>NC_084731.1:61823660-61831160 GCF_033978785.1 Entelurus aequoreus
AGACATTTTGAGATAAGAGTGTGTCAGAAGTGGCGAGGCTGTGTGAGTGACAGCTGCGTGAGGCGTGGGCCGAAGAGGTGTGACAATGTTAGGATAGCATTAAGCTAGGTTAGCATTGAGTTAGCATAGCATTGGATTAGTTTAGCATTGAGCTAGGTTTAAAGAATACAAAAATAAATAAATAAATAAAAAAAATATAAATATATATAGTGGACAGCTGTACTCAAATTTGAAGAGAAGGCTGACAGGTTGGTTTTGATAATAGGAAAAATAAAATATACTGTATATGAATAAATAAACATTTAAATATCAATACATACATTTGGACTGGGACATTGAAGCATTGTTAAATTCATTAGTCATTAATTATGTGTGTAATATATTGTATTGAACAGCCTTGCTGCTTATCTGATCCATCCAGTTCCTGTGTGGAAGTTGAGACAAACACACGCACATCATAGAGTAGGACACACTGTAACTTTGAATTAATAGTTATACAACAAATAAATTAATAATATTGAATTTAAATTTGATACAGATAAATTGATTATACATTGACATTTTAATTTTTTTTTAGGAATAAACACAATAAAATAAAAGTTACATTTATATTCTAATACATCTAAGGGCATCTGTGCAAACTGTGAAACATAGAGTCTGAAGAAGTACAGATAAGCGTCGCCAACACTCAGCGCCATTGTCAAAACAAAACGTAGAGAAGCGTTAAACAAATTCTAATCAGAAGGAAGACAGACCAAAATATGAGAACTTAAGTAAACAGACAGCAAGTAAACCAGAAATAATAATGTAAATAAATAACAAAGAAAGCAAATTTCTATGTGACATTGGTGCATGTAGAATTACAAATAAAGAATAAAACTAAATGGAAATAACTGTCTGCAAGATGAGCATGACGTCATGAATTGTGCTCGGGTTAGTAATAGATAGACAGATAACACGTTATTGATTCCTTCAGGAGAGTTCCCTCAGGAAGAAGAAGTAAAAAGTAAACAGTAACTAATAAGGGTATAAATGGAAACAAAATAGAAAAATATTACAAGGAGAATAAAAATAGAACAGTAAAATAAGAGAAACTAGGCATTAACGACCATGATATAAAAAAGTATTGCACTGTTATTGTTTTGCATTCCCTGTTATCCTAGCCCCCCCAAAGAGGAGTTGTACAATCTAATGATGTATGAGACAAAGGATTTTTTATAGGCTAAACCAGTAGTTCTCAAAGGAGGATATGGTGTTTCCGCCCGGACAAAAAAGGGGGGTACTTGAAGGTATGCCAAGGGGTACCTGAGATTTTAAATATTTTAAAATAGCGACAATTCAAAATCCTTTATAAATATAATTATAGAAGAATAATTCTTCAACAAAATAAATATTTAGAATTAAGTTCACGAGCCCAGATGGATCTCTATTTCAATATCCAAAGAAGGTTGATGATTGATTATATGTATAGAAATCTTTATTATAATTTAATCACTTGTTTAATTTTTAAAACGTTTTAGTTATTCTTATTTTTTTTGTTTGTCCAAATAAGTCAAGACCACAACAAATGAGCAATATGGTGCACTGTTATACAATTTAATAAATCAGAAAATGATGACATTATGCTGTATTTTATTTCTTTATTTTACTGGGAAAAAAAGGTTGAAAACCACTGCCCTAAATCTTATCTAAAGCTAAAATTATTTTATAAGACTGATTATTTTGGATTATTGTGTTTGTATTGTGAGAGAAGGAGAGAAAGTGAGAGAGAGAGGAAGAGAGAGCAGGTGAAAAACAGATTGAGGGTGAAGAGGATGGTTTGAGTAAATATGGGAAAAGGATGTTTATAACCTTACGTTATGTGAATGGTTTCTAGGAGAACAGAAAATAGAAACATTGGGTGAAGTGTAAGGAAGAGATGGATACAGGATGTTGTTTGTAAAGGAAAACGAAAGTGAAGAAAAGATGAGAAAGTGACAAATGAAGGTATTCGTAAATGGTATGCTGTTGATTGTGGTTAGCTGCAAGTTTGTTTATTTAGTTGTTTGAGTGAAATGGGAAGAAATCAATAGGAATAATTACATGCAAAATGGAATAAAACTATGAGTGCGATAGATAATGAATGAATAAATGAAATAAGTTTATTTTGGTCATATAATCAACCATCAACCAATTTGTGTGAGCAGTTTAACAGTAAATTAGACATATTAACAATCATACACATTTACACACAGAAAAAAAAAAAAAAAAGAATGACCGAAAAAAAGAATAGGCGGAAGCCAAAGCTTATATTGGCCTATGATAAACATTTACTGAACATTAAATTACCTGGAACATCAACGTTAAAAGATGAAAGTAATTGTTACTATATTTTATAATGTTCAAAAAACTTTACTTTTCAAGGGTCTCCAAAACCATAACAAAAAACTACATGTGTTCAGCTCATCACTGAGGATGGTACATCATTTAACTCCTAAAACTGAAATACATTTGTGTTTTTTATTTTATTTTACTTGACCCATTTCAAAAATCAATATCCCCCGTAAATGATAGTTTTCTCCTCATAATGTAAACAAGCTAAGAATACAAACTGGAAGGCTGTTGTTCTTTACTCGGAAACATAATTGCCATTGTTTTAAAATTAAATTATCTGAACATTTAACACATTATGACTTATAAAAAATAGATTGGTATGATCATAACAATAATGCTTTGTGTAATATTGAAATGAGCCTTTTAAGTTCAAGTATTGGGTCTATATTTCTTCTATAAACATTTCCCCAAACTTCAAAACAATATTACATATGGAAAAATAAATGAATAATATAACATGTGCAGACATTTCTTATTCAGCATGTGTTTTACTTTATACCGAATAGCAATGGATTTGGATATTTTTCTTTAATATGTTCAATATGTGGCTTCCAACATATTTATGATCAATTATTATTCTCAAGAAGTTAGTTCATATACTCTGTCAAGTTACTCTTTCTGGTAAAGATTTAGTCTTATTAATTTCTACATATTGAGATCTATTACTTAAAATAACTACTTAACCACTATTGTGAAACACTTTTAATTTATGGGAGTATTGGGATAGGATTGAGGAAGATGTCTGCTGTGGTGGTGGTTAGTTTGGAAATCAATTTAATAAAAGTAAGTTTAAGTCAGGTAACTTTAAAGTGCAGTCTGACATTTTAGATTGGAGTAATTTATATTTTTATTTAGACATTGCAGTACACCATACTTCTGGATGTTGAGCTAGAAGAGGATAATGGCATGACAGAATAAAGTTAGAGTTAAAGTTGGGGTGCCAGTGATTGTCACACACACACTGGGTGTGGTGGAATTTGTCCTCTGCATTTGGCCCATCCCCGTGATCGCCCCTGGGAGGTGGGGGGAGCGGTGGGCAGCAGCGGTGCCGCGCCCGGGAATCATTTTTGGTGATTTGGCTCCAAAAATTTTTATAGTCTTTGGTATGACTCGGCCGGAGTTTTGAACTTGCGACCTTCCGATCTCAGGGCGGACACTCTAACCACTAGGCCACTGAGATGAAGGAGGCAAACCAAATCTCAACAGCTTTCAATTAGCTATAGATTTTGAGAGTATAATGCGAATAACTATAACTTTACAACCGTTTGCTGTGAATAGTGTTGAATAATAATTACAAATAACAGCCTACATTAATAAATTGAATAAGAGCCGATATGTAAAGTGTTAAAAAGAGGAGAAGTGTGATTAAGCCTGGCGCTTAGAGCATGGCCTTGTGTGTTTGTTGTGACTAGGTTGGATAACCAGTCGGAGACAGGCAAGGCAAGGCGGGGCAGCTTTGTTTGTGTGGCGTTTTTCCAGGAAAGGGCAGACTCAAAGTGCTTCACAGACAACAAAGTGAAATGAAAGAAAATAAAAGCAAAATTAAAATGCAGACAATAAAAATAAAAACAGTGCGGACGTTAAAAGTTAAAAGATTTAGCTGAAAGATAAGCAGAAACGTGAATAAATACATTCTTTTGTTTTGGAGAATATCACGTACAGCAGGAGGTCAGAGTGCAAGCATGACAGCTTGCTCGCGCCTACTGATAGACAAATGATAGTTTAAATTAACTTATAGATAATCTTTAAGTGAATTAAAAGGGTATTTAAATACACATGAAGTAGTACGTGTAATCTTTGAATTAAGGTTATTGATTAGCAATTAATGGGATAGTTAAGACTGTAATTTTAAAACGTGATATGCAAAATTGAACTAACCGAGAGGATATGAAAACGATGGGTGTACATGTTTTGAGTTCCAAATTCTGGAGGAAAAAACCTCAACAAAACGTAAAACCATACAGACGGACTTGGGTGGTAGCCACGGTTGTGCTAGGTCAAGCGAGGGTGGAAAGGATGTGCAGCCGGGGGACTGCCAGCTTCTCTGAACAAGACAAGCTCCAAAGTTGTAGCCAGAACATGCTCACAAAAAATACAGGTGTGACAGCAGGACGAACAGCAGGATACAAACAGACCCCTGCTGGACATAAGTGTCAACGGACAATGTTCAACACAATCTTTGAAGCATTCCTTTGTGGTCAACCTGCACACACCTTGTAATGACCTGCTTACGAACTGTGCCCTGACAATTCAATACCGCACAGAAGGAACTTCCTGATGTTGCCTGACAGCACGACATCAGCTGACAACTACTGGGGACACCTCCCAGGAACGAGTGGAGGACGGGGACTGCTCCAACTGTCCTAGCACTGGCTGACTGAGGTGCGTCCGTGTGTCCTGCCACCCAAACCGCCAAAGTGTATGATCACCAATTAGACGACTCATAATAGGAGCCTTTTGACTCTTACATAAGGTGGGACTCAAGGTATGGCCGCTCATGTGAACTATCCTTACAACAATTAGAATGGTATAAGATGGACAACTAATGACCCACATTGTTCCCTCTGTCCTGCCTACGAAACCAAAAATTTAGGTCAAATGATAAAACAGGGCGTAGCTGCCGCTGATTGAACCGATACGCTAATACCACATTTTCAATTATTTCGGTTGTCTGTTAAAAACATAGCTATTGGTTGCAATTTGGACATTCCTGCTGTAGGCTATAAAGAGCTAGCAGCTACACAACAGCTGAGCTAAAACAAAATTTAAGCATATCAAATAATTGTAGTTGCTTATTACATACACAAAGTCGCAGAGAGACAGAAGTCTGTAGAAAGTATTCAGTAACAAACGTGTCCGCATTATTAAACTTTCTACCACAGGAAATATACTGAACAAATACAGCAGTTACTGTCAGACTCTAATCCGGATTACCTTGTCTATCAGAGACATGGTTAAAACCCACAACACCTTTCGTTCTAATTAATGTCCCGGGGGACAAGATTACAGAAAAGACAGATCGAGTGACAAAGGGGGGAGGAATTATGATTTATGAAAGAGAAAACATTAAAAGTAGATCAATTTGAGTATGTTGAAATTAAAATTACATTTTCCTCAGAAATGTATTTCAAGGTAATTGTAGTATACCGACCGACCACAGCTAAAGACATTTTTCTTGATTCATTTTCAGACATCCTCAAACAGCATAGTGTGAAAGAAGTAACGTCATGGGGGACGTTAATCTGGACTGGTTAAATAAAACACGTAGAAAGAAACTTAAGGATATTATAAACGGCTTCTACATGATACAAATGATAAGCAGCCCTACTAGAATTACAATTGGATGACAAAAATCAAAGAGATCATCTGTAAATACACTAATACAAAACCAGAAAGAAGAGTGCTAAAAAAAAAATACCTTGGATTAATAAAACAATTTGGATTCTAATAAGACATCGGGACTCAGCTCTCATAAGAGCAATTATAACAGGTCTAAATACAGATCGTATGATTTTAAAAGTTTTGATGAACAAAGTTACAATGTTTATGCGGAAGACTAAGGCTGACTTTCATTTAGAATTAATCAAAGCTGCAAAAGGGAACAATAGAGAGTTATGGAAAACCAGATACAAACTTACGGAAAGAGAGCAAACAAGAAACAACACTATAACATTAAATATCAACGGCGCTACTGTCGTAGACAGTCTGGACATAAGTAATAATTTTAATGAACATTTCATCCAGTCTGTACAAACCCTGAATAAAAAATCCCTCAAAATCAGTGCAAATAATTGTCATTTATTCAGGATGGACTAATTTTAGAATTAACAAATGAAACAAAGTTAAACCAAATCTTCACTGCATTATCAGACTCACGATCTAGAGATATATATATGGGTTGGACACTATCTTCCTAAAACATAAGGATTGTATTATTGCTCGTATAACAACAATTGATAAATAAATCAATAACGGAAAACACTTTCCCTACCACGTCGAGAAACTGCTACTATAATTAAATCCATAAAGCAGGAAATAAAGAAGACCAGAACATGTACAGACCAATTAGCCTTCTCCACGTTATAACAAAAAGAATAGAAAATTTGAAGTTAAAAGGTGGCTTTGGAGCAATCAAGGCTGCTCACACGGTCACTAAGATGGGCATTATGTTGACACATCAATTTAATGAGTATTATATTTATCTATGAGAGCATTTTTGTTGTAAATTGTGAGGTATGGCTGTTAAAAGCTTGGTTGTTGTTATGAATGATGACAGATGTGAACAAGAGCATGTATTGTCTTTGTGTGATGATGTAAATAAGGTGTGGCTGTATTTTATATTAAGAATGTGTCCATGAAGGGGCATTTTAGGACTTCTCTTAATCTGATTACATGCTACAGTATGATTATTTTTTGATTAATTATTGATTACTATGAATGTATATATTTATTATGATTAATTAGTGTCATAATTTTATTGCTTGATTTTTGGATCCCTTTAATTTAGGTAGCCAGGGACTACAGATGGAAAGTAGCTATTTAGAAATAATCTGGTACAGAACATATCTGTTTCTGAACTTAATGTTTCTGTGCATTATCCCATCATAGATAGACTAAATTAAATACAACTACTTAGTGAATTATTGAGGCTACAATAATTCACTAGGTGTTGTAAAATATCAAAGTACTATTGCAAAAGCGAACAGTGACCTCAAACATGACCTGTCCTCCGCCTCTGTTCTTGCTGCGCTTGACTATCAGCTGCCTTTTCTTTTTCTTGGATGTTTCTGAAACTAATAATACTACTACTACTTCTACTATTACTATTACTACGACTAACACTGTCCCTGTAAGAGGGACAGAGGGGGGAGGTGAGTTTGGATTGGGTCAAGTTTGAGCGTGTTGAGGTTTTATTTAATCGATATGATCAATCCGGTACAAGGATAAAGGAACGTAATGATTTAGATTGACAATTGCAGTGGTTGGCGGAAGCAACCCCAACCTCAAAGGAGGGTGCCAATTCAGTAATTAAATGTTTTGTGAATGATCTAATATCCCGACATGGTTTCCCCAAAAAGATTAGGTCAAACAACGGCACCTAATTTATGCCCCATACTCTGCCCCAGC
>NC_084731.1:61836160-61853660 GCF_033978785.1 Entelurus aequoreus
TGTAGAGGACTGTTCGTCCCTCCATGGAAATGCCTCCCCAGACCATCACTGACCCACCACTGAACGGGTCATGCTGAATGATGTTGCAGGCAGCATAGCCCTCTCCTTGGCTTCTCCAGACCCTTTCACGTCTATCACAGGTGCTCAGGGTAAACCTGCTCTCATCTGTGAAAAGCACAGGGCGCCAGTGGCGGACTTGCCAATTCTGGTGTTCTATGGCAAATGCCAATCGAGCTCCACAGTTCTGAGCAGTGAGCACAGGACACACTACAGGACGTCGTGCCCTGAGGCCACCCTCGTGAAGTCTGTTTCTGACTGTTTGGGCAGAGACATTCACACCAGTAGCCTGCTGGAGGTCATTCTGTAGGGCTCGGGCAGTTCTCTACCTGTTCCTCCTTGCACAAAGCAGCAGATATCGGTCCTGCTGATGGGATGAGGACCGTCTACGGCCCTGTCCAGCTCTCCTAGAGTAACTGCCTGTCTCCTGGAATCTCCTCCATGCTCTGGAGATTGTACTAGGAGACACATCAAATCTTCTTGCAACAGCACGCATGGATGTGCCATCCTAGAGGAGTAGGACAATCCGCGCAACTTCAGGAGGGTTAAGAAATCACCTCATGCTCCCAGTCGTGATAATGACTCTAGCTAAAGCCAACACTTGTGGAAAAACAGTTAAAAAAGATCAAGAAGGAGGAGCTTTAAATGGCCTCCACCTGCAAAAACAGTCCTGTTTTGGGGGCCATCTCGTTGTTGCCCCTCTAGTGCACCTGTTGTTAATTACATCAACACCAATGCAGCTGAAACTGATTAACAACCCCCTCTGCCACGTACCTGACCAAAATAGTCGTGGTCAAAAGTTGACATACATTTGTAAAGAACATAATGTCATGGCTGTCTTGAGTTTCCAATACTTTCTACAACTCTTATTTTTTGTGATAGAGTGATTGGAGCACATACTTGTTGGTCACAAAAAACATTCATGAAGTTTGGTTCCTTTATGAATTTATTATGGGTCTACTGAAAATGTGAGCAAATCTGCTGGGTCAAAAGTATACATACAGCAATGTTAATATTTGCTTACATGTCCCTTGGCAAGTTTCACTGCAATAAGGCGCTTTTGGTAGTCATCCACAAGCTTCTGGCAAGCTTCTGCTTGAATTTTTGACCACTCCTCTTGACAAAATTGGTGCAGTTCAGCTAAATGTGTTGGTTTTCTGACATGGACTTGTTTCTTCAGCATTGTCCACACGTCAGGACTTTGGGAAGGCCATTTGAAAACCTTCATTCTAGCCTGATTTAGCCATTCCTTTACCACTTTTGACGTGTGTTTGGGGTCATTGTCCTGTTGGAACACCCAACTGCACCCAAGACCCAAACCTCCGGGCTGATGATTTTAGGTTGTCCTGATCGCCATAACGAATGTGCTTGTAAAGACAAAACAACTCTCATCGGCAAATATAGAAAAGCTGCCGACGGTGTGTTTGACAGAGAAGCAGCTGAAAGCAGATGCTGTAGAATTCCAGTCTTTAATGTAATTGCTGTACATTATTATTACATGATTTCATAAAACCACTGCAGTTGTTACTAGTATTATTCCATAATATTGTTCTTATACAATATTAAAGTTAGTTTTTCTTTTTAAAAGGCATGTTATTTGTGGTGCTGTTTCGGGAGGGTAAGAACCAACTCAATTGATTTCAATCAATTTCAATGGCAGACGAGTGTTTTGAGTTAAAATTAAATAACGATAAATGATAAATGGGTTATACTTGTAAGCGCTTTTCTACCTTCAAGGTACTCAAAGCGCTTTGACAGTATTTCCACATTCACCCATTCACACACACATTCACACACTGATGGCGGGAGCTGCCATGCAATGCGCTAACCAGCACCCATCAGGAGCAAGGGTGAAGTGTCTTGCCCAAGGACACAACGGACGTGACTAGGATGGTAGAAGGTGGGGATTGAACCCCAGTAACCAGCAACCCTCCGATTGCTGGCACAGCCACTCTACTAACTTTGCCAATTAAGCTCTTAAAGGCCTACTGAAACCCACTACTACCGACCACGCAGTCTGATAGTTTATATATCAATGATGAAATCTTAACATTGCAACACATGCCAATACGGCCGGGTTAACTTATAAAGTGCAATTTTAAATTTCCCGGGAAATATCCGGCTGAAAACGTCTCGGTATGATGACGTTTGCGCATGACGTCACGGATTTAACGGAAGTATTGGGACACCATTGTGTCCCAATACAAACAGCGTCTGTTTTCATCGAAAAATTCCACAGTATTTTGGACATCTGTGTTGGTGAATCTTTTGCAATTAGTTTAATGAAAAATGGAGACAGCAAAGAAAAAAGTTGTAGGTGGGATCGGTGTATTAACGGCTGGCTGCAGCAACACAACCAGGAGGACTTTGAGTTGGATAGCAGACGCGCTATCCGACGCTAGCCGCCGACCGCACCGATGATCGTGGTGAAGTCCTTCGTCGCGCCGTCGATCGCTGGAACGCAGGTGAGCACGGGTGTTGATGAGCAGATGAGGGCTGGCGTAGGTGGAGAGCTAATGTTTTTAGCATAGCTCTGTCGAGGTCCCGTAGCTAAGTTAGCTTCAATGGCGTCATTAACAACAGCATTGCTAGGCTTCGCCAGGCTGGACAGCATTAACCGTGTGGTTACAGGTCCAGGGTTTGGTTCGGTGTCTCCTGATAGTAGAAGTAATAGTAGTATTGTTGATCTTCTGTCTATCCTTCCAGTCAGGGGCATGTTTCTTCTGTTTCTATCCGCAGTTAAGCACGATGCTATGACGTTAACTCCGAAGCTAAAGTGCTTCACCGATGTATTGTCGTGGAGATAAAAGTCACTGTGACTGTCCATTTCGCGTTCTCGACTCTCATTTTCAAGAGGATATAGTATCCGAGGTGGTTTAAAATACAAATCCGTGATCCACAATAGAAAAAGGAGAAAGTGTGGAATCCAATGAGCCCTTGTACCTAAGTTACGGTCAGAGCGAAAAAAGATACACCCTGGCGTCCTGCACTGCACTCTAATCCTTCACTCTCACTTTCCTCATCCACAAATCTTTCATCCTCGCTCAAATTAATGGGGTAATAGTCGCTTTCTCGGTCCGAATCGCTCTCGCTGCTGGTGTAAACAATGTGCAGATGTGAGGAGCTCTTCAACCTGTGACGTCACGCTACTTCCGGTACAGGCAAGGCTTTTTTATCAGCGACCAAAAGTTGCGAACTTTATCGTCGATGTTCTCTACTAAATCCTTTCAGCAAAAATATGGCAATATCGCAAAATGATCAAGTATGACACATAGAATGGACCTGCTATCCCCATTTAAATAAGAACATTTCATTTCAGTAGGCCTTTAAATTGACTGTAAATTAGCGTGTTTGTTCAATTCATAATCGTTTTCCACTTTTTTTTTCAATTAGTTAATTATTTAGGTTTTAAATGAATGTACTTATTGGATACAAATTAATTAAATATGTCAATCGGACGTGGGCGGGATGCAGGATTTGATTGTAGTTAATAGTTCCAATGGCTCAAAGTATGGTTGTATAGTATCGAGGTACTTAGGAATCAAAAACAGTACTATACTCCGTAAAGCCATTTTTTTTTTTTATGGGCATGACGGCGCGTCGTTGTCAGTTGGCAGCGCACACACACAGAGTACTTACAAGCAGACACAGAGTGTAGACAGAAAAGGGAGAATGGATGCATTTTGGTGTAAAAACTAAAGATAAAGGTGAAGTTATAACACTAAAATGCCCTCAGGAAGAGGTGCTTTAAGACATGGTTAGCTAGCTAGGGGCTAACATCCATCCGCAGTCGGCAGTGTTTTAGCTACTTCTAATCCTGGCCTCCATTGCGACAAATAAAGTACCTTTCTTACATGTACCATTATCACTGGAGGACGAGGAATAGCTAAACATGCTTCACTACACACCGTAGGAGGATACAATAGCTCACCGGTGTCACAATGTAACAAATGCCATGGGTGGATCTACACCTGACATCCACTGTAATGATACCAAGTACAAGAGCGTATCGAGTCGATACTACTATGATTACATTGATATTTTTTATCGTCACAAAATCTTTTTTCTTTTAAATTCATGTTTATAAACTCAAGAAATACGTCCTTGAACACATGAGGACTTTGAATATGACCAATGTATGATCCTGTAACTACTTGATATCGGATCGACACCTAAATGTGTGGTATCATCCAAAACTAATGTAAAGAATGCAAACAACATTAGAATAAGTGATTATTACATTTTAACAGAAGTGTAGATAGAACTTGTTAAAACAGAAAATAAGCATATAATAACAGTAAATGAACAAGTAGATTAATAATTCATTTTTACAGTTTGTCCTTCATAATTTTGACAAAATAATAGAATATAACTGACACAATATGTTACTGCATATGTCAGCAAACTAATTAGGAGTCTTTGTTTACTTACTTACTACTAAAAGACAAGTTGTCTAGTATGTTCACTATTTTATTTAAGGACTACATTGCAGTAATAAACATATGTTTAATGTACCCTAAGATTTTTTTGTTAAAATAACGGCAATAATGCCATTTTCTTGTGGTGCCCTTTTTTTTGAAAAGTATCGAAATACCTTTGGGTACCGGTACCAAAATATTAGTAGCTCCAAGGTTGTATCAATGACAGCAGCCACAAACATCATGTTACTTACATAGAGAAGAACATAGCAGTCCCCCTCATAAAAGTGTCCGTAGGATTTCTCAGGGACTTGAACCAGCTCCATTTTCTAGTGCACAAAGAGAGCAGGTCTGTTTCCACCATTACACTGCACGAGTCTTTTGTTTAGTCAGCATCCAGCAGGAAGCAAATTACCTCAATTCTCCAGATTAGAATCCCGGGGGTGTGAGTTACAGCTCGAAATGCATATTCCATGTTGCACCTCTGTGGTTTCACCTGAAAACAGACATGGCAACATGTTGACACACCAAAAACATGAGATAACTAATAATAATATCAAACATACCTTTCAACAGTTGATAACAAAAGTCCTTCAATCCACTTCAAGGCACCTAAAGGATTTGCATCAATTTGCGTGTTTCAGGACCTCACAAAGTTCTGGCCAATCACAGAGGACGACAGCATGCTGTAGGCAAAGTGGCACAAAAAGATTCCGCATTCAAAAGAAACATGCTCAGCATCATTTGACACACAGGATTTGAATAAAACATGTCTTGAAGACACTTTGGATGATTTTATTGAATTAAATATCGGAGGAGTGGGAAAGGACATGTTCATTGACTGTTGTTAACACAGGCTTGTGTTACCATGGTAACAGTAAGGTTACAAAGGAGTGACATTTTCCACCACATTTGAATCCATTGGTAGTTAGTAGGGAACATTTTTGGAATATTGAAAGATTCCTTTAAAAATCTGTGCTGTTCTGCGTAGTAACACGGTTTCAGTTCATGCATGTGAAATACTGACTCTTAAAATAATAATATCTATACAATACGGTAACGTACAGTATGTCAGTGTGAGGGAGTGTGTGTGTGTTTTTAAAAAAAAATTTTTTATTTATTCATATGATAGGGAAATAATAATTCAGGTACTGAGAAACAGACACATCCCCCCTGCCAAAAAAAAACAAAAACAAAAAAAAAAAACTTTCATTTTTATGCAACTAACCCTACCTGCTATAGTTACATGTAAATTATTCCACTTTTCCTGATCAGATTTAATCCTGTCAATTAGGTGTGTATTCTTGTAGCGATCTGGCATCTTATGACAGATGTGTACCCCCCCCCCCCCCCCAAATAAAAAAATAAATAAAGCCAGTCATTTTTCTGCAATTTTTCCTACCTGCTATAGTTATATGTACAAACCCCAAAACCAGTGACTTTGTCACGTTGTGTAAATGGTCAATAAAATCAGAATACAATGATTTGCAAATCCTTTTCAATTTATATTCAATTGAATAGACTGCAAAGACAAGATATTTAATGTTCACACTGAGAAACTTCTTTTTTTTTGTGCAAATAATCATTAACTTAGAATTTAATGGCAGCAACACATTGCAAAAAAGTTGTCACAGGGGCATTTTTACCACTGTGTTACATGGCCTTTCCTTTTAACAACACTCAGTAAACGTTTGGGAACTGAGGAGACACATTTTTGAAGTGGAATTCTTTCCCATTCTTGCTTGATGTACAGCTTAAGTTGTTCAACAGTCCGGGGTCTCCATTGTGGTATTTTAGGCTTCATAATGCGCCACACATTTTCAATGGGAGACAGGTCTGGACTACAGGCAGGCCAGTCTAGTACCCGCATTCTTTTACTACGAAGCCACGCTGTTGTATCACGTGGCTTGGCATTGTCTTGCTGAAATAAGCAGGGGCGTCCATGATGACGTTGCTTGGTTGGCAACATATGTTGCTCCAAAACCTGTATGTACCTTTCAGCATTAATGGTGCCTTCACAGATGTGTAAGTTACCCATGCCTTGGGCACTAATACACCCCCATACCATCACAGATGCTGGCTTTTCAACTTTGCGCCTAGAACAGTCCGGATGGTTATTTTCCTTTTTATTCCGGAGGACACGACGTCCAGAAACAATTTGAAATGTGGACTTGTCAGAGTTTTAACTTGCACTTACAGATGTAGTGACCAACTGTAGTTACTGACAGTGGTTTTCTGAAGTGTTCCTGAGCCCATGTGGTGATATCCTTTACACACTGATGTCGCTTTTTGATGCAGTACCGCCTGAGGGATCAAAGGTCACAGGCATTCAATGTTACGTGCAGTGATTTCTCCAGATTCTCTAAACCTTTTGATGATATTGCGGACCGTAGATGGTAAAATCCCTAAATTCCTTGCAATAGCTGGTTGAGAAATGTTGTTCTTAAACTGTTGGACAATTTGCTCACGCATTTGTTGACAAAGTGGTGACCCTCGCCCCATCCTTGTTTGTGAATGACTGAGCATTTCATGGAAGCTGCTTTTATACCCAATCATGGCACCCACCTGTTCCCAATTAGCCTGTTCACCTGTGGGATGTTCCAAATAAGTGTTTGATGAGCATTTCTCAACTTTCTCAGTCTTTTTTGCCACTTGTGCCAGCTCTTTTCAAACATGTTGCGGGCATCAAATTCCAAATGAGCTAATATTTGCAAAAAATAACAAAAGTTTCTCAGTGTGAACATTAAATATCTTGTCTTTGCAGTCTATTCAATTGAATATAAGTTGAAAAGGATTTGCAAATCATTGTATTCTGTTTTTATTTACCATTTACACAACGTGACAACTTCACTGGTTTTGGGTTTTGTATTTTATTTATTTATTATGCCACAGCACTTTATTCTCAATGATTTTATTGGTTTATTAGGTATCATATTTTGTTGTTCTACAGTGTGCATGTGTAGTGGCGATCGTTTGTCTTTTAAAAAAAATGTTTTTATGTTTTATATGATTTGTGTTTGCTTGCTTCATTCTGTCTTTGCGCTGAATTACAAATGTCTGCACAACTATTTTACCACCGGGTACTATTAAAACAAACCTTGAACCAATGTTTCACTGATCTCCAGTCACAACTCCCGCTAGTGCAAGGCCAGGCTGAGCGCTTTTGGAGATATTCGGCACGCTTCCACGGCTCAACTTGACAGCGGTGGTAACGCACCTTCACCTCGAAGGACCTCGTTTCAGATAAATGTTTTAAAAAATGCATTTATCAAAAAACACTTTTTGTCTCGCCAAATTCATTTGTAGCAGTCCCACTGTAATTATGCTGGGCCGCCCACAAATAAAATAAATGTATGGAAACAGTAACTATATGGAAATGCGTGCAGGTTTTGAGGAATCACATGTATGCTTCTTACAGTAAAATGCGTGCTGTGTGTAAAAAGCGGCCAGAAATCCAACTAAATTAAATCAATTTTTTTAACCAGTATCATGCTGCAATATGTTTGTCAACAATATTTGGTTTCCTGTTATAAACCAACATGCTATTCTAGCCCATCATTTATTCAGGTTGCCGTATTTTCCGGACTACAGGGCGCACCGGTATATAAGCCGCACACACTAAATTTGAGAAGAAAAAAATATTTTCCTATATATTAGCCGCAGATACGTTGCGCAATGTGTTATTTGCACAGAAATATCCTGTAAATGTTCATTTACATACCTTAATTGTTTCCAAACGATGTCTGTAACACGGCAGTAAAACGGATGATCAAACAAAACAGAAGTCATCGTCATGTACCCGCCCGCTAGTTGCGTAAGCTGGCTCTCCAAACAGCTGAACAGACTCAAAAACTCCACGGTGACGTTAGTTATATTGTAAAAAACTTACAAACGTAATTTGGAGTGAAGAATAAAGAAACTATACGAGTAGAAACGTTATTTAAAGATTAGTAGACGGAGCGGCACTTATCTTTAAGGCACAGAAAAGAAGGAAATACCGTAGACTTTCAACTCACAGCACCTGCAGTGAGTGAACCCGTCCAAAAGATGGCACCACAGGACAAACACTAACACACCTTTCAGTATACTACGGAAGTTTGTTGTGTACAAAACAATGAAAAATCCATAGATTAGCCGCACCCTTTCCTATAAACCGCAGGAAAAGAGTAGGGGCTTATGGTGTGGAAAATAGGGTGATACTAACATTACTTGAAACGCGGTATTTATAAACGTTACTTGGAGTGAAAAATGTAGAAACTATACGAGTAGAAACGTTATTTAAAGATTAGTAGATGGAACGGGGCATATACTTCCGGTTTAAGGCACGAAAAAGGAAAAAAATATTTTCCCATATATTAGCCACAGATACGTTGTGAAATGTGTTAATTACACAGAAATGTTCTGTATATGTTTATTTACATACCCTAATTGTTTCCAAACGGTGTCTGTAACATGGCAGTAAAACGGCTAATAAAAAAAAACAGAAGTCATCGTCATGTACCCGTCCGCTAGTTGCGTAAGACAGTTCTCCAAACAGCTAAACAGACTCAAAAACTCCATGGTGACATTAGTTATATTGTAAAAAACTTACAAACATTGCTTGGAGTGAGGAATGAAGAAACTATACGAGTAGTAACGTTATTTAAAGATTAGTGGACGGAACGGCACATATCCTTCTGGTTTAAGGCACAGAAAAGGAGGAAATACCGTAGACTTTCAACCCACAGCACCTGCAGTGAGCAAACCCGTCCAAAAGATGGCACCATAGGACAAACACTAACACACCTTTTAGTCTACTACAGAAGTTTGTTGTGTACAAAACAATGAAAAATCCATAGATTAGCTGTACCTTTTCTTATAAGCCGCAGGGCTCAAAGCCTGGGAGGAAAGTAGGGGCTTATAGTGTGGAAAATAGGGTAATACTACATTACTTGAAAAGCTGTATTTACAAACGTTACTTCGAGTGAAGAAGGAAGAAACTATCCGAGCAGAAACGTTTTTTAAAGATTAGTAGACGTTATTTAAAGATTAGTCGACAGAACGGGAAAACGTTATTTAAAGATTAGTAGACGGAACGGCACTTCTCCTTCCGGTTTAAGGCACAGAAAAAGAGGAAATAGCGTAGACTTTAGCTCACAGCAGCCACAGTAAGCAAACCCGTCCAAAAGATGGCGCCACAGCACAAACAATAACACCTTTTAGTCTATTACAGAAGTTAGTTGTGTACAAAACAATGAAAAATACATAGATTAGCCACATCTTTTCTTCTTAGCTTATAGCGTGGAAAACCGGGTAATACTTCATTACTTAAAACGCCGTAGTCTGCATGTCTCAGTTACAAGGCCATGGACATGACAAAGACCTACAGATGAAAGTGAATGACATTTTTCCTGTCTAAAAAAAAAAGCCTACTATTCATTTTGTAGCACGGTCAATAGATTGAAAAGCTGGGTAAACCATTAAACACACTGGAAAACAAAGCAGTGAGCAAGTTAAACAACCTTTTAAAATATATTGCAAAACCTTAATACTTGAGACCATTTTTTTTCATGCCTCCACTGGAAATAAAGTTGAAAGCATGCCACAGTCACTGGAAAATGGTTATGAACCACACAGCCTGAGCCAAGAATTTCACCTAAGTCTTTTTTCCAACAGTTGGAGGTGCTTACGTCTTTTCAATGACATAGCAGTTTTGTCTTTCCTGCAGCAATAAAGTGAGTAACCAACTAATGTAAGCAACCTAAATGTCCATCAGTAAACTGAGAGGAAACTATCACTCATGCAAAGTCAGAAGAAAGCATCCTGTGTGTATTGAAAGATGTTATCTGGTGGAATGATTACCACCATCATTCTACAGGAATTCATATTAGTGTTAGTCTGCAATACAACAAAAACATGTTACACTTACCAGTCCCAGTCCTGGATGGAATAGCCTTCTTCTTCTTGTTTAATGGTGTGCCACTCGACAATAACATGGGTACGCTTTCCCAAAAGCAGATCACTTTGACAGTATTGGACTGTGAAGATCATGGACTGAAAGGCAACGATGCCATAAAGACAAGACCGCACTGACTAACTGTCGCTCCTTTCCAAAGTCACTCTATGATCCTTCTGCGCTGAAGGGGACCACTAGGGGGCGCACCCTCATAGCTTGAATGCTTTTCATAGTCAGAACTACGAATTTCCAAGGAAAACCCTGTAGGTACTGTGATTGACCAGTCCCGAACCAACCTGAGATGACAACGATGATCATTATTGTTGAAAGCAGTAGTAATCGGAGGGAAAACTTGCTACGTGTTTGTGGTTATGGAGCGCAGTACTCGTTTACAACCAGCAGAGGCACTGTTGAGTCTCAACTACAAAACCCAAAACCAGAGAAGTTGGCACATTGTGTACAGTCGTGGTCAAAAGTTTACATACACTTGTAAAGAACATAATGTCATGGCTGTCTTGAGTTTCCAATCATTTCTACAACTCTTGTTTTTTTGTGATAGAGTTATTGGAGCACATACTTGTTGGTCACAAAAAACATTCATGAAGTTTGGTTCTTTTATGAATTTATTATTGGTCTACTGAAAATGTGAGCAAGTCTGCTATTGTGGCCAAACAGCTCAATATTTGTTTCGTCTGACATCACATGGACAAAGATAAGACCTTCTGGAGGAAAGTTCTGTGGTCAGATGAAACAAAAATTAAGCTGTTTGGCCACAATACCCAGCAATATGTTTGGAGGAGAAAAGGTGAGGCCTTTAATCCCAGGAACACCAGGCCCACCGTCAAGCATGGTGGTGGTAGTATTATGCTCTGGGCCTGTTGTGCTGCCAATGGAACTGGTGCTTTAAATGGTAAATGGGTTATACTTGTATAGCGCTTTTCTACCTTCAAGGTACTCAAAGCGCTTTGACACTATTTCCACATTCACCCATTCACACACACATTCATACACTGATGGCGGCCACGACCCATTAGGAGCAAGGGTGAAGTGTCTTGCTCAAGGACACAACGGATGTGACTAGGTTGTTAGAAGCTGGGGATCGTACCAGGAACCCTCAGGTTGCTGGCACGGCCACTCTCCCAACCGCGCCATGCCGTCCCCAACGGAACAATGAAAAAGGAGGATTACCTCCAAATTCTTCAGGGAAACCTAAATTCATCAGCCCGGAGGTTGGGTCTTGGGAGCAGTTGGGTGTTCCAACAGGACAATGACCCCAAACACACGTCAAAAGTGGTAAAGGAATGGCTAAATCAGGCTAGAATTAAGGTTTTAGAATGGCCTTCCCAAAGTCCTGACTTAAATGTGTGGACAATGCTGAAGAAACAAGTCCATGTCAGAAAACCAACACATTTAGCTGAACTGCACCAATTTTGTCAAGAGGAGTGGTCAACAATTCAAGCAGAAGCTTGCCAGAAGCTTGTGGATGGCTACCAAAAGCGCCTTATTGCAGTGAAACTTGCCAAGGGACATGTAAGCAAATATTAACATTGCTGTATGTATACTTTTGACCCAGCAGATTTGCTCACATTTTCAGTAGACCCATAATAAATTCATAAAAGAACCAAACTTCACGATTGTTTTTTGTGACCAACAAGTATGTGCTCCAATTACTCTATCACAAAAAAATAAGAGTTGTAGAAATTATTAGAAACTCAAAACAGCCATGACATTATGTTCTTTACAAGTGTATGTAAACGTTTGACCACAACTGTAAATGGTAAATAAAAACAGAATACAATAATTTGCAAATCCTTTTCAACTTATATTCAATTGAATAGACTGCAAACACAAAATACTTAACGTCGGAACTGGTAAACTTTGTTATTTTTTGCAAATATTAGCTCATTTGGAATGTGATGCCTGCAACATGTTTCAAAAAAGCTGGCACAAGTGGCAAAAAAGACTGAGAAAGTTGAGGAATGTTCATCAAACACTTATTTGGAACACCCCACAGGTGAACAGGCTAATTGGGAACAGGTGGGTGCCATGATTGGGTATAAAAGCAGCTTCCATGAAATGCTCAGTCATTCACAAACAAGAATGGGGCGAGGGTCACCACTTTGTCAACAAATGCCTGAGCAAATTGTTTAACAACAACAACATTTCTCAACCAGCTATTGCAATGAATTTTGGGATTTCACTATCTACGGTCCGTAATATCACCAAAAGGTTCAGAGAATCTGGAGAAAGCATTGCACGTAAGCGGCAAGGCAATCCCTCCGGCGGTACTGCATCAAAAATCGACATCAGTGTGTAAAGGATATCACCACATGGGCTCAGGAAAACTTTAAAAAAAAACACTGTCAGTAACTACAGTTGGTCACTACATCTGTAAGTGCAAGTTAAAACTGTACTATGCAAAGCCAGAACCATTTATCAACAACACCCAGAAACGCTTCGCAAAGTGGAAAAGTGTTCTGTGGTCTGAGGAGTCCACATTTCAATTTTTTTTTGGAAACTGTGGACCAGAGAGGAAAAGAACCATCCGGACTGTTGTAGGCGCAAAGTTAAAAAACCAGCATCTGTGATGGTATGGGGGTGTATTAGTCAATGATTGATTGATTGATTAAGACTTTTATTAGTAGATTGCACAGTACAGTACATATTCCGTACAATTGACCACTAAATGGTAACACCCGAATAAGGTTTTCAACTTGTTTAAGTCGGGGTCCACTTAAATTGATCCATGATACAGATATATACTATATGTGCCAGCATGTAAGTACTATGTGTGTGTGCGCTGCCGAACATGCTCCTTTGCTCGTAAAACCAGCAATGCCACGACGTGACAACGACGCGCCGTTGTGCTCGGGAACAGGTACTTTTCAAACTTTCCAAACCTGCTCAGTGGCCTTGTGGTTGGGGTGTTCGCCCTGAGATCGGTGGGTTGTGAGTTCAATCTCGGACGAGTCATACCAAAGACTATAAAAATGGGACCCATCAGCTCCCTGCTTGGCACTCAGCATCAAGGGTTGGAATTGGGGGTTAAATCACCAAAAATGATTCCCGGGCGCAGCCACTGCTGCTGCTCACTGCTCCACTCACCTCCCAGGGGGTGAACAAGGGGATGGGTCAAAAGCAGAGGACAAATTTCACCACACCTAGTGTGTGTGTGACAATCATTGGTACTTTAACTTTTAACTATAGTACCGTTTTTGTTTCATTAGTACCGTGATACTATACTAGTACCGGTATAATGTAGAACCCTAAATCAGTGTTATTTGAGTGTGCCCGGGTCCCTCTGTAGTGGGAAAAGTGGGCCCAGATGTCAAAAAGGTTAACTACCCCTGCATTAAACCATCCTTTATTTACCTTCTCGGTTCCTGAGTGAGTCATCAGGTAGAGCAAACAAGGGGGGACCGGCCCGAGTCCTCCATCTTCACCAGATGTTCTTGGCTCCTCCCACTGAGCTCAGCTGGAAGAACATTTTCGCCCACCTCTGGGAATCCGCTGGCTCCTCCACATTTCTCACCGGCCTAAGTAAGAGCAGAGACAAAATGAGGGTACTGCTCATCTTGATGGGTCTGGCGTGCTTGGCGAGCGCGCAGCATCAAGCGCTGATCGACTACTTGGAGCGCAGGCTGCTCGCCATCGAGGTAAGACTCTCACCTCTCGCCTCACCGCGGCGGGGAGACTTCCAGGAATCGGGCAATGGAATGCAGATGTGGGCAGGAAATGTTGGAAAAGTCGGCTCTCACTAAAGTGGCGGTGAGATTGTGGGTTTAGGTTCCGTGCTTCTGGTCTGGATTTAGGAGGAATCTGTCAGATGAAGTCTGTAAGTTTGAATGAAGCTACCAAGAATGTGCAGAACATGAAAAGAAAGCATGTATTGTAGATTATTTGTATTACTTACAAAACCCAAAAGCAGTGAAGTTGTCACGTTGTGTAAATGGTAAATAAAAACAGAATACAATGATTTGCAAATCCTTTTCAACTTATATTCAATTGAATAGACTGCAAAGACAAGATATTTAATGTTCACACTGAGAAACAAAATTTTTTTGGGGGCAAATAATCATTAACTTAGAATTTAATGGCAGCAACACATTGCAAAAAAGTTGTCACAGGGGCATTTTTACCACTGTGTTACATGGCCTTTCCCTTTAACAACACTCAGTAAACCTTTGGGAACTGAGGAGATACATTTTTGAAGTGGTGTCATGGCGTGGACTTTGGGGGGTTTGTTTTCCCGAGATGCAAGAAAGGTTGGATCGGACATGGTGTGAAGGTAAGGACATTATTTATTTTAAAACTAAACTACAAAAGATGTACAAACAAAAGGCGCGCTCAAGGCGGAGATAAACTTGGCTAAGAAACAAAACTACCACAAAGGCAAAACTATGGACAATAAACAAAAACTTACTTAGAATGCAGGGAACTATGGCATGGATTTCAGAGGTATCATCAGGTAACATGGGTAGCAAGGGTAACAGAAGCAATGTTGCCAGGACGACCAACTGAAAATGACAGGCTTAAATAGTAGTCTCTGATGAGCAACAGGTGCGCGAAAAGGCAGGTGAAAATCATAAGTAACCATGGTGACTTAACTCAGGAAGTGCATAACCAGGAACTAAAAGGAGTCCAAAACAAACCGATAACACAAAACATGATCCGACCACGCATCATGACAGAGTCCCCCCTTAAGGACAGATTCTAGATGTCCAAAAAAAAAGGACAAAAAAAACCAAGCATGGTCAAAAGTCACGGGAGGGCTGAGGGAGGACTTGGCGGTGGGTCGCCAGGCTAAGTGTCCCCGAATCCACCGAGGACAAGTCAAGTGGCGGCGGCGAGTGGAACGCCGCTGCAGCAGGCGAGGCGGGCGACCCGGGAACGGCCACATGCGTGGCAGACGGGGAGGTGGGCGCACTTGGCGTGGCGGACGACCAGGGAGCGGCCACATCCGTGGTCGACGGGGGGGTGGGCGCGTTGTCGTCGTCGTGGCAGGTGTGGAAGCAGCGGACGAGGCAGGCGTGGAAGCAGCGGCAGACAAGTCAGGCGTGGAAGCAGCGGCAGACGAAGCAGGCGTGGACGCAGCGGCAGACGAGTCAGGCGTGGAAGCAGCGGCAGACGAGTCAGGCGTGAAAGCAGCAGCAGACGAAGCAGGCGTTGACGCAGCGGCAGACGAAGCAGGCGTGGATGCAGCGGCAGACGAGTCAGGCGTGGAAGCAGCGGCAGACGAAGCAGGCGTGGGTGAAGCAGACGAAGAAGGCGTGGGTGCAGCAACAGGTGCTAGCCATGGTGCTGCTACTGGTGCTCGCTGAGGAGCAGGAACAGGAGCTAGCCGAGTAGCAGGAACTGGTGCCAGCCGAGGAGCAGGAACAGGAACTGGTGCTAGCTGAGGAGCAGGAACAGAAACTGGTGCTAGCCGAGGAGCAGAAACAGGAACTAGCCTTGGAACAGCAGGTTCAGATGCTGGAGATGGTGGCGTCTGCAGGCCCACCGGAGATGATGGTGGCGTCTGCAGGCCAACCGGAGATGATTGTGGCGTCTGCAGGCCCACCGGAGATGATGGCGGCGTCTGCAGGCCCACAGGAGATGATGGCGGCGTCTGCAGGCCCACAGGAGATGATGGTGGCGTCTGCAGGCCCACCCGGGCTGAGGTTAGCCATGAGCTTGGCGGAGGTGGCCTAGCTGGGGGTTGCGGCTTGGCATGCCGATGGACTGATGGTGGTGGACGGGCCGTAGGTTGCGGCTTGGCAGGCTGAAAGACTGGAGGTGGCGGCCGGGCTGGAGGTTGCTGCCTGGCAGGCCGAAAGACTGGTGGTGGCGGCCGGGCTGGAGGTTGCTGCCTGGCTGGGCACAGCTGAGCCACCCTACCAGCACAGCTCCCGGCCCTAGCCCCCCCCTGAAGGGGCGTATACCAGACACGCTCCTTGCTGTCTGGAACAGTCTTTAGGGGTGGGTGGCAGGAGGTCAGGAGGGGGGTAGAATCCTCCCCTTTAAATTGTCCAAAATGTCTTTCTCCTCTCCCCCACCTGAGATTGTGTGGGAGGACAAAGGGGAAAGGTATTTGACATGGGCGGGGCTAGAGTCCTTAGGGGCGGAGTCAGAGTCACTGGGGGCGGAGGTGACTGAGGTTGACAAAATCTAACCTTTGAAAAAATGTCCTGATAATATTTTATTTTTGGAATAAAGTCTTTAGGAGGTGGCTGACAAACGGAAAAAGAGTTCAGAGAAAAAAAATCTTCCTGGGCTGTGATGTCATCCTGGGGCTGCCATCTACTTCCGCCCAGAGAGGGAGGAACTTGCGGGAGCGACGCGTCCTGCCGGCTCGGAGAAGCCCTTCCTGACGGCTTTTGCTTTTGCCGGCGCTTCTGGGAATGGAGCGACGCGCCAACATTGTGGGGCCACACGGAGTTTAATGGAATAAGTTCTCCATTTGGCCCCCACATTAGATTTCTGCGCTCCACGGAGGAATAGCGCAGCGTTTCCTCCTCCATCGCGCGCAGGACCTACCACGCTCTCTCGTCCAACTTCCTTGCGGGAAAACTTCTTTCGGCTGGCGACATTCTGTCATGGCGTGGACTTTGGGGGGTTTGTTTTCCCGAGATGCAAGAAAGGTTGGATCGGACATGGCGTGAAGGTAAGGACATTATTTATTTTATTTAAGGGGTACAAACAAAAGGTGCGCTCAAGGCGGAGATAAACTTGGCTTGGCCAAGAAACAAAACTACCACAAAGGCAAAACTATGGACAATAAACAAAAACTTACTTGGAATGCAGGGAACTATGGCATGGATTTCAGAGGTATCATCAGGTAACGTGGGTAGCAAGGGTAACAGAAGCAATGTCGCCAGGACGACCAACTGAAAATGACAGGCTTAAATAGTAATCTCTGATGAGCAACAGGTGCACGAAAAGGCAGGTGAAAATCATAAGTAACCATGGTGACTAAACTCAGGAAGTGCATAACCAGGAACTAAAAGGAGTCCAAAACAAACCGATAACACAAAACATGATCCGACCACGGATCATGACAAGTGGAATTCTTTCCCATTCTTGCTTCATGTACAGCTTAAGTTGTTCAACA
>NC_084731.1:61863660-61926160 GCF_033978785.1 Entelurus aequoreus
CCGTTTCAACCATTGACGCGCAAACGTCATCATATCTAGACGTTTTCAACCGGAAGTTCCCCGGGGAATTTAAAATTGCCCTTTATAAGTTAACCCGGCTGTATTGGCATGTGTTGCAATGTTAAGATTTCATCATTGATATATAAACTATCAGACTGCGTGGTCGGTAGTAGTGGGTTTCAGTAGGCCTTTAAAAATGTACACCCCCTGCAAGGTCTCTGAGGTCAGCTGATCAGTTTCTTCTTGTCGTCCCAAAAATCCATTTAAAATCCAGAGGTGATCGTGCATTTTCTGTTGTGGCTCCAAAACTTTGGAATATCATCCCTCTTGCTATTCGGACGGCTCCCTCTTTGAGTAGTTTTAAATCACGTCTTAAAACATATTTGTACTCTTTGGCTTTCAAACCAGCATGAGAGTTGTGTGATTTTGTTAGAATAATTATGTGTAAGTTATCACACAACTCTGATGCTTAAAGGCCGTTGCTATAGTTATTATCAATTGTGCTGAAGTTTTACTTTTCTATCTGTGCAAAGGGACAACTTGCAATGCAAGATTGCGAGTCGTCTCGTATCAGTGTTTGTGTCCAGAACATCGAGTACTGTGACGCAGACAAAGCAGAGACAGGGCGATATCACGAGTGTCAGCACATTTGCATTTCTGAATAATCATATATTGTGTCCAACTGGGGCTGCTGAAATTACCCCCCTTCCTTCAGAAGCAGCCTCAGTGATGTAACCAGGGACCTCCCAAATAAATAGAGGAGCACGTGGGACTGGACCTTAGAGCGTAGGTTGGATCTGTAACTAAGAGTACAGCCCAAAATGTTTCTCCTCATTGAGCTAAATGTAACTCTGTCTCTGCATGATTCCTTGCTTCTTGTCTGTTTAATAGATGTCATCAGTGTTTGAACCTGACAGATTTTAGTGTATTTTATTTTCTCTGATGTATTTTATGTATTTATCTTTTTATAGTTCAATGTTTTATATTACTGACTCTCCTAGTATGTATGTCTCAACCATCTACCATGAATTCATAAACGTGGACCCCGACTTAAACAAGTTGAAAAACTTATTCGGGTGTTACCATTTAGTGGTCAATTGTACGGAATATGTACTGTACTGTGCAATCTACTAATAAAAGTTTCAATCAATCAACTTCTGTGCAGCACTTTGTGAAACTTCCGTTTTTATAAATGTGCTATATAAATAAAGTGGATTGGATTGGTGCCCTAAATTATGAGCCCTCCTTTAGGCAACACTTGCCTTGACCTTAAAAAGTTCAAATTCGAGGCCTGCATCCCTAAAAAGTTTGTTTCTCCTCTCGTCAGACTGCAGCGACATGATCTCCACCATAAAGGCCATGAAGATCCTAAAGCGAGTCGGCGGCTCCAAGGGCATGTGGACCAGAGACACCGGCGGGGGCTCGGGGAAGGTCTTCATCTTCAACGGGACGGATACAGACACCATCTTTGAGTTTTCCAGCGTGCAAGACTTCACACGCTCGCAGGGCCTGTCCGAGTCCCGGCAGCTGAAAGTTCCCTCTGCCTGGAGCGGGACAGGCCACGTGGTCTACAACAATCACGCCTATCTGGTCACGCGGGCGGACGAGGTCACCCTGCTCAAGTACGACTTGAGGAACCCGTCGGTGGTGGACAGCGTAGTGTTCCCGGTCCAGGACCACGTTCCGGTGTACGGCCTGAGCCCTGAGACCGTGGTGGACCTGGCCGTGGACGAGGAAGGCCTGTGGGTCATCTACGCCACGCGTCAGGCTGAGAAGCACATCTCCCTGGCCAAACTAGACGCCGTCTCCCTGGACATCCAGCAGATGTGGGACTCCAACTGCCCCGGGGAGAACGCGGAGGCGGCCTTCGTTATCTGCGGGACACTTTACGTGGTCTACAACACACAGCAGGCGGGACGCTCGCGTGTCCAGTGCGTGTTTGACGTCAACGACATGGTGAGCAGCGACGACGCTCCGCTGGTCTACTTCCCCAAACGCTACGGAGCGCACGCCAGTATCAAGTACAACCCGCTGGAGCAGCTGCTGTACGCCTGGGATGACGGCTACCAGATTCTCTACAAATTGGCCATGAAGAAGAAACTGGAGCTTTAAGACACTAGAACCCCCAGAGAGGAAGTAGTTTTGGCCGCACCGCATTGACAACTTTCCTTTTGTATTCATCTTAGTGAACTTAAACTGCTGACAACCTTCTGCCATACAGAAGGATTATGAACGTGTTACAAAACCAGTGAAGTTGTCACGTTGTATAAATGGTAAATAACAACAGAATACAATGATATGCAAATCATTTTCAACTTATATTCAATTGAATAGACTGCTAAGACAAGATATTTAACGTTCACACTGGAAAACTTTGTTCTTTTTTGCAAATGTTAGCTCATTTGGAATTTGATGCCTGCAACATGTTTTAAAAAAGCTGGCACAAGTGGCAAAAAAGAATGAGAAAGTTGAGGAATGCTCATCAAACACTTATTTGGAACATCCCACAGGTGAACAGGCTAATTGGGAACAAGTGGGTGCCATGATTGGGTATAAAAGCAGCTTCCATGAAATGCTCAGTCATTCACAAACAAGGATGGGGTGAGGGTCACCACTTTGTCAACAAATGCGTTTAAGTCGAACATTTGTCAACCAGCTATTACAAGGAATTTAGGGATTTCACCAACTACGGTCCGTAATATCAAAAGGCTCAGAGAATCTGGAGAAATCACTGCACGTAAGCGGCAAGGCAGAAAACCAACATTGAATGCCCGTGGCCTTCCATGCTTCAGGCGGTACTGCATCAAAAAGCGACATCAGTGTGTGAAGGATATCACCACATGGGCTCAAGAAGACTTCAGAAAACCACTGTCAGTAACTACAGTTGGTTGCTACATCTGTAAGTGCAAGTTAAAACTCTACTATGCAAAGCCAAAGCCATTTATCAACAACACCCAGAAATGCTGCCGGCTTTGTAAGTGCAAGTTAAGGCCCCTTCTACACTAAGGTTATCCAGGGTAAATCCCACCTAACCTTATCCTTGTCCACACACACACAATGGTCGTTTCAGACCCCCTGCCGTCCGCCGGCGCAACGCGACCTAGTACGCATGTGCGCGTCATAGTCACCTCTGACCTGGAAGTGTATCCTTACCCTGTGTTTCAATGTAGACTATTGCCACATTTCTTTGAACAGTAAACCTTGCTTGCCTCACCATCAGCAACTGTTAAGACCAGTGTTTTCCAACCACTGTGCCGCGGCACACTGGTGTGCCGTGAGATACAGTCTGGTGTGCCGTGGGAGCTTATCTAATTTCACCTATATGGGTTAAAAATATTTTTTGCAAACCAGTAATTACAGTCTGCAATTTATGTGTTGTTGTTGAGTGTCGGTGCTGTCTAGAGCTCGGCAGAGTAACCGTGTAATACTCTTCCATATCAGTAGGTGGCAGGCGGTAGTTAATTGTTTTGTAGATGTCGGAAACAGCGGGAGGCAGCGTGCAGGTAAAAAGGTGTCTAATACTTAAACCAAAAATAAACAAAAGGTGAGTGCCCCTAAGAAAAGGCATTGAAGCTTAGGGAAGGCTATGCAGAACCAAACTAAAACTGAACTGGCTACAAAGTAAACAAAAACCGAATGCTGGACGACAGCAAAGACTTATGCGTAGCAAAGATGGCATCCACAATGTACATCCGAACATGACAATCAACAATGTCCCCACAAAGAAGGATAAAAACTACTGAAATATTCTTGATTGCTAAAACAAAGTAGATGCGGGAAATATCGCTCAAAGGAAGACATGAAACTGCTACAGGAAAATACCAAAAAAAGAGAAAAAGACACCAAAATAGGAACGTAAGACAAGAACTAAAACACTACACACGGGAAAACAGCAAATAAAACTCCAAATAAGTCACGTCGTGATGTGACAGGTGGTGACAGTACACCTACTTTGAGACAAGAGCTATATTGATGCATGCTTGGTTATGGTTTGAAGTCATGTCCAACAATTGCGACGACTTTTTACTGTCAACTGAGTTTCGTTTTTTTAATGATTTCTGCTGGTGGTGTGCCGCGGGATTTTTTTTCAACGCAAAAAATGTGCCTTGGCTCAAAAAAGGTTGAAAAACACTGGTTAAGACTATTGTAGTGAATCACACCTGAGCCATCAAACATGAATCGTATCTTTAATGGACGTGTGAAAGTAAACAATGTGATAATGAACATTTTACAATAACAGGACACTGCGCTTGTAGGCTGAAACTGGCGGTCGTACTTGACGGCCGCAACTACTTCATGGCTTCACAATAGTTATGTGGTACAAAACTAGACGTTGAGTAATCGCTCGACATACATGGCGGACAATAACTGATAGTCTGCTTTGCCAGTCCAAATGCATTCGCTATTTTTCGTAGTCTTCCCTTGTCCACGGGAGCCCGCATTGTCGTTGTCGCTCCTTCGACAAATGGACAACGTTTTTCACTAAGTAGATTCACAGCCACACCTGGACATTCGAAAGTTCTCTTGCCGTTCCTCGGACACAACACACTCAATGACAAACATATCCCACCAGGCTGCCGTTCTTCCAGGGCTTATCTAAAACCGTCGCTCAAAAAAGGAGGGCAACCTTAAACGATGGTTTAGTGTGGCTGAAACGAGGCTTAGGCTAAATAATTATTAGTTTAAGGGGTTATCCGGCATAGTGTAGACATAGCCTAAAACTCTACTATGCAAAGCCAAAGCCATTTATCAACAACACCCAGAAACGCTTCGCTGGGCACGAGCTCATCTAAGATGGATTGATGCAAAGTGGAAAAGTGTTCTGTGGTCTGACGAGTCCACATTTAAAATCGTTTTTTGGAAACTGTGGACCAAAGAGGAAAATAACCATCTGGACTGTTTTAGGCGCAAAGTTGAAAAGCCAGCATCTGTGATGGTATGGGGGTGTATTAGTGCCCAGGGCATGGGTAACTTACACATCTGTGAAGGCACCATTAATGCTGAAAGGTACATACAGGTTTTGGAGCAACATATGTTGCCATCCAAGCAACGTTACCATGGACGCCCCTGCTTATTTCAGCAAGACAATGCCAAGCCACGTGTTACAACAGCGTGGCTTCGTAGTATAAGAGTGCCGGTACTAAACTGGCCTGCCTGTAGTCCAGACCTGTCTCCCATTGAAAATGTGTGGCACATTATGAAGCCGAAAATACCACAACGGAGACCCCCGGACTGTTGAACAACTTAAGCTGTACATCAAGCAAGAATGGGAAAGAATTCCACCTGAGAAGCTTAAAAAATGTGACAAAAGCCAGCATCTGTGAAGGTATGGGGGTGTATTAGTGCCCAAGACATGGGTAACTTACACATCTGTGAAGGCACCATTAATGCTGAAAGGTACATACAGGTTTTGGAGCAACATATGTTGCCATCCAAGCAACGTTATCATGGACGCCCCTGCTTTTTTCAGCAAGTAACTGCAAAGCCACGTGTTACAACAGCGTGGCTTCATAGTAAAAGAGTGCGGGTACTAGACTGGCCTGCCTGTAGTCCACACCTGTCTCCCATTGAAAATGTGTGGTGCAATATGAAGCCTAAAATACAACTTAAGCTGTACATCAAACAAGAATAGGAAAGAATTCCACCTGAAAAGCTTAAAAAATGTGTCTCCTCAGTTCTCAAAGTGTTGTTAAAAGGAAAGGCCATGTAACACAGTGGTAAAAATGCCCCTGTGAAAACTTTTTTGCAATGTGTTGCTGCCATTAAATTCTAAGTTAATGATTATTTGCAAAAAATTATTTATTTTTGTAGTGTGAACAATAAATATTGTTTGTTGTTGGGGACAAGTGTTGTAAATTAGCTTTGGCTACAAACACTATGATGCAAACATTGGATAACTGTTTCAGATGTCTATGTTTTTGTATCTGTCCCTATTTCAAATAAACCTCTATAATAATAATCTTGTCTTTGCAGTCTATTCAATTGAATATAAGTTGAAAAGGATTTGCAAATCATTGTATTCTGTTTTTATTGACCATTTACACAACGTGACAACTTCACTGGTTTTGTACTTAGCTTTTAGAGACATTTACCAAAGAACTTTGCAGGACAACATTGCCTCACTTACGCCATCATTTCAGAGCTGCAGTGGAGGCGGAGTCTAAATATCTGCAGGCAATTCCTCGGAATCCAAACTTCCTGTCGTTGGGCAACCAGCTGCACTTCCATGACTACTTTGTTTGCCTGTTTGTGATTACAGCTCGTTAAGGAAGAAGCGTTTAGTTATAATGAAATGCAAATATGAGTTTAATGATTCAACTGGAACAACAACAAACCTACATTTCACAGCATCAACACTCAGTACCAGAGCTACTTTGATTTTATCCCATCCTTTCTACGACGAGGCCTTTAGTGAACCATCAGGGTTAGATGTTGTTTTTCACAAAATAAAACAATTTTCTTAGCTACTTTTGCTGAATATATAAACATTTTCCTATAAATAAGCCAGTCATTCTCAGTCTAGTGGTACACCAAAGAACCACTTAAATAAATATTCAAACACAGTGTTACTGTTCAAACTGTGTCCAAAAATATTTAATTCTAAATATTAAATGCACTCGTTCATTAAAACCTCTGCCTTGTTTTTAATGAATACTTAGGCTGACTATGCTAATTCTTAGCTACTTTTGCTGAATTTTTAAAATGTTTCTTATACATAAGCCAGTCATTCTCAATCTAGTGGTACACCAAAGAACCACTTAAATAAATATTCAAACACAGTGTTACTGTTCAAACTGTGCCCAAAAATATAAATACACTCGTTAATTAAAACCTCTGCCTTGTATTAATGAATACGTAGGCCGACTATGCTAATTCTTAGCTACTTTTGCTGAATATATACCGTTTTTCTTATACATAAGCCAGTCATTCTCAATCTAGTGGTACACCAAAGAACCACTTAAATAAATATTCAAACACAGTGTTACTGTTCAAACTGTGCCCAGAAATATTAAATACACTCGTTAATTAAAACCTCTGCCTTGTATTAATGAATACTTAGGCCGACTATGCTAATTCTTAGCTACTTTTGCTGAATATATACCGTTTTTCTTATACATAAGCCAGTCATTCTCAATCTAGTGGTACACCAAAGAACCACTTAATAAATATTCAAACAGTGTTACTGTTCAAACTGTGCCCAAAAATATTAAATACACTCGTTAAATAAAAACATTTTTAATGGATACTATGCTGCTGTATTTGAATGTTGGTCAATATGTTGGTACTTGGAGAGCCGAGTGTTTTCTGAGGTGGTACTCGGTGAAAAGGTTTAAGAACCACTGACATAAGCAAATACATGAGTGTTTCATTTGGTGCCATCTAGTGGTACAAGTGGGAAATACACCCTCAAAATAACTATTAAAAAGAAAAAAAAATCCTGTTATTGTCCTACTAAAAATGTGGTCAACTTTTTAATACACTTGAAATGGTACACATTAGTAATACGTAGGCTATTACTTCAAAAAGTTGCATGGGCGTTTTAAAAATATTTTTTATGAATTTGCTTGCTAGTTTCAGAGTTGCAAGTATGAATTTGAACATCCCAAAAAATCAGAAATGACACGAAACGTTTCCAAATAAATGACGGCCGACTCGTCTGTAGTCAAAACGATGAACTTATATGAACAAGTTTATTTTTTGTCAAGAAGCAGTAGCAATATAAAAACGATTCATAAAGGGAGAATAAAATCTAGAGTGAGGAAAAAATGCACACGAGAAAGTGTAAAATCTGAATACAAGGCAAACATCACCAACGTATGTACAAATATGAGAAATAAAAGAATGTTTTTTTCAGTTTTGCAGAGTTATTTCACCGGCAAACCGGGACCAATAAAAAAGTTGGTATTTGCACTATCCCGAAAACGAATGCTATGATTCCTATCTAAATTTGGAGGCCTAAAGCCAACATTCCGTTTATATAAAAAGGGTCTGGGCAGAATACTGGAAAGAACCACAAATTATTATGACTACAAAAGCAGATGAACATTTAACAGTTTGTTCATATCAAATAACCTTCAAACGGATACCAAACCACTTATTGCTTATTGTCATGACAACAACCTACTTTTCCCCCACAATTCAGATTCTCAGGTGAGGGAGAGGCATGGTGACATCGCGGAAGAATCGATGGACGAGGGCATTTTTGGCAGATAACCTTTTGTTTGGGTCGTAATGTAGCATTTCCTGTGGTGAGAAAAACAAACAAACATTACGATGTAGAAGAGGGGTGCAACGTGACAACATTAATCAGAAGTTGTTATTTTTAATCGTCAAAAGCAGGGGTGCCAATTACGTCCATTGCGAGCCAGGCATTAAAAAAAATACCCCTAAAAATTTGCGATCATCAATCTTCACCAAGACGACACTTTCGTCACTTGATTGACATTCACGACACCCGAGGGTCTCGTGAGATGACGCTGGCTGCTGCCAGCTCAGTATTAACAAAAAATGACAGACAGGGAGGCGAGAAACACTTTTATTTCAACAGACTCTAACGCTGTACCTGCCGTCAAAATTCTAAAGACCGACTGCACAGTTACTGTCTTCACAATAACGGCCTGGCGAAGTTGGGAGAGTGGCCGTGCCAGCAATCTGAGGGTTACTGCTTCAATCCCCACCTTCTACCATCCTAGTCACGTCCGTTGTGTCCTTGAGCAAGACACTTCCCCCTTGCTCCTGATGGGTCCTGCTTAGCGCCTTGCATGGCAGCTCCCGCCATCAGTGTGTGAATGGGTGAATGTGGAAATAGTGTCAAAGTGCTTTGAGTTCCTTAAAAAGGTAGAAAAGCACTATACAAGTATAACCCATTTACCATTTACCATAAAAGCGCTGCTTCATCCTGCCTGCGCTATTAAAATAAGAGTCTCAAGAGGCTGGCGTGCACAAGCTAGCAAGCTACGGAGTTCACTGTCAATGTACAGTACAGGCCAAAAGTTTGGACACACCTTCTCATTCAATGCATTTTCTTTATTTTCATGACTATTTACATTGTAGATTGTCACATCAGAACTATGAATGAACACATGTGGAGTTATGTACTTCAAAAAAAGGTAAAATAACTGAAAACATGTTTTATATTCTAGTTTCTTCAAAATAGCCACCCTTTGCTCCGATTACTTTTCCGCACACTCTTGGCATTCTCTCGATGAGCTTCAAGAGGTAGTCACCTGAAATGGTTTTTACTTCACAGGTGTGCTTGAAGCTCATTGAGAGAATGTCAAGAGTGTACAGAGCCGTAATCAGAGCAAAGGGTGGCTATTTTGAAGAAACTACAATATAAGACATGTTTTCAGTTATTTCACCTTTTTTAGTTAAGTACATAACTCCACATGTGTTCATTCATAGTTTTGATGCCTTCAGTGACAATCTACAATGTAAATAGTCATGAAAACTAGAGCTGCAACGATTCCTTGAGTAATTCGATTACAAAATATATCAGAGGAATTTTTGCTGCCTCGAGGCGTCAAGTTTTTTTTACGGCATTTTGCCTAGTTTAGTAAACAGTAGTCAAAGCTCACGTTTCGCACAGACTGTTTAGGTATTGCACAGCGTGTTTACGTCACAGATCATACGGCCCCTTGCACTGCACAACACCGCTCTTTTAAATACGCTTGAGTTTAGAAAACCTTTTCGTCGACATAACTCGCAATGGCAGACGCCGCAGAAAGCAGTGGACAAGACGAAGGAATTAAGAAGCGACAAAAGTTGTCTAAGGTGTGGTAACACTTCACACTATAATGGGAGGAAAACGCAGTAGTATGCAAACATTGCAAAGTGGAGCTCGCATACCACAATAGCACAAGTTCGATGCTTCAGCACCTGTTGAGAAAGCATCCGATTGAGGGACATCCAGAGGCGAGCTAAGTCATCTATTATCAAATGTAAACGCAAAAGTTGTGTTAGTAAAATAAATGTTATTCATTATGATAACCAAAAGGTGTTGAAAACCAACAACGCTATCTGAGCTGTCATGTTCAATTAGCCTTTTATTAGTAACCACGCGAAAGTATTTGTGCAGTTATTCAAGTCATGCAACCACATGCTACTTGGATAGCTTGCACTTGCACCCACTATAGTCTCTGTAGAATGTAAGCGTTCCAAGTTCTAGTTCACAGTGGTAGCACTTGTGTGCCAAGTTCCTGTCAGCCATATCTGAAGTTGCACATTTCAAATGCAGTATTAAAGGCACTACCTAATCCACTTTTTATGTTTGAAATAATGAAAACTGTTCCTTTTGTTTTATTTTTGATACTAACAATATAGTTTTATTTTAACATTCTCAGGGAATATTAATTTTGAATTAATTTAAATATATGTGTTTTCATCTCAAACATGTTATGATGGCCAAATGAACATTGATTACTATTTTGCATGCAATAAATGCAATGACCTGCATTGCATTCTTAAAATTTTAAACTGTCTGTCATTATTAAGTGGTTTGTCTTTTTATATTGTTCATGTATTGTTGGCAGGTTGAAAACAGCTCAGCGGATTTGCGTGGAGAAACCAACGTTTAAACAGCACCGTATAATAATCATCAAAAACGCACGAGACAAGAACTTCGCTTAGCACATAGGGCTGTGAGCGCACCTGTTTTTATTAGCACACACACATTGGCACAATCAACCACCAACGCATTTCAGCTGTGCGTGTCAGCCTTCAAGAATGAAAGCAGGCGTTTAGGAAATAAAAGACAATTAGGCCAAACACAATAATTGAGGGCACATCTTAAAATATATAATTAAACATATATAATTTTTTAATTATCTTTTCATTGTAATACACTGTAGCACTGAGGTTTTTTACTCAATGTAAAGTGCTTTTTACAAATAAAATCTATTATTATTGTTGTTATTATAAACCTTTATCAAGCAAAAATATGATTTATTCGATTACTCGATTAATCGATTGGGATAGCTGATAGAATACTCGATTACTAAAATATTCGATAGCTGCAGCTCTAACGAAAATAAAGAAAACGTATTGGCCTTTACTGTATTTCTTGTAAAGTGTATAAAAAGGAGTATGGAAGCTGGCAAAAACCAATAAGATGCCATAAACCAACCACTTTCATGTGGTATTGGACAGAAAGGAGGACTTTTTTTCTCCTTCATTTGAAAATGCGGACGTTATCAGCACTACGGTCTGATTCCAATCAATACAAGTCATCAGAATCAGGTAATACACCAACTTATATTCTTGTCTTCATGAAAGAAAGGAATTTATGTGTTAAACATGCTTGTATTATCATTAAACCCCTTTAATTCAAAACGTCTCTTTCGTAAATAAAAAAAATATAAATTATATACCGTATTTTTCAGACTATAAGTCGCAGTTTTTTTCATAGTTTGGCCAGGGGTGCGACTTATACTCAGGAGTGACTTATGTGTGAAATTATTAACACATTACCATAAAATATCAAATAATATTATTTAGCTCATTCATGTAAGAGACGAGACGTAAAAGATTTAATCGGATTTAGCGATTAGGAGTGACAGATTGTTTGGTAAATGTATAGCATGTTCTATATGTTATAGTTATTTGAATGACTCTTACCATAATATGTTACGTTAACATACCAGGCATGTTCTTCCTTTTTCGTGCCTTGAACCGGGAAGTATAACAGTCCATAGCGTTTCCACTCGTATGGATTCTTCATTCATCACTTCAAGCAACGTTTGTAAGTTTTACAATATAACTAAAACTAATCTTACTTACTAAACCGTCCCGTGTTTGATGTTTGTAGGAGTGTTTTCATGCATGTTTTTACATAACCTCAGTAAAACGTCACCATGGAGTTATTGAGTCGGTTTAGCTGATCGAAGAGCTAGCTTCCGCAGCTAGTGGGTCCATGACGATGACTTCTGTTTTGTTTGATCAGCCGTTTTACAGACACGTTTGGAAAAATTAGGGTATGTAAATTCCATCCTTCCATCCATCCATCTTCTTCCGCTTATCCGAGGTCGGGTCGCGGGGGAAACAGCCTAAGCAGGGAAGCCCAGACTTCCCTCTCCCCAGCCACTTCGTCCAGCTCTTCCCGGGGGATCCCGAGGCGTTCCCAGGCCAGCCGGGAGACATAGTCTTCCCAATGTGTCCTGGGTCTTCCCCGTGGCCTCATACCGGTCAGACGTGCCCTAAACACCTCCCTAGGGAGGCGTTCGGGTGGCATCCTGACCAGATGCCCGAACCACCTCATCTGGCTCCTCTCGATGTGGAGGAGCAGCGGCTTTACTTTGAGCTACTCCCGGATGACAGAGCTTCTCACTCTATCTCTAAGGGAGAGCCCCGCCACCCGGCGGAGGAAACTCATTTTGGCCGCTTGTACCCGTGATCTTGTCCTTTCGGTCAAAACCCAAAGCTCATGACCATAGGTGAGGATGGGAACGTAGATCGACCGGTGTATTGAGAGCTTTGCCTTCCGGCTCAGCTCCTTCTTCACCACAACAGATCGATACAGCGTCCGCATTACTGAAGACGCTGCACCGATCCGCCTGTCGATCTCACGATCCACTCTTCCCTCACTCGTGAACAAGACTCCGAGGTACTTGAACTCCTCCACTTGGGGCAGGGTCTCCTCCGCAACCCGGAGATGGCACTCCACCCTTTCCCGGGCGAGAACCATGGACTCGGACTTGGAGGTGCTGATTTTCATCACAGTCGCTTCACACTCAGCTGCGAACCGATCCAGTGAGAGCTGAAGATCCTGGCCAGATGAAGCCATCAGGACCACATCATCTGCAAAAAGCAGAGACCTAATCCTGCAGCCACCAAACCGGATCCCCTCAACGCCTTGACTGGGCCTAGAAATTCTGTCCATAAAAGGGCAGCCTTGGCGGAGTCCAACCCTCACTGGAAACGTGTCCGACTTACTGCCGACAATGCGGACCAAGCTCTGACACTGATCGTACAGGGAGCGGACCGCCACAATCAGACAGTCCGATACCCCATACTCTCTGAGCACTCCTCACAGGACTTCCCGAGGGACACGGTCGAATGCCTTCTCCAAGTCCACAAAGCACATGTAGACTGGTTGGGCAAACTCCCATGCACCCTCAAGGACCCTGCCGAGAGTATAGAGCTGGTCCACAGTTCCACGACCAGAACGAAAACCACACTGTTCCTCCTGAATCCGAGGTTCGACTACCCGGCGTAGCCTCCTCTACAGTACACCTAAATAGACCTTACCGGGAAGGCTGAGGAGTGTGATCCCACGATAGTTAGAACACACCCTCCGGTTCCCCTTTTTAAAGAGAGGAACCACCACCCCGGTCTGCTAATCCAGAGGTACTGCCCCCGATGTCCACGCGATGCTGCAGAGTCTTGTCAACCAAGACAGCCCCACAGCATCCAGAGCAGCAACTCCGGGCAGATCTCATCTACCCCTGGGGCCTTGCCACCGAGGAGCTTTTTAACTACCTCAGCAACCTCAGCCCCAGAAATAGGAGAGCCCACCACAGATTCTCCAGGCACTGCTTCCTCATAGGAAGACTTGTTGGTGAAATTGAGGAGGTCTTCGAAGTATTACCTCCACCGCCAGAGTGGAAGAGAGTCCAGCCCCTCTCGAGAGAACTGGTTCCAGAGCCCTTGTTGTGCGTCGAAGTGAGTCCGACTATATCTAGCCGGAACTTCTCCACCTCGCGCACTAGCTCAGGCTCCTTCCCCCCCAGCGAGGTGACGTTCCACGTCCCAAGAGCTAGCTTCTGTAGCCGAGGATCGGACCGCCAAGTGCTCTGCCTTCGGATGCCGCCCAGCTCACATTACACCCGACCTCTATGGCCCCTGATATGGGTGGTGAGCCAATTGGTATGTAAATTAACATTTATCAAATCTTTCTATGTAAAAAAAAAATGCGTTCACATCATACATGTCTGCGGCTAATATACAGTACAGGCCAAAAGTGTGGACACACCTCATTCAATGGGTTTTCATGACTATTTACATTGTAGATTGTCACTGAAGGCATCAAAACTATGAATGAACACATGTGGAGTTATGTACTTAACAAAAAAAAGGTGAAATAACTGAAAACATGTTTTATATTCTAGTTTCTTCAAAATAGCCACCCTTTGCTCTGATTACTTTTTTGCACACTGTTGGCATTCTCTCGATGAGCTTCAAGAGGTAATCACCTGAAAGGGTTTTCACTTCACAGGTGTCATAGTTTTGATGCCTTCAGTGACATAAATAGTCATGAAAATAAAGAAAATGCATTGAAATGAGAAGGTGTGTCCAAACTTTTGGCCTGTACTGTATGTAATCATAATTAATTATTCTAAAATTTGGTGGTTGTGTCTTAAAATAACGGCGCACTCTATCGCCCGGAAAATATGGTAATTAAATGTACCTTGTTTGAACTTATATTTCCACAGTTGAATCAAATAATACTAGATTCATACTCCTGGTTAGAAGGAAACAGTTACAAGAAAATGAAAATGTTCTCACTTCCAGCAGCTCTCTTCCATCCTCATCTAGGAGAGGAACCACTTTAGAAAGTTCCTGGCGGGCCCACTTTGGGAAGGAGGGTTTGTAGTCGGGCATGGATGTGACTCCCGGCCAGGTGGCTTCATCGGGGGTTCCCAGAGTGCGGAAGATTCGGAATAGCTGGTCGATCTCGGAGTCGCCGGGGAACAGCGCCCTCCTGGTGATCTGAAGAAGATGGCATTTTCTTACTGGCCCAGAGTGGGGAAATTCGAATGTGGGTATTCAGTATCTTTCTCAAAAAGATGGGGGGAGGTTGGAAGACATCCACTTAAATGCTTAACCCAGGGGGTTGAGACAGCAGGCTTAGTTTAACCACAGTCAATGGAAAAACTAAGTCAGGGTCAACTCAGATTAATTTAAAGCTGGCAAATGGAGCGGTCGGAAAATGTGAACAAGATGGAAAGAGCAAAATCCCATATACTAAACAAATTACGTTCTTGTGGGGATGATGACGCACACGTGATGGAAGATGTCATTCAAAGATTGTTTTCCTACACAAGCATCAATGATTCAACAGTCCTTCCTCCAGGCATGTGATTTGACCCTATTAAAAATACTGAAAATGAGCCCCAGCCCCCTGAAGATCCTGTTTTTTCAGCAATTGAACATACAAAAATTAGCACAAAAAGCACCATTTAAAGATTATTTAGTGTTTAAATAATTGAAAAATGAGCAACAAAGTTGACATAAATACATAGCCCATTCATCCAAATGAATCACTATGTCTGTTTCAGTCTCTGTGTTATTTAGTCACTACAGTAATTACAACGTGTGTTAGCCTACACTATACAGTATTTACAACCTTACTAGTGTTCACTTCACATCCACAGATGGTTCATCTAGTTATTGACATTATTTACACATTACTATGTCGGTTTCAGTCACTATGTTATTTAGTCACTACAGTAATTGTGTTCACATCCACAGGAACCACATGGGTTAGCCTACTCTATACAGTATTTACAACCTTACTAGTGTTCACTTCACATCAACAGATGGTTCATCTAGTTATTGACATTATTTACACATTACGATGTATGTTTCGGTCACTGTGTTATTTAGTCGCTACAGTAATTGTGTTCACATCCACAGGAACCACATGGGTTAGCCTACTCTATACAGTATTTATACAACCTTACTTAGGCTGACCATACGTCCTCTTTTCCCCGGACATGTCCTCTTTTGCGGGTGTGTCCGGGCGGGGTTTTTTAAATGCCTCAAATGTCCGGCATTTTGAGTTAGGGTTGCGTGTATTTTCAACGTACGTCTTGGGCAAGGATCGGCAACCCCTAACAACTAAATTAAGGGCGTGCCGTGATGGCACTGCATATATTATCCTCTATTACTTGCACAAACAGCATGCCAGTCCGGCCTCATGTTGTATGAAGCTTTAATTTGCACTCGTGGGAGACAGCAAGGCATACTTGGTCAACAGCCACACAGCTTACACTGACGGTGGTCGTATATAACAACTTTAACACTGTTACGTTACAAATATGCGCCACACTGTGAACCCACACCAAAAAAGAATGACAAATACATTTCTGGAGAACCTCCGCACCGTAACACAACATAAACACAACACAACAAATACCCAGAATCCCATGCAGCCCTAAGTCTCTAACCTCAACCGACGCACGGAGGGAGGGAGGGGGTGGGGGGTGATGTGTGGGGGGGTTTGGTGCTAGCGGGGCGTGTAGACTGGGAGAGTTAGGGCTGCATGGGATTCTGGGTATTTGTTGTGTTGTGTTTATGTTGTGTTATGGTGCGGAGGTTCTCCAGAAATATATTTGTCATTCTTTTTTGGTGTGGGTTCACAGTGTGGCGCATATTTGTAACGTAACAGTGTTGAAGTTGTTATTTACAGCCACCGTCAGTGTAAACTGTGTGGCTGCTGACCAAGTAAGCTTTGCTGTCTTATTCGTGTGCAAGCAGAAGATGCATTCAACATGTGTCCGAGCACGTAAGCTGTTTAAGCAGGCTGTAGAGGGCGCTGAAGGCAGTGCCGTCACGCCCAAATTTCGGGTGTCTCCGGGGAAAAGTGGGAGGATTGGCAACTATGACGCTGTTGAACGCCATTCATGTAAATCTCGCGGGCCGCACTAACTTAAAACTGTCATATTAAAGTGCGGGCCGGGGCGCGTGTCTGAGACCCCTGGTTTAAACATAGCACAAAGCAAAAAAAAGCTTTGTATACAGTGTTATTTCATTTTAAATTTCAAAAGAGTTTTGAGGCTCCCATTGTTTTCTTTCATTTGTGAAACTCGTCAAAATGGCTCTTTGAGTGATAAAGGTTGCCGACCCTAGACTCTAGGGTTAAGTTAAGAAGGGGTTAAACAAAACAAGCTGTGAAGGTGCGCACGCAGAAACATTCGTGAGGGAGGGGCAGAGACACAGAGCGAGAGAGCTAGTGAGTGGAGACAGACATGAAAACAAGAAATGCCGAAAAGTAAATGCAACTTCACGGATGATTTGCGGAAAAAGTATTTGTGTTTTGGTCCTGGCCGTGACACATGGGAAGCAGAATGCACTGTGTGCAAAGCAGGAACGTATATATCTATGGCAAATAAAGATCTACAAGCCCATATCGACACTACAAAGCACAAAACAGCTGTGCAGGGTGAGAGCTCGTTTGTGACAACCTTTTTCTAAAACACAACATAGAATGTGAGCTATAACAGGATAATGCATACATTTGTCATTTGTTTTCAAAACGCTTACAAAAAAGTGGTACCCCAAAAATTTACTGTGGGACCCCATTTGTATGATTTGATGGGGTCCCTGGGACCCCATTTTGAAAATTCCTAGCGCCAACACTACTGTCAACATAGGAGAAAAAATGCTTTATTTAAATATATTACTTATGAAGCAAGTTCGAGTATCATTGGCAAATTTTCACCTAGTCCCGGCCTTGGCGTGCTGCCCGCCTTGGCACGCATATATGTGTCCTCTTTTTGGGATTTCAGAATATGGTCAGCCTACCTTACTAGTGTTCACTTCACAGCCACAGACGGTTCATCTACTTATTGACATTATTTACACATTACTTTGCTTCATTCACACATTAAATTAAAAATGATTCAACTAGTCAATGTCAACATATAAAGAGTAGAAATAATGAACAAAATGTCAGCTACTGTCTTGTTGTAAAACACCAGTAAACATGAAATGTAGCATTTAGACAGGCTATACTGTAGCAAACATGTCTGCCACAATCATGTGTTCTTAAAAAAAAAATCTAAAGAAGATTCTATCCCTCTGCCATTTTCCACTAGTTTTCAAATATATAAGTCGCCCGCTTGAATATTCCCTCTTCTCTTCTCAGACTCTCTCAGAGCCTTGTGATTTCACTTCCTGGTTCGATGACCCGCCCTATGTTAACCAATCGTGACTCATCATAGTAAACTAACCAACCAATCATGGATGTTCTTATATGTAAATCAACCAATCATCATTGATGTTTTCCGTGTATGTTGTCCCCTGCCCATGGAGTTGCTTCGCTACGTGGCTTCCATTTTTAAGTTAATAATTTTTAATGAAAAACCGTAGTTTTTACAACTGGATTATCAAAAACCGTACTCATTAGGGGAAAACCGTAGCTGTTGGCAGGTATGGCAAAGAGACGGATCGAGATTTTAACACACATCGTAGGTACGAAAAAAACATGTTTATATTTTTAGAGATAAAAAAGGTGGATTTCCGACTATAGACGGAAAAATCACATGCCTGTTCCTCGCCACATTGCGCTTCAAATATTGAGTCTAACAAATTGTGGATTTTTGGGGGATATTTCTAATCTTTTTTTAAAGCATATTCTACAATTTTCTAGTCCTAAATTAACCTTTTCACGCATAAAATGGCAAAATTTACCAAAATATTAATATTACAGTAATATCGGCACCACTAGGGATTTCATATCACGGTTATCGTGGCCAAAATGATCACGGTTATGTTTTTTATTGCGGTATTTTGAATACGCTCAAAAAGTACTTATACACACACAATGAAATTGTTTGACAAAATGAGTTCTTTTAAATGACTTGCGGTTAGAAAAGCCACTATTTTGTGTTTGCTTCACTTGCAGTGTTTTAGTTTTAGTATTTTAACTCTTAAATGGCTGAGCTTTTATTATTTTAAAACTTTGTTTATCCTGTAGCATTTTAAGATGTATTCAAATGAAAAGTGCATAACAAATCAAATCTATTGTTATTATTTATTGCGGGCGTTGTGGCGTCCTATGTTTAACGGTCCTTCAACGCACTGTAATATTCCTCGGAGTACAGAACAATCAATCAAAGACACACAGCTCGTAGGTCCAATGTGCACCATTGAATACAGTATCTTAGTTGCTCGACAGCAATGTGCGTACCCAAGTTCAGATTGGGGTATGTCGTTTCTTAATGCGAAAACACGTAATGTTTCTTGTTTCCATGTTAGCATTTAAACTAGCAAGCTGTCACTCATTGAGTTAGTCGAAGTGCACTTATCAGTTTTTTTGAAAATCGTAATTTAAAAAGGGTAATACTAACGGTCCCGGGTTTTACCGCAATTATTAGTACCGTTCATCCCAGTCGTTACTGATTGACTCAGCTTAAGGCAGCATTACTATATTTCTTTAGTATTGGTGGCGAGTGCGCCTTAAAGGGCCACCAAAAAATGTGTCTCATCTGTGGTCCGTGTGGGTTGCAGTGGAACTCAGCTGTAATACACTTTTCCACCACGTGTGGCAGTAATGACAATAAACAAACAGAAGGAGTCTGGAGCGTCAGTCATAAAGAAGTTTTTTGAAGCGCAAAAATTATGACTAAAGTGGTGAAGCTGTATGAAATTTTATTGTCAAAAAGTTAAAGTACCCATGATTTTCACACACACACTAGGTGTGGCGAAATTATTCTCTGCATTTGACCCATATCACCCTTGATCACCGCCTGGAAGGTGAGGGGAGCAGTGGGCAGCAGCGGTGGCCGCGGCCGGGAATCATTTTTGGTGATTTAACCCCCAATTCCAACCCTTGATGCTGAGTGCCAAGCAGGGAGGTAATGGGTCCCATTTTTATAGTCTTTGGTATGACTCGGCCGGGGTTTGAACTCACAACCTACCGATCTCAGGGCGGACACTCTAACCACAAGGCCAATGAGCAGGTATGACATTTTATTGACAGTTTAGTTAAGAAACATTCATTATCATTTATTGTTGATTTATTTTCGGCAGTTATTTGAGTCTCTTATGCAGGATATTTAGTACAGTGTTTCCCACACATTCATTTATTTGTGGCGGCCCGCCACGAAAGAATTACGTCCGCCACAAGTATTAAAAAAAATATATATATATATTTTTTATGTCCTGTCCAGCTTCTCAGGCAAATCATATAGTTGATGTAGATGCCCATATAGGCTGTTCAGATTTACTTTACAAAAGAGAAGTGTAGGATACTTCTCTTTGTATTTGACCACTACTGTTTTCTGTTTATTTGTTACTGATTGTGGCAGGACACCTCTGCCTCTGTTTCACTTTATGCTGCTGGTAAATAATATGGTTGTAGTAGTAGCCTAAAGTTAAATTATTTAGTATGCACTAATTAAAGGGGCAGAGCTTTAAGAGACATTTTAGCTTTTATATTTTATAAGATATATTTTTTGTAAGAACCACAATTAATATATAATATAGTTCAGTGAATAACTTATTGTTCAAATCTGTATATAAATATGTACATAAAATGTTGTAATTATATTGTAAAATGGATGGATGGATGGATGGATGGACGTTTAAAACAAAACTGTTATTATTAATTAGTAAGTATACATTTTTTGAGCCTTTTTAGAGAAAATCATATCATTGTAGTAAATTATGCAAATTACTCGACGATGTCATGGTGACCACGCCCATAGCCACGCCCCCACCGCCACAGGTATCTTGGCAGTTTATGGGAAACACTGTAGTAGGTATATTTTTAAACAGCCTGAACCAAGCCAAAGTTTGTGTTAAAAAAATATATATATTTGTGATTAACACATGTTTTCCTCTTGTTTTCACCGTTTTTTATTGCCTTTTGGATCGGGCCCCTTTGGGACTGCGCAACTTTTGTGACTTCTGCGCTGCTTTTTTTGTGCACTTTTGGTCATGGCCATGTTTGCACCAGAGACCAGCTGCTGGCTCCCCGCCACACTGGAGTCTGTGTGGAGATGTGAGGCTGGCTTTGAGTGTCGGGATGGACGAGCTTCACGGGGCCTTGGTTAAATGAGCATGTATCGGACACTTCGGTCTGCCTCGACGGATTCTTGCTCATCTGTACCGGACATTGGCCAAGAGCTAGTGGGCAGCCTTGGATGGAGTCGGCTCTCCTGGTTGCTTTGGCAGGTCTGTTCCGTGTGCAATGTGTATGATTTATTGCAATTTTTTTTGTGTTTCAGTGTGTTTTACTTTTGTAGCTGTATGTAAAAAAAGGCGCTGCTGAAGTGGTAGCTGGTTGCATTAGCTCTGTGCTACTTCAATGTTTCCCTCTTCATGTGTTTTTACCTTATGTGACAGAGTCAGTGGAACATGCAATCATTCATTGCGGGAAATGCAGAAGAGAAAGTAGAAAACTAAGAGAGGAACTTAGAAGACATGGACAGGAGGACTCTCAAAGGGGGACACAGCAGAAACTAAAACATTTTATGGGACATAATTTAGTATGGGAAGGGGTAAAATGTACATTTCTGACCATTTTTTCCTGGGGTTTGAACCCTGCGGCTTGTAAAACAGTGCTGCTAATTTATGCATTTTTTCCCCTGAAATGCAAATTCAGTGTATTTGCTTAGTTTTTATTTATTGTTTGTGCTATGGCACCATCTTCTGGATGAGTTGGCTCACTGCAGGTGCTGCAGTGTCTTTCCATTTACTAGCAGTCCTTTGTTGTTGTTTTTACCCGAGTGCCGTTGTGTCTTCTCGCCGTCCATAGCATTTTGAATGAATTCTTCATATATCAGTACAAGCGACGTTTTTAAGTTTTACAATATACCAAACAATTCTTACCTACTAAACCAGGGGTGTCAAAGTCATTTTAGCTCAGGGGCCGCATGGAGGAAAATCATGCATGGCATTAAAACTTTCAAATAAACACAATTTCAGATTTTCTTTGTCTCACTCTGGCCAAAAATAGGACAAACACATTCTGAAAATGTACATATTACAAATAACCCTCTTGGCAAAACATTCCAAGTTAGTTGAAAATTCCGCGGAAAAGAATTGGTGCAGTTTCAAAAACACCATGAACTTACACTTTGTCCCAGTGGTTTTACAAAGCCATTAAACTGTAAGCACTTCCTGTTTTGAAATCCCTTGTTGAATTCTCATGTTGGAAACCCAGTGTTTCCTCAAACTGCCACATTGGTGACATCCGCAACTGCCACAGCACATTAATTTATCATCATTCAAATATAACAATTATAATATAAACAAAACTATCCAAATGACACCATCAAGGTAACATCACTACAAACTTAACCAATCTAAAGTATGAAATAAAAATGAACAAACAACAAATGAATAAACACACATTTTTACAATGGAGTTCAGGGTGCGCATCATGCATTCCACCAATTAAAAGCACTGCACGGAACTAACTAAAAAGGTGATGGTCGATCTGACTTAAGTCTTTGCATCTTACGTTTCGTTATGTTATCTGTTGAGTGGAGAATTTACAATAAAATAATGTATCTGCCGCCAGCCACAACAGGAGCAACTGATTGCTTGCACCTGTGTTGATTGGCGTAGCGGCAGCCAATTCAGAGGGAACTTAAAGTTAGCTGACACGTCATCTTTTAAAACTGTCATGTGTGACGTGGGTTACACTTGAATTGCTGTTGCGACATCCAGTTGACACATTTAGAACATCACTTTCTTTTATAAAAAATGCAACAAATTTTTATATTTAGCAAACTGATCTTGCGGGCCGCGGGCCAGATTAGACCTGTTTGCGGTCCCAAACGTTCCCATGTGTGATGTCTATAGGAGTGTTATAATGCATATTTGTACGTGCTATTGTAATGTAGTGTAGCTAATGTGTCAAAACACTTACGAGTGTCTGCGTTAGTATTTTACAATGACATTTTTTATTGTTTCAGTTTTACAAATTCCTCAGTAAATTCCTCAAAACGTCACCGTGGAGTTATTGAGTCTGTTTAGCTGATTGGAGAGCTAGCTTGCGCAGTTAATGGATCCATGAGGATGACTTCTGTTTTGTTTGATCAGCCGTTTGGAAACAATTAAGGCATGTAAAGGAACATTTACAAAATATTTCTGTGTAAATAACTAATAAATGGAAAAATATTTTTTTCTTCTAAAATGTAGTTGGTGCGGCTTATATAACGGTGTGCTCTATAGTCCAGAAATACGGCATATTTAATATTTTTGGCAACTGTAACATTACACACAGTTTGAACAGTGAACTGCGTTCGAATGTAGGCAAATAAATAGCGGTATTTTAACCAAGTGATTCTCTGGCGTACCACTAAATGGAGCTCGGACCACAGCTTGAGAGTCACTGACCCACGGTAACACATCCAGGCATTATTCTGCTCAATACAACACTGACATTGAATCAGGAGATTTGCCAAACCCTTTTCAAATAATATTAATAAACAATCGATTAATTTTAGAATTAAAAAAACATTTTCCATATATTAGCCGCACCGGACCATATACGAGATACAGTATATACCGGTACAAAATATTTTTGTTTCCAAACGGTGTCTGTAACACGGCAGTAAAATGGTTGATCAAACAAAACAGAAGTCATCATCATGGACCCACTAGCTGCGCACGTTAGCACAACAATCAGCTACTCGAATCAGCTAAACAGACTCAATAACTTCACGGTGACGTTTTAGTGAGTTTACGTAAAAAACATGCATGAAAACACTCCTACAAACATCAAACACGGGACGGTTTAGTAAGTAAGAATACTACACTACTGTACTTTAATGTTGTCATTATGGTGGTACTTGATGAATACTTAGGTCTACTACACTACTGTATTTTAATGTTGTCATTATGGTGGTACATGATGAATACTTAGGTCTACTACACTACTATATTTTAATGTTGTCATTATGGTGGTACTTGATGACTACTTAGGTCTACTACACTACTGTTCTTTAATGTTATCATTATGGTGGTACTTGATGACTACTTAGGTCTACTACACTACTGTTCTTTAATGTTATCATTATGGTGGTACTTGATGAACCCGCGGCTCCGGAGCCGCATGCGGCTCCTTGACCACTCTGATGCGGCTCAGCTACATACATGCCGACCCCCCCGATTTTCCCAGGAGGTTTATGGATCTCAGTGTCTCTCCTAGATAACTTCCAGGGAAAAAATAATCCTATTTACACTCTAATTACTAAATAAAGGGCGTGCCCTAATTGCACTGCAGTAATTGTCCTCTATAGCATTTACATACAGCATGCCAGTCCAGCCACATGTTGCATGTTGTTATTACTCGCACACACAGGAGACAGCAAAGCATAGTTACTCATCAGCCACACAGCTTACTCTGACGGTAGCCGTATCAAACAATTTTAACATTGTTACGTTACAAATATGCGCCACACTGTGAACCGACACCAAAAAAGAATGAAAAACACATTTCTGGAGAACATCCCACCGTAACACAACATAAACACAACACAACCATTACCCAGAATCCCATGCAGCCCTAACTCTTCCGGTCTACATTATACACCCCGCTACCACCAAATCCCCCCACACATCAAGCCCCCCCCCCACGCCCCCCTCTCCGTGCGTTGGTTGAGCGGAAGAGTTGGGGCTGCATGGGATTCTGGGTATTGGTACCGTCAGTGTAAGATGTGTGGCTGCTGATCTAGTACGCCTTGCTGTCACTTACGTGAGCAAGCCGAAACTGCATTCTACATGTGGTCGAGCAGGTACACTTTTAGGGCAGACTGTAGAGAGCGCCAAATGCAGTGTCATCACGCTCTGATATTCGGGAGTCTCCCGGGAAAAATGAGAGGGTTGGCAAGTATGACGCTATCAAGCGCCATTCATTCAAAACTCGCGGGCTGCACTAACATCAAATTTCCACATTAAAGTGCGTGCCGGTGCGTGTGTCGGAGGCCCCTGGTTAACATAGCACAAAGCATTTAAGCTTTTTATGCGGTGTTTTTCATTTTAAAAATTTTTTTGTGGCTCCCATTACTTTCTTTAATTTGTGAAACTTGCCAAAATGGCTCTTTGAGTGGTAAAGGTTGCCGACCCCTGACTTAGGTCTACTACACTACTGTATTTTAATGTTGTCATTATGGTGGTATTTGATGAATACTTAGGTCTACTACACTACTGTACTTTAATGTTGTCATTATGGTGGTATTTGATGAATACTTAGGTCTACTACACTACTGTACTTTAATGTTGTCATTATGGTGGTACTTGATGAATACTTAGGTCTACTACACTACTGTATTTTAATATTGGTCAATATGGTGGTACTTGGAGAGTAAAGTGTTTTATGAGGTACTTGCTGCCAAAGGTGATTTTATGCAAACTACTAAGAGAGCCTCTGCTGGCTTTAATGTTGGTCATTATGTTGGTACTTGATGAATACTTAGGTCTACGACACTACTGTACTTTAATGCTGGTCATTATAGTGGTACTTGATGAATACTTAGGTCTACTACACTATTGTACTTTACTTTAATGTTGGTCATTATGGTGGTACTTGATGAATTTTTATGTGTACTACACTATTGTATTTTAATGTTGTCATTATGGTGGTACTTGTTGAATACTTAGGTCTACTACATTATTGTATTTTAATGTTGTCATTATGGTGGTACTTGATGAATACTTAGGTCTACTACACTGCTGTACTTTAATGTTGGTCATTATGGTGGTACTTGATGAATTTTTAGGTCTACTACACTTCTGTACTGTAATATTGTCATTATGGTGGTACTTGATGAATACTTAGGTCTACTACACTACTGTACTTTAATGTTGTCATTATGGTGGTACTTGATGAATACTTAGGTCTACACAACTACTGTATTTTAATATTGGTCAATATGGTGGTACTTGGAGAGTCAAGTGTTTTATGAGGTACTTGCTGCCAAAAGTGATTTTATGCAAACTACTAAGAGCGCCTCTGCTGGCTGCAGCCAAGTAGTGCACTCCAGTCGACAAGTATGTCCACAATATGGACGGCATTCTAACTTATGATTATTTATATTATGCTCATCCCGACTGGAAACAATTACCATTTCAGCAAAGATGCATCCCAAACTCCAGATGTCGACAGCCGTGGAGTAAAACTTGCAGCCCAGCAGGATCTCGGGCGCTCTGTACCACAGTGTCACCACCTGACACACACAAAGTAAAACTCAGCAAAAGTGAAAGTAAACCTGACCACACATGCCCACTTACCTCGTGCGTGTACGTGCGCACCGGCACACCGAACGCTCTTGCCAGGCCAAAGTCCGCCAGCTTGATCTCCCCCTGGGCGTTGATGAGGAGGTTCTGGGGCTTCAGGTCCCGGTGAAGAACCCTGTGGGAGTGGCAGAATGCCAAGCCTTGCAGCAGCTGGAAGAGATAGCTCTGCAAGATGGCAGAAAAGTGAATGTTTAGTCATCGTCAGGTTAGTGACTGATTATTATTATTATTACTATTATTATTATTATATTACGGCATTTTGACCTACAGTGTATATCGTATCGGCCTCTTTTATCTGTCTTTTCTTTTACAACTACAACAGAACTACGTCAGCAGATAAAATATATACCAGGGTTTCCCCTAGAGGCAGCACGGTGGAACAGGGGTTAGTGCATGTGCCTCACAATACGAAGGTCCTGAGTAGTCCTGAGTTCAATCCCGGGCTCGGGATCTTTCTGTGTGGAGTTTGCATGTTCTGCCCGTGACTGCGTGGGTTCCCTCCGGGTACTCGGGCTTCCTACCACCTCCAAAAACATGCACCTGGGGATAAGTTGATTGGCAACACTAAATTGCCCCTAGTGTGGGAATGTTGTCTATCTGTGTTGGCCCTGCGATGAGGTGGCGACTTGTCCAGGGTGTACCTCACCTTCCGCCCGAATGGCGCTGAGATAGGCTCCCGCAACCCCAAAAGGGACAAGCGGTAGGAAATGGATGGATGGGTTTCCCCTAGACTGCAAAGATACCTGAGGTGGTGGGGGCGTCACCATGCACCACCATGATGTCATCGAATAATTTGCTATAGTAATGATTTTCTTAAAAAAGGCTAAAAAAATATAAAAATACATTTCAAACAAATGTGTTATTAATTAGTATTAACATATATATTTTTTTATCATTTTGCCATATTTTCAATTGTTGTTGCTTGTTGTACAATGTACTTTGTTGAGATTTGTTCAAGTGTTTACAGACTCTAAATGACTTTTTTGTTAAATACAACTAGCAACAAATGAAGCATCTTCTTTTGGTGTTATTATAGAATGTAGTCGTGTTTAGAGACTCTTAACTTCCGTCCCTCCATGTCCCTTCAAGAGGCTGCAGCGATCATGATGTCACACTCTAGTTTCACTTTCTCTTCTTAAAAGCTACCACTGTCCTCTTAATATTTGCACATTTTGTAAATGGCTGTCCGTGCGGGTATATCTGCAATTAGGGCTGTGCGATATGGCCTTTTTTTAATATCTCGATATTTTTAGGCCATGTCACGATACACAATATATATATATCGATATTTTGCCTTAGCCTTGCAGTGTAATGCCCGCAGCTAAAAGCAACTGCGTGAGAACGTATACTCCAATATCACGATATAGTCATTTTCTATATCGCACAGAGACAAACCCGCGATATATATCGATATATCGCCCAGCCCTATCTGCAATATATATACAGTATGTATATAAAAATCACATCCACATCACAGACATGCTAACAACGCTCCAGACAATGGCGTGCGTTTTGTTTACATCCGGTTTCGACAATGCGGTTTTAGGTGATCAAAGTCTTTTTTTGGTAGTCAAGTTTTCGGTACATCACTTGTCAATAGTGCTCAAATAATAGGATATATGTTAATTCATACTGTAATGACCTGCTAATTTTAATGTTTTATGTTTATGGGGTTTGGATTTGATGTCAGGTTTTCCCATGTTTGTAAACACACCATCCGTGCCTAAAAGGTGATTGGCGGAGAATGAGGAAGTGTAAAATAAATGTCAAACAAATCTGTTATCATTAATTATAATTAACATATTTTTTAATCATATTGCCATATTTTCAATTGTTGCTGCTCTTTGCACAAGGTACTTTGTTGAGATTTTTTCAAGTGTTTAATGACTTTTTTATATTAAAAACTGGCAACAAATCTAGCATCTTCTTCTGGTGTTATTATAAAACGTAGTCGTGTTTAGAGACTACTTTTGTCCCTCCATGTCCCTGACTAAAGAGGCTGCAGCGAGCATGACGTCACACTTGGTTGGCGCTGTTGCTCCAGTTTCACTTTCTCTTCTTAAAAGCCACCACTGTCCTCTAAATATTTGCAAATTTTGTATATAGTTGTCCGTGGGTATATCTGCAATATGTATTAAAATCACGTCCAAATCACAGACATGCTGACAACGCTGCAGACAATGCCGTGCGTTTTGTTTGCATCTGGTTTCGGCATTGCGGTTTTCAGTGATCAATGTCTTTTTCCGGTGGTCAAGTTTTCGAAACATCACTTGTCAGTAGTGCGCAAATAATAGGCTATATATATCAATTCATCCTGTAACGACCTGCTAATGTTTTAATGTTTTATTTTTGTGTGGTTTGGATGTGATGTCAGGTTTTCCCATATTTGTAAACACACCATTCGTGCCTGAGAGGTGATTGGCGGAGAATGAGGAGGTGTCATGCGTCCGGGGAAGCGCGGACTCACAAGACGAAAGTGTTTGCACGGGAGGTAAAACCTGTTGGAATTGTGAAGTTTGTTAACATGAGATTGATAATAAAAGTTAAAAATAGCATCTGATTTTTTGTGATTTCTTCTGGGGGGTGCAATATATTGTATTACTTTAATTTGTTTTCAAGTTTAAAAAAAATATTTTCAAGGTATGGCGGTAATGAAAATGCCGTGGAGGCGTGTCACATTCAATGACATTACGGGGAAACCCTATATACACATGATACCAGTATTTATTATATTAAAAAATCATTAGTGAAGTAGGTAGTAATAATAACCACTGCTCAAGCACCAACCAATTTCTCTTCCTCCTGCAATGTTGGTTTGTGCATTGTATATCTCATTCTCTTCCGCTTAAATTTTCAAATCCAGTTTTTGTCCTTCGTTCCGTTTTGTTTTGGCTATTGCGACAAGTCGCTCGACAAGCCTTTGTTCGCAACACTCGCAGCGAGGGCTCATTGAAGGAGTGCACACGGTTTCAATCAAATAACAAGGTGACATACTCAGATGGACATGACGATGACAGAAAATATATCTCTGTCAAAAAGGCAAACTTTGTGTAAATGTCTTGATGATCAGGAGAATTATTGAATAAGTAAGGAAGAAGAGGCAGCACCTCACACATTCTCACACTTTTTGTGAAGTGATGTCAGCCATCTTGAAAAATGTCTCAAGTATAATCTACCGGAAAGGAGCCCAGAATTGTTTTGTTTTTATAAATGTTGGCAATATTTCCAGGTTCTTCACGAAGAAAACAATGTAATAAATCTATAAATTGTTAAAAAAAATTATAAAATTGAGTAGATGGTGAGGTATTGTGATGTAGAGGAATGCCATATTTTAAAATGCAAATATTGTTGTTCCTCTGAGACACACCTAATAAGTGTTAAAGGGCTGGACAATTAATCGAATTTTGATTATTGCTTCTCACAATCATGAGAATTTAATAATATAATGTCTGACTGTGCTAACAAAATAAAGGTTTTTAAAAAAGTAGCTTTAACAAGTATAATGTACTTAAAGCACGTATTGATACATTTACACAATTATTATGCTTTGGCCTTAAACCCTGGTCAAAATTGTCCAAAGATGTGTTGCACCAACATATGTGACAGATTGTGCATTAAATTAACAAACATTTTATAAAATGTTATTTGACACAAAAAGCACACACTATGGTGTGGTAAAATAAGTGTAAAAGATAAAACATTGAACTAAAAAAAAATTGAAACGTAAAAACTGAATTAAATAGTTTTTTATATTGCTATTGTTATTTAAATGTATTGTTATTGATATTATTTTACTTGTTACTAATTAGGGTCGTACAGTATATTGGCACTAGTATAGTATCGAGATACTAATTAATCATATTCAGTCTAGCCCCCCCTCCCCTTATTTAAAGGGAACGACGGCGCGTCGTCACATCATGACATTGCTGGTTTTATGAGCAGAGGAGCATGTTCGTCAGCGCACACACATAGTGTACTTACAAGCCGACAGTGTGTAGACAGAAAAGGGAGAATGGACGCATTTTGGTCTAAAAAGTAAAGATAAAGGTGAAGTTATAACACTGAAATACCCTTAGGAAGAGCTGCTTTAAGACTTGGCTAGCTTTGCGTGCGGCCAACATCCATCCGCAGTCGGTAGTGTTTTAGCTACTTCTAAATCACTAATCCTGGTCTCCATGGCGACAAATAAAGTAAGTTTCTTACAAGTAACATTATCACTGCAGGACGAAGAATAGCTAAACATGCTTCACTACACACCGTAGCTCACCAGCGTCACAATGTAAACAAATGCCATCGGTGGATCTACACCTGACATCTACTGTAATGATACCAAGTGCAGGAGCGTAATCTAGACAATACTACTATGATTACATCGATATTTTTTAGCATCACAAAATCTTTTTTTCGTTTTTATTTTATGTATATTATGTTTACAAACTCAGGAAATATGTCCCTGGACACATGAGGACTTTGAATATGACCAATGTATGATCCTGTAACTACTTGGTATCGAATCGATACCCAAAATTGTGTTATCATCCAAAACTAATGTAAAGTATCAAACAACAGATGAATAAGGTATTATTACATTTTAACAAAAGTGTAGATAGAACATGTTAAAACAAAAAATAAGCAGATATTAACAGTAAATGAACAAGTGGATTAATAATATTTTTTTACAGTTTGTCCCTCATAATGTTGAAAAAAAATAAAATAAAAAATATAAATGACACAATATGTTACTGCATAGGTCAGCAGACTAATTAGGAGCCTTTGTTTGTTTACTTACTACTAAAAGACAAGTTGTCTAGTATGTTCACTATATTATTTAAGGACTAAATTACAATAATAAACATGTTTAATGTACCCTAAGATTTTTTGTAAAAATAAAGCCAATAATGAAATTTTTTGTGGTACCCTTTATTTAGAAAAGTATCGAAATACATTTAGGTACCGGTAACAAAATATTGGTATCGAGATAACCCTATTAATAATTTATATCCGTTTTTTTAACTATATTTGAAGTTGAGTTTTGGTGGTACAGTAAATACTCATGTTTTCAAGTGAATGAATAATCATGTGATTAATGATTACAATATAATTCAAAATAATCGTGATTATTATTTTTGCCATAATTGTCCAGCCCTAGTTTGATGTTTTTTGCTGCTAAATTAAACACATTAATGCCACATAAAACGTTGTCTCGTGACTGGTTCCACATTTCCTAAAAATGTTTAAAAAATATAACTTAAAGCCTTGTTCAGATGTTAAAGGCCTACTGAAACCCACTACTACCAACCACGCAGTCTGAAAGTTTATATATCAATGATGAAATCTTAACATTGCAACACATGCCAATACGGCCGGGTTAACTTATAAAGTGCAATTTTAAAATTCCCGCCACACTTCCGGTTGAAAAACTCCTTTGGATATGATTTATGCGCGTGACGTCACAAAAGCAACGGAAGTGGTTGGACCCCATCGGACCCGATAGAAAAGCCTCTTGTTTTCTTCGACAAAATTCCACAGTATTCTGGACATCTGTGTTGGTGAATATTTTGCAATTTGTTTAATGAACAATGGAGACTGCAAAGAAGAACGTTGTAGGTGGGATCGATCGGTGTCTTAGCGGCTAAGTACAATACTGTAATATCTGTGATATTTGCATTAGTGTACTGTGTCTATAAGGGTTTGGGGAACGCGCATGCGCGAGTGAGTTGGCGGAGAACTTGAGTGTGTGTGTGAGCGTGAGTTTTGGCTAACAGCAGCTCGTGTATGTGTGTGCGTTACTTTTTTAACTACAACCAGTTACCGCTTGTTAATAAAGCGATTGAACAATTTGTTTAATGGACAATGGAGACTGCAAATAAGAAAGTTGTAGGTGCGATCGGTGGAGCGGCGGACTACAGCAACACCAACACCAGGAGGTTGTGTTGTGTTTTGAGCAGGATAGCAGACGCACTACGGTGAGTCTAGCTTTGGCTTCCAAACATTTGATCGCTTGCCCGTACGTGCGTGTCGATATGTGCATGTGACGTACGTAACTTTGGGGAAATATATGTTTCTTGCAGACTCTGATGGCTGCCGGGGTGTCGTCAAAAGCGTACAACGCCCGCTGCCGCATCTAAGTTAGCTACGCAGCTAGGTTAGCTTCTGTTTTTTTAGCTTCGCCAAGCGGAATATTATTAATCGTGTATTTACATGTTCATGGTTTAATAGTATTATTGATCTTCTGTCTATCCATTCAGTCAGGGTTTTTTTTTAATTTAGTTTCTATCTGCATTTGAGACTGCTGCTGTCACGTTGGCTACGCAGCTAGGTTAGCTTCTGTTTTTTTAGCTTCGCCAAGCGGAATATTATTAATCGTGTATTTACATGTTCATGGTTTAATAGTATTATTGATCTTCTGTCTATCCATCCAGTCAGGTTTTTTTTTAATTTAGTTTCTATCTGCATTTGAGACTGCTGCTATCACGTTGGCTACGTAGCTAGGTTAGCTTCTATTTTTTTAGCTTCGCAAAGCTGAATTATTAATCGTGTATTTACATGTTCAGTCACTGTGAATGTCCATTTCGCGTTCTCGACTCTCATTTTCAAGAGGATATAGTATCTGAGATGGTTTAAAATACAAATCTGTGATACACAATAGAAAAAGGAGAGAGTGTGGAATCCAATGAGCCAGCTTGTACCTAAGTTACGGTCAGAGCGAAAAAAGATACGTCCATCACTGCCTCTCAAGTCCTTCACTGTAACGTTCCTCATCTACGAATCTTTCATCCTCGCTCAAATTAATGGGGTAATCGTCACTTTCTCGGTCCGAATCTCTGTCCGAATCTCTCTCGCTCCATTGTAAACAACGGGGAATTGTGAGCAGCACTACCGCTTGTGACGTCACGCTACTTCCGGTACAGGCAAGGCTTTTTTTATCAGCGAGCAAAAGTTGCAAACTTTATCGTTGATTTTCTCTACTAAATCCTTTCAGCAAAAATATGGCAATATCGCGAAATGATCAAGTATGACACATAGAATGGATCTGCTATTCCCGTTTAAATAAAAAAATTTCATTTCAGTAGGCCTTTAACTGACATATGATGTTCATGTTTTAATAAAATATATATTGGCTCCAAACGTGGGTTATTGGCCTCCTACTAATAATGGGTTTCTTCCCTGAATAAAACCACAATGGTGGATCTCTAGTAAATTCAGGGAACCACGAGGCGAACATGGACCCGATGATGAATTACCTTTATGAGAGGCAGAGGGATACTGGTGACTGTGGACGAGTCCATGAACTTCTTCAGATCCTGGTTCAGGAACTCAAAGACAAGGTATAACTTGTTTTCTGTGTGGATGACATCGTGTAACCTTTCAAAAAAAATAGACCAGATTGAATAAAGACAGTGAAACAAGAGGAAAATAGTGCACACTTACTTGACAATATTGGGGTGGCTGAGCTCTTTGAGGAGGGAAATCTCTCGGATAGCAGTGCTCGGAACACCCTCCGTCTCCCTGAACAGGACACAAAATGTTGTTGAATATTGTGTCATAACCTTATAGAAGGTACACTTTACTTTACCAGTCAGGAGTTACCATTCCATTAAAAATCCATTATTGACGCATCTTTAATTGATGTATTTTTATGCAGTTTTACAATTGTTTTCTTTCATTAAATAAATGTTCTTCACTTGCAATTTTAAAAAACAGTATTTGTAGTAAGAAACCGTTAAATAATGTATTAAATTAATGGACATGTGTGCAAAAGTGGAACACAAGTGAGAACGGGCGCAGTTTGGCTTAAAAAGTAAAGATAAAGGTGAAGTTATAACACTGAAACGCCCTCAGGAAGAGGTGCTTTAAGACATGGCTAGCTAGCAGCTAGTGTCCATCCGCAGTCGGCAGTGTATTAGCTACTTCTAAATCACTAATCCTGGCCTCCATGGCGACAAATAAAGTATGTTTCTTACAAGTATCATTATCACTGCAGGACGAGGAATAGCTAAACATGCTTCACTACACACCGTAGCTCACCAGCGTCACCGCTAATAACGCCGTTCCTGAATGTGAACAACTCCATGGGTGGATCTACACTTGACATCCACTGTAATGATACCAAGTACAGTGTCTAGTCGATACTACTATAATTACATCGATATTTTTTAGTGTCACATAATCTTTTTTCCTTTTTAAAAAATTCTAATTATGTTTATGAACTCAGGAAAAATGTTCCTGGACACATGAGGACTTTGAATATGACCAATGTATGATCCTGTAACTACTTGGTATCGGATCGATACCTAAATTTGTGGTATCATCCAAAACTAATGTAAAGTATCAAACAAAAGAATAAGTTATTATTACATTTAAATAGAAGTGTAGATAGAACATGTTAAAACAGAAAATAAGCAGATATTAACAGTAAATTAAATAGATTAATAATCAATTTTTACAGTTTGTCCTTAATAATGTTGACAAAATAGAATATAAATGATAATATGTTACTGCATACGTCACCAGACTAATTATGAGTCTTTGTTTGTTTACTTACTACTAAAAGACAAGTTGTCTAGTATGTTCACTATTTTATTTAAGAACTAAATTGCAATAAACATGTTTAAGATCTAAGATTTTTAGTTAAAATAAAGCCAATAATGACATTTTTTGTGGTGCCCTTTATTTAGAAAAGTATCAAACTACATTTTAGTACCGGTACCAAAATATTGGCATGGGGACAACACTAGTACCTAATGACATGACCAGTGCGTGGATGAATGAAGCGATTGTTTACTACTTTTACTGCTACCAACTGCAATACGCCCCTGGTGGTAGCAGGGGCGTATTGCATCGAGTGCAGCAGTCTCTTTTCTCACCCTGCTATTTGTCTGGGCTTGGGACCCAAGTTCATACAAACATACAACTATTATATACATAAAATAGTTGTACAAACACACACTTGTTAGCCACAGATTGACTAAAATGTGTTTCAAATCAAAATATGATTTAACTCTCCTCATAACACAACCCAGGACCGTGTGTGTCGTCAAGCTAAATGCTGTGCATTATTGTTACATTACTTCATAAATCTGCTGGAGTTAGTACAATTTTCTTTTGTATTGTTGTTATTCAATATTTCTTACCTAAAATTTTGTTTTTATTTTTAAAAGGCATCTGTGTTGTAGAAAATGCATGTTACATCTTAAAATTGTGCTCCTTCGGGAGGGATCATTATTATTAATAAACTTAATAAACATTAAATTGTATTAATTTTGACAAGTTTTTAATTCAAATGTAATCACATTATTTTGACAAAAAATTATTTTAGTTTAAGTCATATTTTAGTCGTCTAAATTGATTTAGGTTTAGTCTAGTTTTAGTCGACTAAATTCCTCAACATTTCAGTTGACTAAAATAAAATTACATTTTGTCGACAAGAATATAAAGTATAAGGCATCTTGGAAGTTGTCTTGAGACTACTTTTATAAAGGTTATCGCAGATCATCTCAAAAACTAAATCCACTGCAAGACCTGCACTCCATGAATATATCATTACATTCTCAAACTGTGGTACGTGTACCACTACTGGTACGCAGGCTCCATCTAGTGGTACGCCAAAGAATCACTTGATTAGAGTAGCGTTTCATTTTACTATATTCAATGACAGTGTTACTGTTCAAACTGTGTGTAATGTTACAGTTGCCAAAAATATTAATTATATTTGTTAAAATTAACCTCTGTCTTAATTTTAATGAAGACTTAGGCCTACTATGCTACTGCATTTTTAATGTTGGTCATTATGGTGGTATTTTTTTTATTTTTCCAAGAAGGCTCGGCTTTAGTGGCAGAAGCTCTGTGCTCTTGTGTCATCCTTTTGTGTTCCTGATGTTTCCCTCTTGTCTTCATGTGGGTTTTTTTGCCTTTTGGTTCAGGACCCTTTGGGACTGTGTGACAAGGGGTGGCCTTTTCGTGTCTACTGCGGTGCTTTTTTGTGGTCTTCTGGATCTGCCTCCTGGGAGCCTTTTGGCCATGGAGACCAGCTGCTGGGTCTCTGCCACACCAGAGTCTGTTTGGAGAGACTGGAGGAGATGCGGATGAAGAGACAGGGCTGCGGAGCTGGTGCTGAGCGCCGGGACGGACAAGCTTCACAGTGTCTTGGCTGAATGAGCAGGTATCGGACACCTCGGTCTCCTTAGACGCACCCTCGCTCATCCATGCGGACTGGACACTGGCCGAGAGTTGGTGGGCGGCCGAGGGTGGAGTCGGCTCTGTTGGTTGCTTTGTTGGGTTTGCTCCTGTCTCTGGCCATGCTACCCCCACCCCAGCAGACGATGGCTTGGAACACCACAGAGGCCACCACAGTGTATGTTTTTGTTGTTGTTTTACTTTTGTGGCTGTGTGTAGACGTGGCTTGTTGCATCAGCTCTGCTATTTGAATGTATTTCATGTATTTTGTGTTCTTTGATGTTTACCTCTTACACACATACCAACTTTATTTATAAAGCCCTTTAAAAACAACCACAGTTGAAGAACAAAGGGCTGTACACCACAAATAAATACAGGCAAAGGACAGACTAAAAAATAACATTTAAAACAGAGGTAAAATACACATTGAAAAAGCAAATGCAAATTATCTTAAGAAAAATGTGTTAGATAAAAAGCAGTTAAAAAGTTAAAAACAGTTATAAAAGTTAAAAACAGTTATAAAAGTTAAAAACAGTTTAAAGTCTCAAGCTGGGGCCCAGGCTTAGGCCATGTCTACACTAAGCCGGATAACCCCTTAAACAAATAATTATTTAGCCTGAGCCCCGTTTCAGCCACACTAAACCATCGTATAAGGTCCCCCTCCTCGGACAAATTTTTATATGGATAAATATGGCGTGTATTTCTTGAATCTCCGGCTCTTAGCTTTGTATGGACTCATTGATAGTTTACAAACGGAGTTTGAAGAGGAAGTAACGCCAGAAAGACCGCGCCCCACACAGGAAGTGACGTCAGAAAGAACGCGTCACAGCCAGCTTCATAATAAAGCGGTTTTGTAACTCGGAGCTAACCACTGGAAACATGGAGGCTAGTCATCCAGACATGCCATGTTTCTCCTTAATCTACATGTACAGACGCTTGTGGAGATCACACATGAATACCTTAAGAGAAAGCGATTGCAGCTATTTGGCATACAACACATCTCAGACGGCAAGAGAACTTTCCAATGTCCAAGTCAGCTGTGATTCTACTTACTGAAGAACTTTGTCCGTTTGTCGAAAGAGAGACAACGAGAATGCGGACTACCTTAAAAAAGGTAGCGTGTCCTTTGTATTACCTGGCCGTCGAGGGAAAACTGTGGAAAACAGCGAATGCTTTTGGACTGGCAAAGCAGACCGCATCTGTTATTGTCCGCCATGTATGTCGCGGACTCAACGTCTAGGTCCAGAGTATATAAAGTCACCAAAAACAAATGGACAATGAAGATGAAGGCAAAAGAGTGAGGAGTGTCCTGACCACATATGTAGATCGCTAGATTGACTGTTGTAAAATGTTCTTAGTCACTTTGTGTACTTTTGTGTCCAATAAAGATTTGATTAATTTATGTCGTCACAGGTGTGATTCACTACAATAGGGCCCCACAACACACTGGATTACAGTTCATTGAAATACCACAACACTGGATATTGTTCAGATAAGTTAAATTTAAGAACTTGCACACAAAGCAACACTGGAGGTGACTATGACGTGTGCATTTTCCGCGCATGCGTATTAGGTCGCGTTGTGCCGGCCGACGGAGGGGGTCTTAAACGGTGGCATTGATGTGTGTGGACACATAAGATTAGGTGTGATTTACCCAGGATAACCTTATCCGACTTAGTGTAACCGGGGCCTAAGACGTATCCCCGCTCATCCATGCAGACTGGACACTGGCCGAGAGTTGGTGGGCGGCCGAGGGTGGAGTCGGCTCTCTTGGTTGCTTTGTTGGCCATGCTCACCCCGCCCCTGCAGACGATGGAGTGGAACACCGCAGAGGCCACCACAGTGTATATGTTTTTTGTTATTGTTTTGTTGTTCAAACTATTGGCACGCAGTTGGAGACGTTTGTGTCAGTGAGAGACAGGAGGACACTGGACAAACTGCTGGCCATCATTGTTCCCACAGTGTTCCATTCAAGAACTCCTTCATTCCGCACTCTATCCGGCTGTATAACCACTGGCCATACAGCAATAGATGATATCTGTCTATTACCTGACAGCTTCTATGTTAGCTATCTCTCTTTGTTTATAATGTCTATTTTCTGCTGGATCTACTCTCTATTGTATGCTGCAGCTGTTACAGATACTGTAATATTGTACATGGTCATTGTTATATACTGTATATTTTAAATAAAAATATAATATAATATATCAGTATATATATCATATACTGTATATATAATATGTAAATATTACATATATGTTATATTTTATATTGCAACTACAGTACATTTTTAGTCTACTTTATACCTGCATGATCCTGTCCATACTTTGTAACTGAGCTACTGTGTGGAACAATTTCCCTTGTGGAGCAATAAAGTTTGTCTAAGTCTAAGTTTTACTTTTGTAGCTGTATGTAGAAGTGGCTGGTTGCATCAGCTCTGCTCTTTTAATGTATTTAATGTGTTAATGTTTTCTTTGATATTTCCCTCTTACACACATGCTTATGTGTGCTATGGCTATGAGGTTTTTTTTTCTTGGCCTCAGTCTGGACCCCCTCTACAGGGGCCCAGGCTTAGACTGATTTTTTTTTCTCACAGCCCTCCAGTGTTTACCTGTTTCTCACCTTTTTTGTAAGAGGCGCCGGAAGTGGGCAGACCCGTCAGCGATCCTGTTCTGTCTCCCTGTAATGTGTGTCTGATCTTGAATGGGATTGTGCTGAAAATCTTAATTTCCCCTCGGGGTTTTTAAAGTATTTGATGATTCTGAATACTTAGGCCTACTACGCTACTGTACTTTAATGTTGGGCATTATGGTGGTACTTGATGAATACTTAGGTCTACTACACTACTGTATTTAAATGTCATTATGGTGGTACTTGATGAATACTTACGTCTACTACACTACTGTACTTTAATTTTGGTCATTATGGTGGTACTTGATGAATACTTAGGTCTTCTACACTGCTGTATTTTGATGTTGGTCATTATGGTGGTACTTGATGAATACTTGATCAACTACACTACTGTATTTTAATGTCATTATGGTGGTACTTGATGAATACTTAGGTCTACTACACTACTGTATTTTAATATTGTCATTATGGTGGTACTTGATGAAAAAGTTTGAGAACAACTGTTGCATACAGTAACAAGTGTATTTAGCACCTAAATAGGAGATTCAAGATACGAGTGCTTCAAGTTAAGAGCTCCCCCACAGAAACAATTAACATGATTTTGGAACACACCAAATTAGTATTTCAAAATGCAGCCCACTTACGTGTCCAGTCGGATTTTCTTCAGAGCAACGGTTTCTCCCGTGTTCTTGTTCTTGGCTTTGTACACCACTCCGTAAGTGCCCTCTCCTATCTTCTCGACCTTCTGGAACGACTCCATCTGCGTGGGAAGCCTCGGCCGCCGCGTGGAGGTTCACGTTAGCAACGCTCTCGTCTTTCTTTGTGCCCGAGCTAACCGCGATAGCTGGCGGACGTTCATCCACCAAACCGCCGCTACTTGTCCCGAGCCGGTCCACCGGTCCCACGCAGCCGCCAGAAAGAAGGTGAGTGGCGTCAAAACATTCGCTGGGGTTAAAATATTTCGCGCGCGTGGAAATGGGCTAAGGGCTAAGTTGACCCGGATAGTGTAAACATAGTGAGGCGGTTAGCCGAACAGAACAGAACCAACACGACAACGTTTCCCGCGTTACCCTGGTGAGCGCGCCATTTAGTCTTCACAACATACCGATTCAAGCGGAGGGGCGGTGCTTGCGTGTCTCGACACCGCTTACCCAGCCGTACTATGTTATTCGTGTGATAGCCCAGTGCGGAAATGTAAGTCCAATATTGTAGTTAGTACATACAAATATTATCTCACGGGTTTACGTTGGCGGCGTGGGTAGTGGTAAGGGAATCCCACGCGAGGGCAATGGTGTTTCCGGGTAGTGAAATCAAACGGCTACACGCCTCGTGGGTCACGTGATCGAATGACGTTTTACGTAATCGGCGTCGTCTCCTCAGTTCATAGCAGAGATATTGATACATTTTGGTATCGATCGGATACCAAGTAAACACTTTTTACTCGGACAATTTTCTACCGTTTGTTGATCGTGATTATAATCACACACAAATCGAGTCGATAGTGCGAAATATGTAAACAAAATTAAAAAAGGAAACCATTACTTGAAATCCTTTGGCTTTTTTGCCCACAAAACACTCCTCTGCCCAAAAACTTATTCCATAAACCAATGCAACACTGCCTATAAAAACACTAAGGCTGTCCATTTTTTACCGTTTGTCCCTCTCGGGGCCGCTGAAGCCTATCCCAGATGCACTCTGGACCACTTTCCGCCTCATTTACATATAACGCTACATATAACATAGAAATGTGTATTATAATTTATTACTTTATTTGATGATTTAGCTACATAAAAAACCCCGGCCGAGTCATACCAAAGACTATAAAAATGGGACCCATTACCTCCCTGCTTGGCACTCAGCATCAAGGGTTGGAATTGGGGGTTAAATCGCCAAAAATGATTCCCGGGCGCGGTCACCGCTGCTGCCCACTGCTCCCCTCACCGCCCAGGGGGTGATCAAGGGTGATGGGTCAAATGCAGAGAATAATTTCACAACACCTATGTGTGTGTGACAATCATTGGTACTTTAACTCAAACAATGGCAATAAAACTATTCTGATTCTGATTCTGATTCTGATTAACTTAACTTAATATGCATTTGTTTACATTTTTACTACATAGCTTTAAACACGTGGGCTCCATCTAGTGGTATGTCAAATAATCACCTAATTAAATATTCAAACACAGTGTTACGGTTCAAACTTTATATAATGTGGCCAACCATATTAAATATACTTGTTGAATAACACCTCTGCCAGTTTTTTAATGACTACGTATGCCCACATTGCTACTGTATTTTAATGTTGGCCAATATGGTGGTACTTGGAGAGCCAAATGTTTTCTGAAATGGTACTTGGTAAAAAAAAAGAAAAAAAAGTTTGAGAACTACTGAAATAGAGGGTTGGGTTTACAGCTAAGGTTAGGGTAGGGTGACTAACCCTAAACCTCTAACATGTTAACTTTTTAAGCAAATTTTGCACTACTTGGTATTTGACAAATTCCGAATCAGAATCAGAAATACGTTATTAATCCCTAAGGGGAAATTAAAATTTTCAGCACAATCCCATTCAAGATCAGACAAACATTACAGGGAGACAGAACAGGATCGCTGACGCCGGGTCTGCCAACTTCCGGCGCCCCTTACAAAAAAGGTGAGAAACAGGTAAACCCTGGGGGTGAGAAGAAAAAAAAATTCAGTCTAAGCCTGGGCCCCTGGAGAGGGGGTCCAGACTGAAGAAGAAAAACTCATAGCCATAGCCCACATAAGCATGTGGGCTATGGCTATGAGGCCTTCAGGCTTTAATTTGCCCAGGTCTGGTATATGCGTTATACAGTCTTTCAATAGTTCGATGTATGAAGATGTAATAAAAAATACTGCCACCTTCTGGACAATGTGAAGTACAATATAGTAGACAATGCGGCTGTATACTGTAGTAATAATTCCAATGTGTAGTCGTTCATACTATAGTGTTTTATTCCATGTCTGAACTTCTTTTTGGGTACGCTCCAATGGACACAAGGATCTCAGAGACCAGACTATGTTGTAATTGAGATATATAAATGTTTATATGGCTGGTGAATTAGAAGTATAGTACATAGTGGTTAGAGTGTCTGCCCTGAGATCGGTAGGTTGTGAGTTCAAACCCCGGCCGAGTCATACCAAAGACTATAAAACATGAAACCCATTACCTCCCTGCTTGGCACTCAGCATCAAGGGTTGGAATTGGGGGTTAAATCACCAAAAATTATTCCCGGGCGCGGCCACCGCTGCTGCCCACTGCTCCCCTCACCTCCCAGGGGGTGGTCAAGGGTGATGGGTCAAATGCAGAGAATAATTTCGCCACACCTAGTGCGTGTGTGACAATCATTGGTACTTTAACTTTAACTTAATAATTCTGCTGTGTACTATACTAACTGTACCTCATATTTCCCTGGGAACCATGTCTGTAAGAGGGAAACATCAAAGAACACAAAGGACATTAAAGACATTAAAAAGAGCAGAGCTGATGCAACCAACCACTTCTACATACAGCTACAATAGTAAAAACAACAACAGAAACATATACACTCCCCCCACATCATCTGCTGGGGTGGGGGGAGCATGGTCAGAGACAGGAGCAGACCCAACAAAGCAACCAAGACAGCCGACTCCACCCTCAGCTGCCCACCAACTCTGTTCAGTCCACGTGGGAGTGAGGATACGTCTAAGGAGACCGAGGTGTAAGATACACGCATGTATATTTATATATATAAATATATATATTTATATATATATATATATATATATATATATATATATATATATATATATATATATATATATATATATATATATATATATATATATATATATATATATATATATATATATATATATATATATATATATATAAGGGGACGGCGTGGCGAAGTTGGTAGAGTGGCCGTGCCAGCAATCGGAGGGTTGCTGGTTACTGGGGTTCAATCCCCACCTTCTACCATCCTAGTCACGTCCGTTGTGTCTTTGGGCAAGACACTTCACCCTTGCTCCTGATGGGTGCTGGTTAGCGCCTTGCATGGCAGCTCCCGCCATCAGTGTGTGAATGTGTGTGTGAATGGGTAAATGTGGAAATAGTGTCAAAGCGCTTTGAGTACATTGAAGGTAGAAAAGCGCTATACAAGTATAACCCATTTATCATATATATATAAATATATATATATTTATAAATATATATATATTTGTATATATATATAAATATATATTTTTATATATAAAAAAAATATATATATATATATACAGTATATATATATATATATATATATATATATATATATATATATATATATATATATATATATATATATATATATATATATATATATATATATATATGTATATATATATATATATATAAATATATATATTTATATATATATATATATATATATATATATATATATATTTATATATATATATATATATATATATATATATATATATATATATATATATATATATATATATATATATATATATATATATATATATATATATATATATATATATATATATATATATATGTCTTAATTAGATTATAAAAAAAAATAGTGCTCAATACCGTGGTAGAGCGCAATATATGTATGTGTGGAAAAAAAATCACAAGACTACTTCATCTCTACAGGCCTGTTTCATGAGGGGTTTCCTCAATCATCAGGAGATTTTTAAATTAGAATTATAGTACATAAGTCTGCAGTGTACTACACTAACTGTACCTCATATTTTCCTGGGAAGCCCAGAGGAGCTAATACCCGACTGGTACTGTAGTGGTATGTGCAGTCAGGTGCTCCTCTGTGAGCACATGAGGGTCACATGCAGTGCTGCCTCAGAGTCTGGCTAACATGAGACTTTAGAGCATGAGAAGTTGTGAGAACCAACCAATCCCTCTCATCTAATATAGCAGAAAATATAACATGTAAGTGTGTGTTAGAATCAGAATCAGAAATACTTTAATAATACCCATGGGGAAATTAAGATTTTCCGCACAATCCCGTTTAAGATCAGACAAATATTACAGGGAGACAGAACAGGATCGCTGACGGGTCTGCCAACTTCCGGCACCCCTTACAAAAAAGGTGAAAAACAGGTAAACACTGGAGGGGGGTGAGCAAAAAAAAATTCAGTCCAAGCCTGGGCCCCTGGAGAGGGGGTCCAGACTGAGACCAAGGAAGAAGAAAAACTCATAGCCATAGCACACATAAACATGTGTGTAAGGGGTTATACTTGTATAGCGCTTTTCTACCTTCAAGGTACTCCAAAGCGCTTCGACACTATTTCCACATTAAAGTTAAAGTACCAATGATTGTCACACACACACTAGGTGTGGTGAAATTTGTCCTCTGCATTTGACCCATCCCCTTGATCACCCCCTGGGAGGTGAGGGGAGCAGTGGGCAGCAACGGTGCCGCGCCCGGGAATAATTTTTGGTGATTTAACCCCCAATTCCAACCCTTGATGCTGAGTGCCAAGCAGGGAGGTAATGGGTCCCATTTTTATAAGTCTTTGGTTGACTCGGCCGGGGTTTGAACTCACAACCTACCGATCTCAGGGCTGACACTCTAACCACTAGGCCACTGAGTAGGCGCACACACACTGATGGTGGGAGCTGCCATGCTAGGCCCTAACCACGACCCATCAGGAGCAAGGGTGAAGTGTCTTGCTCAAAGACACAACGAACGTGACGAGGTTGGTAGAAGGTGGGGATTGAACCAGGAACCCTCAGGTTGCTGGCACGGCCACTCTCCCAACCGCGCCACAAACACAAAGGACATTAAAGACATTAAAAGAGCAGCGCTGATGCAACCAGCCACTTCTACATACAGCTACAAAAGTAAAACAACAACAAAAACATACACTGTGGTGGCCTCTGTGGTGTTCCACGCCATCGTCTGCTGGGGTGGGGGTAGCATGGCCAGAGACAGGAGCAGACCCAACAAAGCAACCAACAGAGCCGACTCCACCCTCGGCCGCCCACCAACTCTCGGCCAGTGTCCAGTCCGCATGGATGAGCGAGGGTGCGTCTAAGGAGACCGAGGTGTCCGATACCTGCTCATTCAGCCAAGACACTGTGAAGCTTGTCCGTCCCGGCGCTCAGCACCAGCTCCGCAGCCCTGTCTCTTCATCCGCATCTCCTCCAGTCTCTCCAAACAGACTCTGGTGTGGCAGAGACCCAGCAGCTGGTCTCCATGGCCAAAAGGCTCCCAGGAGGCAGATCCAGAAGACCACAAAAAAGCACCGCAGTAGACACGAAAAGGCCACCCCTTGTCACACAGTCCCATAGGGTCCTGAACCAAAAGGCAAAAAAAACACATGAAAACAAGAAGGAAACATCAGGAACACAAAAGGATGACACAAGAGCACATAGCTCCTGCCACTAAAGCGGAGCCTTCTTGGAAACAAAAATTACTGAACGTTATTTATCATATACATATATTAAGTTAAAGTTAAAGTACCCATGGTTGTCATGAGTTCAAACCCCGGCCGAGTCATACCAAAGACTATAAAAATGGGACCTATTACCTCCCTGCTTGGCACTCAGCATCAAGGGTTGGAATTTGGGGGTTAAATCACCAAAAATGATTCCCGGGTGCGGCCCCTGCTGCTGCTCTCTACTGCTGCTCACTACTCCCCTCACCTCCCAGGGGGTGATCAAGGATATATATATATATATATGTATATATATATATATATATATATATATATATATATATATATATATATATATATATATATATATATATATATATATATATATATATATATATACACAAATATGTGTGTGTGTGGGCCGCATGTGTGTGTATATATATATATATATACATATATCTATATATATATATATATATATATATATATATATATATATATATAGATATATAGATATATGTATATATATATATATATATATATATATATATATATATATATATATATATATATATATGTACATAGTGTATACACCCCCCCCCCCCATTTGTTGCATATATTATTTTTTAAATCACCTGACATGTATACTGTGTATGTGTACATAATGTATACATTTTTTAAACGTAATTGAATGTATCAAATACGATGCATATTTAATGGACCACAATGGAAACAAGCCTTTTGGCTTTTTGTGCCATCCATTTGCCTTTTTAAAGCATTACATGGATTCAATTCTTTAAGATGTGAATAAACTTCTCAATCAATCAATCAATCAATCAATCAATCAATCAATCAATATATGTATATATATATATATATATATATATATATATATATATATATATATATATATATATATATATATATATATATATATATATATATATATATATATATATATATATATATATTAGGGGTGGGGGGAAAAATCGATTTGAATTCGAATCGCGATTCTCACGTTGTGCGATTCAGAATGGATTCTCATTTTTAAAAAATCGATTTTAAAAAAATATATATTTAAAAAAGAAAAAAAATATTTAAATGTTTTTTTAAAAAAAATTTTAATGTTTTTTTTTTTTTTTAATTAATCAATCCAACAAAACAATACACAGCAATACCATAACAATGCAATCCAATTCCTAACCCAAACCCGACCCAGCAACACTCAGAACTGCAATAAACAGAGCAATTGAGAGGACACACAAACACGACACAGAACAAACCAAAAGTAGTGAAACAAAAATCAATATTATCAACAACAGTATCAATATTAGTTACAATTTCAACATAGCAATGATTAAAAATTCCTCATTGACATTATCATTAGACATTTATATATAAAAAAAAAAAAAGAACAATAGTGTCACAGTGGCTTACACTTGCATCGCATCTCATAAGCTTGACAACACACTGTGTCCAATATTTTCACAAAGATAAAATAAGTCATATTTTTGGTTCATTTAATAGTTAAAACAAATTTACATTATTGCAATCAGTTGATAAAACATTGTCCTTTACAATTATAAAAGCTTTTTACAAAAATCTACTACTCTGCTTGCATGTCAGCAGACTGGGGTAGATCCTGCTGAAATCCTATGTATTGAAAGAATAGGAAATCGGGAAAAAATCGTTTTTGAATCGAGATTCGTGTTGAATTGAAAAAAAATCGATTTTGAATCGAATCGTGACCCCAAGAATCGATATTGAATCGAATCGTGGGACACCCAAAGATTCACAGCCCTAATATATATTGGAGCACATACTTGTTGGTCACAAAAAACATTCATGAAGTTTGGTTCTTTTATGAATTTATTATGGGTCTACTGAAAATGTGAGCAAATCTGCTGGGTCAAAAGTATAAATACAGCAATGTTAATATTTGCTTACATGTCCCTTGGCAAGTTTCACTGCAATAAGGTGCTTTTGGTAGCCATCCACAAGCTTCTGCTTGAGTTTTTGACCACTCCTCTTGACAAAATTAGTGCAGTTCAGCTAAATTTATTTTTTTTCTGACATGGACATGTTTCTTCAGCATTGTCCACACGTTTAAGTCATGACTTTGGGAAGGCCATTCTAAAACCTTAATTCTAGCCTGATATAGCCATTCCTTTACCACTTTTGACATGTGTTTGGGGTCATTGTCCTGTTGGAACACCCAGCTGCGCCCAAGACCCAACCTCCGGGCTGATGAATTTAGGTTGTCCTGAACAATTTGGAGGTAATCCTCCTTTTTCATTGTCCCGTTTACTCTCTGTAAAGCACCAGTTCCATTGGCAGCAAAACAGGCCCAGAGCATAATGCTATCACCACCATGCTTGACGGTAGGCCTGGTGTTCCTGGGATGAAAGGCCTTACCTTTTCTCCTACAAACATATTGCTGGTTATTGTGGCAAAACAGCTAAATTTTTGTTTCCTCTGACCACAGAACTTTCCTCCAGAAGGTCTTATCTTTGTCCATGTGATGTCAGATGAAACAAAAATTGAGCTGTTTGGCCTGTTTTGGTAACATGTTTTTTTTTTTTTAATGCTCGTTAAAAGCGTGTTTATGTTTATATGGACAAACTGCAATTAATCGCGATAAATATTGAAATCGTTTGACAGCCCTTTGATTAGTATAGTTGAAATTAGCTTAAAAAAACACCCTAATATGTTTACACTAATACAATAGTTTTTTCAGAATATCATTCAGGAACGTTTTTAAACGTTTTACTGGAATGCATGTCCTTCATTTGAACACAACGTGGTACCAAAGGTCTTACAGGATGTATTTTGAAGTCTGGTGACTAAATAATTGAGAGTGGGACATTCACTTCCACTATCAATAGGTGCTTGTTTGGGACGTGACTACGCCAAAGAAAGGGAGTATTTGGCCTGCCGGAGGAAGCGTGCCTCACTGCTAACTATGTGTAAGAGCGAGCACAGCCCGAGGTGTACAAGGAGCGAGTAAAAGGATGCTATTGAGTCAGAGTCTGCCCTTTTCATCTTGTGACACACGCATCTGCAAAGTAGCACTTCACAATCAGCCATGAGATCTCTCCCAGTTTAATTGCAATATTTTGTGGCATCATCTCAACCCCAAAACTTATAAGAAAGTTTGTGTTTTCTGTAGGGCCGTCAAAAACAACGCTGATTGAAAAGATGTGGCATGGAAGTGTTTTTGACTCCTTTAGCTGCACGGTTGTCCAAAAGGTGGTTTGACGGCCACTGAAAGAACAAAACACACCCTGACGGGACTTTAGATCAAACTGTTAGCACGCTTTCAGCAAATAAATTCAAGTAGCACATTCAAAAAAATTGACATTCTGATGATAAAATTGCATTTGTGTCTAAACATTGTGCTCTTTTTGGAAGGTAATTCAAATGATGCACGCCAGTGATAACACGTGATTAATCCAAAATGTGTTCAAATGAAGGATATGCATTCCAGTAAAACGTTTAAAAACGTTCCTGAATGATATTCTGAAAACACAATTGTATTAGTGTAAACATATTATGGTGTTTTTTTAAGCTAATTTCAACTACACAAGCAATTAATCGCCTGTGATTAATCAAAGGGCTGTCAAACGATTCCAATATTTATTGCGATTAATTGCAGTTTCTCCATACAAACATAAGCTTTTAACTAGCATTAAAAAAAACAAAAAACGTGTTACCAAAACAGGCCAAACAGCTAAATTTGTGTTTCATCTGACATCACATGGACAAAGATAAGACTTTCTGGAGGAAAGTTCTGTGGTCAGAGGAAACAAAAATTAAGCTGTTTGGCCACAATAAACAGCAATATGTTTGGAGGAGAAAAGGTGAGGCCTTTCATCCCAAGAACACCATCCCTACCGTCAAGCATGGTGGTGGTAGTATTATGCTCTGGGCCTGTTTTGCTGCCAATGGAACTGGTGCTTTACAGAGAGTAAATGGGACAATGAAAAAGGAGGATTACCTCCAAATTGTTCAGGACAACCTAAAATCATCAGCCCGGAGGTTGGGTCTTGGGCGCAGTTGGGTGTTCCAACAGGACAATGACCCCAAACACACGTCAAAAGTGGTAAAGGAATGGCTAAATCAGGCTAGAATGAAGGTTTTAGAATGGTCTTCCCAAATGTGTGGACAATGCTGAAGAAACAAGTCCATGTCAGAAAACCAACACATTTAGCTGAACTGCACCAATTTTGTCAAGAGGAGTGATCAAAAATTCAAGCAGAATCTTGCCAGAAGCTTGTGGATGGCTACCAAAAGCACCTTATTGCAGTGAAACTTGCCAAGGGACATGTGAGCAAATATTAACATTGCTGTATGTATACTTTTGACGCAGCAGAAAATACATTTAAAAATTTAGAAAATACATTTTTATATATATATATATATATCCATCCATTTTCTACCGCTTGTCCCTTTTGGGGTCGCGGGGGGTGCTGGCATACTTGCCAACCTTGAGACCTCCAATATCGGGAGGTGGGGGGTGGGGGTGGGGGGTGTTGGGGGCCGGGGGCGTGGTTGGGGGCGTGGTTATTTACCGCTAGAATTCACCAACTCGAGTATTTCATATATATTTCATATATATATATATATATATATATATATATATATATATATATATATATATATATATATATATATATATATATATATATATATATATATATATATATATATATATATGTATGAAATACTTGACTTTCAGTGAATTCTAGCTATATATATATATTTATTTTATTTACATAAAAGAAATACTTAAATTATCTATCCATTAGATGGCAGTATTGTCCTGTTTAACTTCTCTGTTCATGACTGAGAAATCATTTCGGCCACCGTGTTCAATGGAGAAGTCTGTTCTACATATTTACAGGCAACATACACCTTCCCCTTCGAACTGTCCTGGATGAACTGAAATTCTTGTTTCCATTTGTTTTGGAACTTGCAAGCGTATTTATATTGTGGTAAAGCGGACGTGAGAATAGGCTGTCCCCACTCAGTCTCAGGTCCGCATTGAGCTGGAGGGGGCGTGGCCTCCAGCTCCGGCTGAATACCGGGAGTTTGTCGGGAGAAAATCTCTGCCGGGAGGTTGTCGGGAGAGGCGCTGAATAACGGGATTCTCCCGCTAAAAACGGGAGGGTTGGCAAGTATGGGTGCTGGAGCCTATCCCAGCTGCATTCGGGCGGAAGACGGAAATATATATATATATATATATATATATATATATATATATATATATATACTACCGTTCAAAAGTTTGGGGTCACATTGAAATGTCCTTATTTTTGAAGGAAAAGCACTGTACTTTTCAATGAAGATAACTTTAAACTAGTCTTAACTTTAAAGAAATACACTCTATACATTGCTAATGTGGTAAATGACTATTCTAGCTGCAAATGTCTGGTTTTTGGTGCAATATCTACATAGGTGTATAGAGGCCCATTTCCAGCAACTATCACTCCAGTGTTCTAATGGTACAATGTGTTTGCTCATTGGCTCAGAAGGCTAATTGATGATTAGAAAACCATTGTGCAATCATGTTCACACATCTGAAAACAGTTTAGCTCGTTACAGAAGCTACAAAACTGACCTTCCTTTGAGCAAATTGAGTTTCTGGAGCATCACATTTGTGGGGTCAATTAAACGCTTAAACAGATATATACATACTGTATATATCTGTCGCACTTTTCTGCCTGTGTTTTATACCTGTCCAAACACGCACCCTGACTGTGATGCCTGCGCTGATAATTTTCTAAGTCTGACCTTCATTGGTCCAATAGACTTGAATTTTGTCACACAGCTCAACGCTCTCAACAAAACAACCAACGTAACTTAGAGGTGTTTCGTCCAATCACCACATATGCACACACCTTTTCGGGACTGACAAGCACACCTGGCTGCCGTCAAGTGAAACGTCTTTGGGCAGGTCAGCAACTCTCTGTCACTGATTATTAGTTTAGTTTATTAGACACAATTACAATGTAACACATTTCATATAAGTGTTGTACGTGCATACAAATGTTTTAAGTTACATTTGTTGAGAATAATTGTTTTAACTTCTTGTCTAGCAGGTTAAAGTTTGCTTTGTACATCATTGTATCTGTTTGCTAATGCACCACATCGTTGAATTTCAATAGTTTTGATTCAATAATTAAAGTGTTTGTATTAGGGTTGTTTCGATACCAATATTTTGGTACCGGTACCAAAATTTACTTTTCAATACTTTTTGGTACTTTTCTAAATAAAGGGGACCACAAAAAATTTCACTATTGGCTTTATTATCACAAAAAATCTTAGGGTTTCATTAAACATATGTTTATTATTGCAATTTAGTCCTTAAATAAAATAGTGAACATACTAGACAACTTGTCTTTTAGTAGAAAAGTAAACAAAGAAAGACTCCTAATTAGTCTGCTGACGTATGCAGTAACATATTGTGTCATTTATATTTTATCATTTTGTCAACAATACGAGGGACAAACTGTAAAAATGTATTATTTATCCACTTGTTCATTTACTGTTAATATCTGCTTATTTTCTGTTTTCCATCCATCCATCCATTTTCTACCGCTTATTCCCTTTGGGGTCGCGGGGGGCGCTGCATCTCAGCTGCATCCGGGCGGAAGGCGGGGTACACCCTGGACAAGTCGCCACCTCATCGCAGGGCCTATTTTCTGTTTTAACATGTTCTATCTACACTTCTGTTAAAATGTAATAATCACATATTCTTTTCTTCTTTGATACTTTACATTAGTTTTGGATGATACCACACATTTAGGTATCGATCCGATACCAAGTAGTTACAGGATCATACATTGGTCATATTCAAAGTCCTCATGTATCCAGGGACGTATTTCCTGAGTTTATAAACATAATATGAATTTTAAAAACGGAAATAAGATTTTGTGACAATAAAAAATATTGTTGTAATCATAGTAGTATCGACTAGATACGCTTTTGTACTTGGTATCATTACAGTGGATGTCAGGTGTAGATCCACCCATGGCATTTGTTTACATTGTGACGCCGGTGATCTATTGTATCCTCCTACGGTGTGTAGTGAAGCATGTTTAGCTATTCCTCGTCCTCCAGTGACAATGTTACATGAAATAAACTTACTTTATTTGTCGCCATGGAGGCCAGAATTAGTGATTTAGAAGTAGCTAAAACACTGCAGACTGTGGATGGCTCTTAGCCGCTAGCTAGCTAGCCATGTCTTAAAGCACCTCTTCCTGAGGGTGTTTCAGTGTTATAACTTCACCTTTATCTCTACTTTTTACATCAAAATGCGTCCATTCTCCCTTTTCTGTCTACACACTGTGTCTGCTTGTAAGTACTCTGTGTGTGTGCGCTGCCAAACATGCTCCTCTGCTCCTAAAACCAGCAATGTGACGTCATGCCCGGGAACCGGTACTTTTCAAACAGAGTATAGTACCGTTTTTGTTTCATTAGTCCCGCGATACTATACTAATACCGGTATACCAAACAACCCTAGTTTGTATGTTCTCTATATCCAACATTATGTATTATTATAACTGATTTTTTTTGTAACACAGTTAATGAATAAAGTGTACTTTTGTCATTATTTCCCATATTTCTGTACAATAACTAAGAATATGAAGTGATTTTTGTGCAATACATATTTAGCTTTATTCTTCTTTGACGTGTTTCTTGCTACTTTATGTTGTATATTTTTTACATGAGGTTTCCAGATCATTTGATCATCTATTATCACACCCAAAAATGTGTCTAACGATTAAAAAACATTGAGGATATCCATTTTGTTTAATGTGGTGTAGACCCGTGTTTCTTAACCATAGGGTTAACTCGTTGTTGGGTTGCGAGCGCCCCTTAGAGGGCCGCCAAAAAATATGTTTCTCAGCTGTGGTCCGTACTCAGTTGTAATACACTTTTCCACCACGTGTGGCAGTAATGACAACATCAAACAAACAGAAGAAGTCTGGAGCTAAAAGTCATAAAAAAGTTTATTAAGCGCAAAAATGATGACTAAAGTGGTGAAGCTGTATTTTAATTTACAGTTTAATTGTATTGATAGTTACTGCGTAATTATTTGAATGTACATTTATTTTTAATCAGTTTTTATGAGTCCTTTCTTTTGCAGTATATTTAATTAGTATTTGTTTTTGTAATCAGTCTGACTTAAGCCTTGATAATAATCTTTGTGATGAACACATGCTTTCATATCACTTGACAAGGTTTATTCTGTTAAACTGTAGGTAGGTTACATATCATTATTGAATACTTGATGAGGTGTGAATGCTTTAATGCTGAAGTTGAAGTGAAATGCTGACAGAATGTAGTATGAATGTAAGAATAGTTTGAGTGTTGGAATGGTTTGAATGTTGAAGAGTTTGAATTTCCAGGAAAACTGGAATTTGGTTTGGAACTTGAGAAAGTGTTAGTTTGAATGTCCAGGATGAGTGGAATGTGTTGAATTGGGCAACTCGAAAAAATGTCCCATTCATTTTAATGGTAACTTCCTGGAAATTTGGGAATTTTGAGAAAAGCGGGATTTTTAAAAAAAATGATTAAGAGCATGAATGTCCTGATTGAGCTGAATCGGTTGGTGTTGGAATTGTTTAAATCTGTCAAGTCAAGTTGAAGTAATAACAGTTTTTTAATTGAAAAAAGGTATTACAGAATTTCGGGAAAAACGGGACCTTTTCAAGTTCTTAAACCATCTTGGGTTTTTTTTCACACTAAAAAAGGTTGGAAATAAGGTAAGAAAAAAAAAGAAAGGAATTCCTGAAAATTTGTTGAACGTGGGACACAATGGTTGTTTGAATTTCCAGGATGAATTGAATGTGTTGAAGGTGGAATGGTTTGAATCGGTTGAAACATGTGGAAATTGTGGAAGTTTGAAAAATTGATAATTCTATTAGAATTTTCCCTAAAAACTGGGAGTTCTAGGAAATCCGGGATTTTTTTTATAATTGTTGAAAGAGAGCACATAATTCCTGGACAGGCTGAATATTTTGAAGGTGTAACGGTTTGAATCGGATAAAACATGTGGGAGTTGTGGAACTTTGAAAAATGTCCCATTCTTTTCAATGGGAATTTCATGGAAATGTGGGAATTTGGGGTAAAGAGGGAATGTTTTTGAAAATGCTAAAAAATGTGAATGTTCTGAATGAGTTGGTGTTGGAATTTTTTTAATTGGTCAAGAAATGTTGAAGTAGTAACCGTTTTTTAATTGAAAAATGGTATTACAGAATTTCTGGAAAAACGGGAATTTTTCAAGTTCTTAAACCAACTTGTTTTTTTGTCCTGACTAAGAGGAATGTTTTGACAGTGGAACGGTTGAAATGGGTTGAAAAATGTGAAAGGAGTCATCGCAATAAAAATGGTTAGAAAAACGGTTAGAAAAAAACAGCAATTCCTGGAAATTTGTTGAACGTGGAAAAATGTTTGTTTGAATTTCCAGGAGGAATTGAATGTGTTGAAGGTGGAATGGTTTGAATCGGTTGAAAAATTTGGAAATTGTGGAAGTGTGAAAAATGGACAATTCATTTTGAATGGGAATGTCCCTAAAAACTGTGAATTCTAGGAAATCCGGGAATTTTGGTATAATTGTTGAAAGGGATCACAGAATTCCTGAACAGGCTGAATATTTTGAAGTTGGAATCAGATAAAAATTGTGGGAGTTGTGGAACTTTGAAAAATGTCCCATTCTTTTCGATGGGAATTTCATGTAAATGTGGGAATTTGGGAAAAAGAGGGATTTTTTTTTTAAATGCTAAAAAATTTGAATGTTCTGAATGGTTGGTGTTGGAATTGTTTAAATTGGTCAAGAAATGTTGACGTAGTAACAATTTTTTTATTGAAAAATGGTATTATGGAATTTCGGGAAAACCGGGAATTTTTCAAGTTCTTAAACCAACTTGTTTTTTTGTCTTGACTAAGAGGAATGTGTTGACAGTGGATCGGTTGAAATGGGTTGAAACATGTGAAAGGAGTCATTGCACTAAAAATGGTTAGAAAAAAACAGCAATTCCTGGAAGTTTGTTGAACGTGGAAAAATGTTTGTTTCAATTTCCAGGATGAATTGAATGTGTTGAAGGTGGAATGGTTTGAATCAGTTGAAAAATGTGTGAATTTGTGGAAGTCAGGAAAATGTCCTATATATTTCAATGGGAATTTCATGGAAATGTGGGAATTTGGGGAAAACAGGGAATTTTTTTTAAATGCCAAAAAACATGAATGTTCTGAATAAGTTGGTGTTGGAATTTTTCAAATCGGTCGAGAAATATTGAAGCAGTAACATTTTTAATTGAGAAAGGGTATTACGGAATTCCTGGAATTTTGGGAAAAGCAGGAATTTTTTCAGTTAAAAAAAACACGTTGTTTTTTGTCCTGATTAAGAGGAATGTTTTGACGGTGAAACGGTTGAAGTGGGTTGAAAAATGTGGAAGAAGTAGTCAACATAAAAAAGGGTGAAAAAAGGGTTTGAAAAAATGGGAATTCCTGGAATTTTTTTGAACTTGGAAAAATGATAATTTGAATGTCCAGGATAAGTGGAATGTGTTGACGGTGGAATGGTTTGGATCGGTTGAAAAATGTGGAAATGGTAGAAGTTTGAAAAATGGCCAATTCGTTTTAAATGGGAAAAAGGTCCTGGAAAACCTGGAATTCTGGGAAATCTGGGAACTTTTGGAATTTGACAAGGGAAAGCCTGCGATTCGCGAATAGGCTGAACAGTTTGAAGTTGGAACGATTTGAATCAGGTGAAAAATGTGGAAGGTAGAGCACACCAAAATCTGGAGAATAATAATAATAATATTAAATAGATTAATTTTGGTGTAGAAAAGCATATGTGTGAATAAATAAAACCAAGGGCCCCGGGCCCCCCCTCTAGTGGCAAAATTGTGTCAAAAAGTGCTGGTGTGTACTAATTAATAATCAATTAGTCCAAATTCAACACAAAAAAAACTCAATGAGGATGAACTTATGTGCAACAAAAAAGTTGACCTAGGTTTATCAGCAAAAAGGGGCGGAGCCTGTCAGTGATGTCATCAGGAGGACAATAAGTGTTATGTTAAATCCAGTCCAGGAGCTCCTTAAAGAGGCCGAGGAAACTTCTCCAAAGTCTCTCTGGGACTTTGTTTGGAGAATAAGAGCGGGCGTAGAGGTTGGAGGGACCTGAGACGCAAGACCAAGACCAAGACCAAAGACAGGATGAAGACTCTGCTGGTTCTGCTGGTTCTGCAGGCCTTGACGTTTGCGAGTGCACAAAGTGAGTTGGTCAAATAGTTTGCCCTTCTTCTACTTTCTTCTTCTGCATCATGTCATGTTATGGAACTTAGTTGTGTGGCACTGACCGTGACTGAAGTCCCTCATTCAGTTTTCTGTGGGACTTCACGCTGCTTAGCCCCAGGGATGGCTGGGAAATGGAACATTTCACGCTTTAAAGAGATAAGACTCACACAAGAAAGTTGGTCATGAAAAAGGTTTAACCATTCTTCACCTATTTGTCTTTATTTCATGCTCTTATTTTCATATTCTAACTTCTAACATAGAGAATTTGACACTTTTCACACTGCAAATTATTTGCCACTTGCCAAGATTTAAAAAAAAAAAAAAGTTCTAGAAATGTCCCTAGTTTTGACAACTGTTTACTTATTTTTTCACCTTTAAGAACTATTTGTCTTTTTTTTAAATGCTCTTATTTTCCTATTCTAACTTCTAGCATAGAGAATTTGACACTTTTCACACTGCAAATTATTTGCCTCTTGCCAAGATTTTTAAAAATAGTTCTACAAATTTCCCTAGTTTTTAGAACTATTGACTTATTTTTAGTCACTGACTAATTTTGACTTTGATTATTTGGTTATTTTTCTATTTGAGTTCAAACAAGTTAAAATTGAGAAAATAACTAAAATGTTCCCACATTGAAAATCTTGTTTAAAGATTCTGCAACATTTTGATGATGCTTTATTTCAGAAGTGCAAATTGTTTTTACAATCAAATATTTATTTTCATTTTAAAAGTCCTGACCTTTGAGAACTATTTGTCTTTATTTCATGCTCTTATTTTCATATTCTAACTTCTAACATAGAGAATTTTACACTTTTCACACTGCAAATTATTTGCCACTTGCCACAATTTTAAAAAATTGTTCTAGAAATGTCCCTAGTTTTGACTGTTTACTTATTTCTTCACCTTTGAGAACTATTTGTCTATATTTCATGCTCTTATTTTCATATTCTAACTTCTAACATAGAGAATTTGACACTTTTCACACTACAAATTATTTGCCACTTGCCAAGATAAAAAACAAATGGTTCTAGAACTGTTCCTACTTTTGACAACTGTTAACTTATTTTTTCACCTTTGAGAACTATTTGTATTTTATTAAATGCTCTTATTTCCATATTCTAACTATTAACTTAGAGAATTTTACACTTTTCACACTGCAAATTATTTGCCACTTTAAAGAGATGAGACTCACAAGAAAGTTGGTCCTGAAGAATGTTCAACGATTCTTCACCTATGTATCTTTACTTCATGCTCTTATTTTCATATTCTAACTTCTAGCATAGAGAATTTGACACTTTTCACACTGCAAATTATTTGCCAATTGCCAAGATTTTAGAAAATAGTTCTAGAAATGTCCCTAGTTTTGACAACTGTTTACTTATTTCTTCACCTTTGAGAACTATTTGTCTTTATTTCATGCTCTAATTTTCATATTCTAACTTCTAACATAGAGAATTTGACACTTTTCATACTGCAAATGATTTGCCACTTGCCAAGATTTTAAAAAATAGTTCTACAAATTTCCCTAGTTTTGACAACTGTTTACTTATTTTTAGTCACTGACTAATTTTGACTTTGATTATTTGTTTATTTTTCTATTCAAGTTCAAACAAGTTAAAATTGAGAAAATAACTATTCAAATAAGATGTTTTGGTTTTTCTCACATTAAAAATCTTGTTTAAAGATTTTTTAACATTTTGATGATGGTTTATTTCAGAAGTGCAAATTGTTTTCACAATCAAATATTTATTTTTATCTTAAAAGTCCTGACCTTTGAGAACTATTTGTCTTTATTTCATGCTCTTATTTTCATATTCTAACATCTAACATAGGGAATTTGACACTTTTCACACTGCAAATTATTTGCCACTTGCCAAGATTTTAAGAAATAGTTCCAGAAATGTCCTTAGTTTTTAGAACTATTGACTTATTTTTAGTCACTGACTAATTTTGACATGATAATTATTTATTTTTTTTCTATTCGAGTTTAAACATGTTAAAATAGAGAAAATAACTAAAATCTTCCCACATTAAAAATCTTGTTTAAAGATTTCGCAATATTTTGATGATGCTTTATTTCATTTCTTGAATAACGCTTGTTTTCACAATCAAATACTTATTTTCATCTTAAAAGTCCTGCTAATTTCTGGATATACAAATCTTCATTTCAGATGTTTCATCAAGTAAAGTCCATGCAGGAACTCAAATCTAGTTTTGACATATTCTGTTGTGCTTGAACATTCTGTTCAAAAAGACAATTATTTCCCCTCAATGTCACTGATGTAGGTTTGTACGGTATACCGGTACTAATATAGTACCACGATACTAATTAATCATATTCGGTACTATACCGCCTCTAAAAAGTACCGATTCCCAGGTTTTTAAAGGGCATGACGGCACGCCGTCGTCACGTCATGACATTGCTGGTTATAGGAACAGATGAGCATGTTCGGCAGCGCACACACACGGAGTACTTACAAGCAGACACGGTGGATAGAAAAGGGAGAATGAACGCATTTTGGTGTAAAAAGTAAAGATAAAGGTGAAGTTATAACACTGAAACACCCTCAGGAAGAGGTGCTTTAAGACAGTGGTCCCCAACCACCGGGCCGCAGCCTGGTACCGGTCCGTGGATCAATTTGTACCGGGCCGCACAAGAAATTAAAAAATAAAAATGTTTTAAAAAATTATTTTTTTTTGTTGTTGTATTAAATCAACATAAAAAACACAAGATACACTTACAATTAGTGCACCAACCCAAAAAACCTCCCTCCCCCATTCATACTCATTCACACAAAAGGGTTGTTTCTTTCTGTTATTAATATTTCTGGTTCCTACATTATACATCAATATAGATCAATACAAAAAAGGCCATACCCCCCCCCCCCCCCCTGCGTTGACCGGTCCGCAGTTACAAAAAGGTTGGGGACCACTCCTTTAAGACATGGCTAGCTAGTTAGCAGCTAACATCCAGCCACAGTCGGCAGTGTTTTAGCTACTTCTAAATCACTAATCCTCGCCTCCATGTCGACAAATAAAGTACGTTTCTTACAGGTATCGTTATCACTGGAGGATGAGGAATAGCTAAACATGCTTCACTACACACCGTAGGAGGATACGTTGGGTCACTAACATCCCAATGTAAACAAATGTAATGGGTGGATCTACACCTGACATCCACTGTAATGATATCAATTACAAGAGAGTATCTACTCGATACTACTATGATTACATCAATATTTTTTATCTTCACAAAATAATTTTTTCCTTTTTTAAAAATTCATAGGGAACATGCGGTAGAAAATGGATGGAGGGCATATTATGTTTATAAACTCAGGAAATATGTCTCTGGACACATGAGGACTTTGAATATGACCAATGTATGATCCAGTAACTACTTGGTATCGGATCGATACCTAAATGTGTGGTATCATCCAAAACTAATGTAAAGTATCAAAGAAGAGAAGAATAAGTGATTATTACATTTTAACAGACGTGTAGATAGAACATGTTAAAACAGAAAATAAGCAGGTATTAACAGTAAATGAACAAGAGGATTAATAATACATTTTTACTGTTTGTCCCTCATAATGTTGACAAAATAATAGAATATAAATGACACAATATGTTACTGCATACGTCAGCAGACTAATAGGGAGTCTTTGTTTGTTTACTTACTACTAAAAGACAAGTTGTCTAGTATGTTCACTATTTTATTTAAGGACTAAATTGCAATAATAAACATGTTTAATGTACCCTAAGATTTTTTGGTAAAATAAAGCCAGTAATGACATTTTTTGTGGTCCCCTTTATTTAGAAAAGTATCGAAAAGTATCAAAATCCATTTTGGTACCAAAATGTTGGTATCGGGACAACCCTACACTAAAGTCGGTGAAAATATGAACCATGTAGATAGAGCTCAGCTTCTTCCTTGAAAGGAAATGTAACGGACCAGTAAATAACCCTCACACACACACACACACACACACACACACACACACACACACACACACACACACACACACACACACACACACACACACACACACACACACACACACACACACACACACACACACACACACACACACACACACACACACAGTTATGCAGGGGTGTGCGATCCCTCATTCCTGCAGCTTACTGATGATGGTGGAGCTCAGCTGATGGTCACATGAAAAGGATTGTGGGGGATTTCGAGTCGTGTGACTCCCGGCGCCTCAAACCCCCCAAAGTGCAAAGTCCTGAAGCATCAGTTGTCTTTATCGGACTTACGGAAGTCTTACCGAAGCATCGTCCGACAAGTTATCATCAAATTCCTGTTTTTTTTTCAGATGCTGGCAGTCGGTTCACGCGTTACAAGTCATGGAACTCCCGCATGTACCCCGTGTGGAAGGAGGGGGACCCAAGGTTTAGGAACTGCTGGGCGGGTGAGCACTGCTACCCTGTTGAGAAAATCCACTACACATGATCTCTGAGAGTAGAACTTAACACATTTTTGTTCTTTTCAAGGCGGGGAAGTCACATTCGATCTGAAGAACGACGCTCCCACGCTGGTCGGAGCCAAAGCCACCTTCCATATTCGCCTGAACTTCCCCCCCAATCAGACGGCGCTCCCCAACGGGCAGGTGGTCTGGACACGAAACTGCACCGTTAATGGTAAGATGGTACCACAGCATGTATGAACACTCACAGTGTCACTATGGCGCATGGTCGTGACCCCAGGATGCAGAGATGGACGGAAAGGGGAGCAAAGGCATACTTAGTTAAATTTAAGTACCAATGATTGTCACACACACACTAGGTGTGGTAAAATTTGTCCTCTGCATTTGACCCATCCCCTTGTTCACCCCTGGGAGGTGAGGGGAGCAGTGAGCAGCAGCGGTGACCGCGCCCGGGAATCATTTTTGGCGATTTAACCCCCAATTCCAACCCTTGATGCTGAGTGCCAAGCAGGGAGGTAATGGGTCCCATTTCTATAGTCTTTGGTATGACTCGGCCGGGTTTTGAACTCACAACCTACCGATCTCAGGTAGGTATTCAATAATAATATGTAACCTACCTACAGTTTAACAGAATAAACCTTGTCAAGTGATATGAAAGCATGTGTTCATCACAAAGTTGATTATCAAGGCTTAGGTCAGACTGATTACAAAAACAAATACTAATTAAATATACTGCAAAAGAAAGGACTCATAAAAACTGATTAAAAATAAATGTACATTCAAATAATTACGCAGTAACTACACTATAAATAAAATTAAAGTGTAAATTAAAATACAGCTTCACCACTTTAGTCATCATTTTTGCGCTTAATAAACTTTTTTATGACTTTTAGCTCCAGACTTCTTCTGTTTGTTTGATGTTATCATTACTGCCACATGTGGTGGAAAAGTGTATTACAACTGAGTACGGACCACAGCTAAGAAACATATTTTTTGGCGGCCCTCTAAGGGGCGTTCGTAACCCAACAACGGGCCCCAGCCCTATGGTTAAGAAACACGGGTCTACACCACATAAAAAAAAATTGATGTCCTCAATGTTTTTTAATTGTTAGACACATTTTTGGGTGTAATAATAGATGATCAAATGATCTGGAAACCTCATGTAAAAAATATACAACATATAGTAGCAAGAAAACACGTCAAAGAAGAATAAAGCTAAATCTGTATTGCACAAATATCACTTCATATTCTTAGTTATTGTACAGAAATATGGGAAATAATGACAAAAGTACACTTTATTCATTAACAGTGTTACAAAAAAAATCAGTTATAATAATACATAATGTTGGATATAGAGAACATACAAACTAGGGTTGTTTGGTATACCGGTACTAGTATAGTATCGCGGGACTAATGAAACAAAAACGGTACTATATTCTGTTTGAAAAGTACCGGTTCCCGGGCATGATGTCACATTGCTGGTTTTAGGAGCAGAGGAGCATGTTCGGCAGCGCACACACACAGAGTACTTACAAGCAGACACAGTGTGTAAACAGAAAAGGGAGAAT
>NC_084731.1:61931160-62173660 GCF_033978785.1 Entelurus aequoreus
ATATATATATATATATATATATATATATATATATATATATATGTATATAAATGTATTTTCTATATATATATATATATTCTATATATATATATATATATATATATATATATATATATATATATATATATATATATATATATATATATATATATATGTATATAAATGTATTTTCTATATATATATATATATATATATATATATATATATATATATATATATATATATATATATATATATATATATATATATATATATATATATATATATATATATATATGTATATATACACAGATGTCCAGAATACTGTGGAATTTTGAGATGAAAACAGAACTTTTTTGTATTGGATTCAGAGGTGTACCAATACTTCCGTTTAACTAGTGACGTCACTTGCATACGTCATCATACAAAGACATTTTCAACCGAAAGTTTAGCGGGAAATTTAAAATTGCACTTTATAAGTTAACCCGGCCGTATTGGCATGTGTTGCAATGTTAAAATTTCATCATTGATGTATAAACTATCAGACTGCGTGGTCGGTAGTAGTGGGTTTCAGTAGGCCTTTAAAGCACCTTTTCCTGAGGGCGTTTCAGTGTTATAACTTCACCTTTATCTTTACTTTTTAGGTCAAAATGCGTCCATTTTCCCTTTCCTGTCTACACACTGTGTCTGCTTGTAAGTACTCTGTGCACTGCCAAACATGCTCCTCTACTCGTAAAACCAGCAATGTCATGAAGTGACGACACGGAGTTATGCCCGTTAAAAAAAATATATATGGCGAACCGATACTTACCGTTTTTGATTTATTAGTACCACGATACTATACTAGTACAGTATATTTATAGTCGTGGTCAAAAGTTTACATACACTTGTAAAGAACATAATGTCATGGCTGTCTTGAGTTTCCAATATTTTCTACAACTCTTGTTTTTTGTGATAGAGTGATTGGAGCACATACTTGTTGGTCACAAAAAACATTCATGAAGTTTGGTCCTTTTATGAATTTATTATGGGTCTACTGAAAATGTGAGCAAATCTGCTGGGTCAAAAGTATACATACAGCAATGTTAATATTTGCTTACATGTCCCTTGGCAAGTTTCACTGCAATAAGGCGCTTTTGGTAGCCATCCACAAGCTTCTGCTTGAATTTTTGACCACTCCTCTTGACAATATTGGTGCAGTTCAGCTAAATATGTTGGTTTTCTGACATGGACTTGTTTCTTCAGCATTGTCCACACGTTTGGGAAGGCCATTCTAAAACCTTCATTCTAGCCTGATTTAGCCATTCCTTTACCACTTTTGACGTGTGTTTGGGGTCATTGTCCTGTTGGAACACCCAACTGCGCCCAAGACCCAACCTCCGGACTGATGATTTTAGGTTGTCCTGAAGAATTTGGAGGTAATCCTCCTTTTTCTTAGTCCCATTTACTCTCTGTAAAGCACCAGTTCCATTGGCAGCAAAACAGGCCCAGAGCATAATACTACTACCACCATGCTTGATGGTAGGAATGGTGTTCCTGGGATGAAAAGCCTCACCTTTTCTCCTCCAAACATATTGCTGGGTATTGTGGCCAAACAGCTTAATTTTTGTTTCATCTGACCACAGAACTTTCCTCCAGAAGGTCTTATCTTTGTCCATGTGATGTCAGATGAAACAAAAATTTAGCAAATTCTTCAGGACAACCTAAAATCATCAGCCCGGAGGTTGTGTCTTGGGCGCAGCTGGGTGTTCCAACAGGACAATGACCCCAAACACACGTCAAAAGTGGTAAAGGAATGGCCATATCAGGCTAGAATGAAGGTTTTAGAATGGCCTTCCCAAAGTCATGACTTAAGCGTGTGGACAATGCTGAAGAAACAAGTCCATGTCAGAAAAAAAACATTTTTAGCTGAACTGCACCAATTTTGTCAAGAGGAGTGGTCAAAAATTCAAGCAGAATCTTGCCAGAAGCTTGTGGATGGCTACCAAAAGCGCCTTATTGCAGTGAAACTTGCCAAGGGACATGTAAGCAAATATGAACATTGCTGTATGTATACTTTTGACCCAGCAGATTTGCTCACATTTTCAGTAGGCCCATAATAAATTCATAAAAGAACCAAACTTCATGAATGTTTTTTGTGACCAACAAATATGTGCTCCAATCACTCTATCACAAAAAAATAAGAAAGCAGAAATTATTGGAAACTCAAGACAGCCATGACATTATGTTCTTTACAAGTGTATGTCAACTTTTGATCGCGACTGTATATATATATATATATATATATATATATATATATATATATATATATATATATATATATATATATATATATATATATATATATATATATATATATATATATATATATATATATATATATATATATATACTTATATGTATATATATATATATATATATATATATATATATATATATATATGTATGTATATATATATATATGTATATATATCAGTGACGTGCAGTCACTAGAGGCAGGGGAGGCACGGCCTCACCTGCCATCATGGAAAGAAAAAAAAAAGTAAAAACAAAGAAAATTAATTAAATTGTATCCAGTGATTATACTAAAGTTATTTTCCATTTAACTTCACCAGTTTTAGATTATTTTTATTTTTATTTTCACATTTGCCGTTCAAATACTGAGAAGAGACGGTGCGGTGATCAGCAGCCAGTTGAGGCACGTCACTGCGTTGAGCCTCAACATGGATTGTGCGCAATGACTCGGCTAACTGCTGGCCTGCTGTGCAGTGAGACCGTATTGCTATATGAATTATATTATACATTTCCATAGTTTAGTTAGCTGAGGTATATAATGTACAGTGTATTTTGTCAACAACTGTATGTGTGTAACGTATTTCTTGTGCTGAGCGATCATAATACTGCTGCGAAGACGCACTGTGAGAGGCTCGTCTCATAACCCCGCCTCCTGGTGCCAAGCACCTCCGCCGCAGAATGCACCGCCCGACGGGAGCGTCACACCAACCAAAGCCCACACCCAAACCCTCCACGTGCAAGACCAAATCCACCCAAAAAAAGTCACTTAACAAGAAGCCAAAAAGTGCAAAAACAACAATGCTCGCGCTGGAGAAGCCGCGAACGACCGCAGGGACACAACATTAGGTACACCTGCAGACTGCAGCACGGATTTCATATTTCATTCATTCACAACTCTTCCAACACGAACACCACTGTTCCCGCACTTATAAGTAAAGGTAAGACCATAATAACGTTTTTTTTATTAAATGTGCTTTTTTTGTGTGCCACAGTTTGTAAGTGTAAAGTTAAAGTTAGGTTAAAGTACCAATGATTGTCACACACACACTAGGAGTGGTGAAATTTGTCCTCTGCATTTGACCCATCCCCTTGTTCACCCCCTGGGAGGTGAGGGGAGCAGTGGGCAGCAGCGGCGCCGTGCCTGGGAATAATTTTTGGTGATTTAACCCCCAATTCCAACCCTTGATGCTGAGTGCCAAGCAGGGAAGAATGCTGGTATGAGCTTTTAAACATAACCCGTTAACTGCTGCCAATCAAATGGTGAATAAGATACTCTTTAGGGTTCATAAGTTTGTAAATCTGACTGTGATGAAGTCAGTGCCTCACCTGACATGAACCTCACCGCACGCCACTGATATATATATATATGTATATATATATATATATATATATACATATATATATATATATATATATATATATATATATATATATATATATATATATATATATATATATATATATATATATATATATATATATATATATATATATATATATATATATATATATATATGTATGTATATATATATATATATATTAGAGATGCGCGGTTAGCGGGCACACCCGCGGAGTCCGCGGGTAATCCGCGGGTCGGGCGGATGCATGACGAAAAAATAGATTTTAAATAGATTCGGGCGGGTGGCAGTTGAACCAATTCAGAAAAAAAAATACATAGTTAAATGTTGTTACCCATGTGAATGATCGAGGGTGAGTTCTTTGTTTCTTTAGGTGGGTTTATTGTAGGCAGTTTTCATGAACGTCCACCCAGTGCGGCAACATCACACAACAACAACAGTCACGTTTTTGTCCCACCGTAAAGCAGGTCGTCTGCCGTAAACAGCAATGCTGTGACAGTCTCAAACAGGGCAACACTGCCAGCTAGTGTACATGCATATGTGACAACCCACATACGAAAAACGAGCAGCACTCTTTGAAACAGGCAATTATTCATCAGGCACTGCTGTCACGCCAAATTTCTTCCCCCCTACAAAAGCCTTCCCCCCATTTACTTCCGGGGCTGCGTCCAATAAAGTCACAAAGTTGCCGGGGGTCCTTAACCCGCACACGACTGTCCTGTTTCGCGCCTGTACAAAAAAAAAACAATCATCGATTTCTTCAGATACCAGCAGCTGTCAAAGACCAAGTATCCTTCCAGCAACGGGCAGTCAAAGCCGAAGTGCTATCGATCGCTGTCAATGACGTAAGAGGAAACATGACCACGGAAGTAAATGGGGGGGGGAAAGGTATTTGTAGGGGGAAGAAATTGTGGTCGGGGGTGGGCGTGGTTGGGCCGGGGTCGTGGTTGGGGTCGTGGTTGGGGGCGTGGTTAAGGGCGTGGTTAAGAGGGGAATATATTTAAGCTAGAATTCACCAACTCAAGTATTTCATATATATATATATATATATATATATATATATATATATATATATATATTTATTTTATTATACATATAAATAAAATAAATACTTGAATTTCAGTGTCCTGGAGGCTTTCCAGTAGATGGCAGTATTGTCCTGTTTAAGAGTGTCACAACATTGCAGTTTACGGCAGACGAACTGCTTTACGGTAGACTAAAACGTGACTGCTGTTGTTGTGTGTTGTTACCGCGCTGGGAGGACGTTAATGAAACTGCCTAACAATAAACCCACATAAGAAACCAAGAACTCGCCCTCCATCATTCTACAGTTATAACGTGATTGGGCAGGCACGCTGTTAATATTGTGGGAAAGCGGACGTGAAAACAGACTGTCGCCGCTGTCCCCACTCAGGTCCGCATTGAGCTGGAGGGGGCGCGGCCTCCAGCTCCGGCTGAATACCGGGAGTCTCCCGGTAAAACCGGGAGGGTTGGCAAGTGTGCTCTAATGCGTGGCCAAGAGATATTATTGCGTGGCACGCATTGAATGTCTCTGCTGCATTGGATCAGTCTCATTTCTTTAACAGGAATGCCTTGTATCGTCTATATTAGATGTATGACAACGGGTGGGTGGCGGGCGGTTGTGGTTTTGATAAAATGTTAGTTCGGGTGAATGGTGGGTGGATGACGACTTTTGTGATGCGGTTGCGGAATAAATAATTGCCTATCCGCGCATCTCTAATATATATATATATATATATATATATATATATATATATATATATATATATATATATATATATATATATATATATATATATATATATATATATATATATATATATATATATATATATATATATCCACCTTGACAACAACAGCTGGTAACACACCTGGACAACAACAGCTGGTGACACACCTGGACAACAACAGCTGGTGACACACCTGAACAACAACAGTCGGTGACACACCTGGACAACAACAGCTGGTAACACACCTGGACAACAACAGCTGGTGACACACCTGGACAACAACAGCTGGTGACAGACCTTGACAACAACAGCTGGTGACACACCTAGACAACAATAGTTGGTGACACACCTGGACAACAACATCTGGTGACACACCTGGACAACAACAGCTGGTGACACAACTGGACAACAACATCTGGACAACAACAGCTGGTGACACACCTGGACAACAACAGCGCACCAGCAGAAGGAACAGTCCAATGGACTGGTTAAAATGTGACTCCACAACCTGAAGATCCTGATGAAGGACATATGAAACATCATCATGACCTCTGAACAGATGCCAGGAAGATCTTCATGCACTGAACAGCAGGGGGCCCAAGGTTGATCCCTTGGGTACCCCCACTGAGAACTTGCTGCTCTTACAGTTCTTGTCCTGACACAGGAAATAGAAGACTTGGTGAAAACATCATGCAAGATTTTAGACCTTTTTGATGTCGAGCAGTTTTCGACGGTGCAGAACTTCACCTCATCAGATCTGGAGCTTTGTTGTCCGACTGTATTTGATAACTAAAAAGCAACTTCATTTCCAGGTAAACATTACCAGGAGGGCCAGTCCGTGTATCCTGACCAAAACACAGAGCAGAGCGCGGTCTTCCCTGACGGCACACCTTTCACTGACGCCCGGGACAAGAAACCTCACTACGTGTACGTGTGGAAAACGTTGGGTAAGACCGTTTCACTTCCACACCAACAAACGTACAGCTGCATGAGTGGGACACAGGAAATGACACGGGCTTAATGAACATGTTTTGAAACTAATGTCAGGTTCAACCAACTTGGAAGAACCTTTGCACAAACACTAGGAATTAAGTTTGACACATGCCTGTGCATAAAGTTTTGGTGTTGCTTGCTTACGGGTACTTGCTCGCATCATTTATTGAACAGGCGTCAACCTGCAGTCCACACCTATCTCTTATGTGTGACTGCCATCTACTGGTCACACTTATCATTACACCATGTACCAAATAAATTTGCTTCAATGTCGGTAAGCACAACCAGAATTAATACGTACATTAGGCGCACCACGTTATAAGGCGCACTGTCCATTTTTTGAGAAGGTTTGAAGTAGGTTGACGCACAGTACGTCTAACTATGGTAGCCGTAATGCTCTGGCAAGCCAACAAGCAGTGCGACTTGGTAGCTTACCGAAGTCATACTAAAACATTTTGACAGATTTTAATGTTCTATATCATCAATGAAACATCAAAGTTTTGGTGTTGCTTGCTTACGGGTACTTGCTGGTGTCATTTATTGAACGGGTGTGAACCTGCATTGCACACATGTCTCTAATGTGTGACTGCCATTTACTGGTCACACTTATCACTACACCATGTACCAAATAAAATTGCTTCAATGTCGGTAAGCACAACCAGAATTAATACGTACATTAGGCGCACCACGTTATAAGGTGCACTGTGCATTTTTTGAGAATATTTGAAGTATGTTGAAGCACAGTACGTCTGATTATGGTAGCCATAATGCTCCGACAATCCATCAAGCGTTGCGGCTTGGTAGCTTACCAGAGTCGTACTAAAACATTTAGACACATTTTAATATTCTATATTCTCAATGAAACATCAAAGTTTTGGTGTTGCTTGCTTACGGGTACTTACTTTCTCGCGTCATTTATTGAACAGGCGTCAACCTGCAGTCCACACCTATCTCTTATGTGTGACTGCCTTCTACTGGTCACACTTATCACTACACCATGTACCAAATAACATTGCTTCAATGTCGGTAAGCACAACCAGAATGGATACGTACATTAGGGGCACCGCGTTATAAGGCACACTGTTCATTTTTTGAGAAGATTTGAAGTACGGTATGTTGAAGCACAGTACGTCTGACTAGGGTAGCCGTAATGCTCCAACAATCCATCAAGCAGTCCGACTTGGTAGCTTACCAAAGTCGTACTAAAACATTTTGACTGATTTTTGAGTGCCGTGTGCAATGTTCTATATTCTCAATGGAACATCAAAGTTTTGATGTTGCCTGCTTACGGGTACTTCCTAGTATCATTTATTGAACAGGCGTCAACCTGCCATCTACTGGGCGGTATAGCTCGGTTGGTAGAGTGGCCGTGCCAGCAACTTGAGGGTTCCAGGTTCGATCCCCGCTTCTGCCATCCTAGTCACTGCTGTTGTGTCCTTGGCCAAGACACTTTACCCACCTGCTCCCAGTGCCACCCACACTGGTTTAAATATAACTTAGATATTGGGTTTCACTATGTAAAAGCCCTTTGGTCGCTAGAGAAAAGCGCTATATAAATATAATTCACTTCACTTCACTTCACTTCACTCTTATGTGTGACTGCCATGTACTGGTCACACTTATCATTACACCATGTACCAAATAAAATTGCTACAATGTCGGTAAGCACAACCAGAATTAATATGTACATTAGGTGCACCGCGTTAAAAGGCGTACTGTCCATTTTTTTTAGAAGATTTGACTAAGGTCTGACTAAGTTAGCCGTAATGCTCCGACAATCCATCAAGCGGTGCGGCTTGGTAGCTTACCAGAGTCGTACTAAAACATTTAGTCAGATTTTAATGTTCTATATTCTCAATGAAACATCAAAGTTTTGGTGTTGTTTGCTTACGGGTACTTACTTTCTCACGTCATTTATTGAACAGGCGTCAACCTGCAGTCCACACCTATGTCTTATGTGTGGCTGCCATTTACTGGTCACACTTATCATTACACCATGTACCAAATAAAATTGCTTTAATGTCGGTAAGCACAACCAGAATTATTACGTACATAAGACTATATAAGCTATAAGGCGCACTTTCCATTTTTTGAGAAGATTTAAAGTATATTGAAGCACAGTACGTCTGACTACGGTAGCCGTAATGCTGCGACAATCCATCAAGCGGTGCGGCTTCGTAGCTTATCAAAGTCGTACTAAAACATTTTGACAGATTTGAATGTTCTATATTCTCAATGGAACATCAAAGTTTTGGTGTTGCTTGCTTAAGGGTACTTGCTCGCATCATTTATTGAACAGGCGTCAACCTGCAGTCTACACCTATCTCTTATGTGTGACTGCCATCTACTGGTCACACTTATCATTACACCAGAATTATTCGGTACATAAGGCACACTGTCCAATTTTGAGCAAATTAAAGGATTTAAAGTGCGCCTTAAGGTCTGAAAAATTTGGTATATATATCACTAAAATATGGAAATGAAGCCGTTATGACGATTGGTGTTTTGTTGTAAGATAGCAACATAATCATATTGCAAATGTTGGACTTCAGGGAAGTACTGGCAGGTGGCAGATGGACCCTCCTCCTCCCTCACCGTGGCCACAGACAACGTGGCCCTGGGCTCCTACAGCATGGAGCTGGTCATCTACCACTGCCGGGGGAAGAACAAGTTCATCCCGCTGGGCTACGCCTCCACGGTCTTCACCATCACAGGCGAGCATCAGAACAATCCAACACTGTTCTGTCCATGTTGGAACTTCTCCCGCTGACTCCTGACTCCATCTGCAGACCAAGTCCCCTTCACCGTGTCCCTCAGCCAGGTCAGTGACATCAACCAGGCCGACTCCAACTTCATCCAGAACCGGGCCATCGCCTTCGGCGTCAACCTCCACGATCCCAGCCAGTACATGAGCGGCGCCGACGTCAGCTTCAGCTGGGACTTTGGAGACGGCTCCGGGACGCTCATCTCCAGGGAGCGCACGGTCACGCACACCTACCTTTCAGTGGGCACCTTCAAACCCCAGGTGGTCCTGATGGCCAGCATCCCCAATGGCTGCACGGCACCCTCTGCTGGTGAGATGGTGCACACACACACACACACACGACCCACATATACAGTAAAGAAAATGTATTTTCATGACATTATTTACATTTATTGCTTCCTAAAATTTCCCCATCGTGGCTGAATTGAGTTTATAAAGCTGATTTTTCAAAGTTGTCTTCTACTTCCCTTCAGTGGTTCCTGTTGACGCCTCTGCTGCCTCGCTCGTGGTGGTGACACCTGCACCTGACCCAGCAGCAGATGTTCCTGCTGCTGATGCCGACCCAGCAGCCGCAGTAGCATCAGCAGCAGCAGAAGCAGAAGCTGTTCCTGCCGCTGACACCAACCTAGCAGCAGCAGAAGCAGCAGAAGATGCAGCAGCAGAAGCAGCAGCAGGTACCACAGAAGATGCAGCAGCAGATGCCACAGAAGATGCAGCAGAAGAAGCAGCAGCAGATGCCACAGAAGATGCAGCAGCAGATGCCACAGAAGATGCAGCAGCAGAAGCAGCAGCAGGTACCACAGAAGATGCAGCAGCAGATGCCACAGAAGATGCAGCAGCAGAAGCAGCAGCAGATGCCACAGAAGATGCAGAAGCAGATGCCACAGAAGATGCAGCAGCAGATGCTACAGAAGAAGCAGCAGCAGATGCCACAGAAAATGCAGCAGCAGATGCCACAGAATTTGCAGCAGCAGAAGCAGAAGCAGAAGCAGCAGCAGGTACCACAGAAGATGCAGCAGCAGAAGAAGTGGAGGCCGCCTCTGTTGCACCTGCAGGAATCGACACAGCCATCGTCCCAGCAGAACAGGATGCAGCTTCCACCGCTGCTCCAGAGGAGGCGGATGGCGAGGTTCCCACCGCTGAGGAGACGGCAGAAGACGAAGCAGCAGAAGACGAAGCAGCAGAAGACGTGCCTGCGATCGCCGCCTCAGCAGCACCAGTGGCCGAGGGAGAGGAAGCCGCCGTCGACGCGGCCGCTGCGGTTCTCCCGGAGGATGTGGACGCTGCAGTCAGCGCCGCTCCAGAAGTTGCTGCTGCAGACGCTGATGATGCTGCAGAGCTGCTCCAACCTGACCCTGAAGCTGATGGTGGAGTTCCTGCAGCCACGGAGAGCACAGCTGGAGAAGAAGCAGCTGATGCCGAGGCTGAAACGCCTGTGACTGATGACAACCTTGAAGATACTGCCGCTCCAGCAGGTGTGTCATATATATATATATATATATATATATATATATATATATATATATATATATATATATATATATATATATATATATATATATATATATATATATATATATATATATATATATATATATATATATATATATATATATATTATGTGTTGTTATCAAAAACATTTTCAAGTCTAACCTGAGAACTTATTACCAGGCAGAATTAGTGGAGCCAATAATTGTTTGTTGTGCCTTTGAGTCACTGCTCTGTATTACATATAAACACATCAAAGAGTGCCAGGCTGTAATTTGAGTGTGATGATTGTGTGTGACCAGCAGGAGATGAGGAGATGGTTCCTACTGAGGTCCAAGCTGAAGGAGAAGAAGTGGCTCTGGTTGTTGTCAAGAGACAAGCAGACTTGTCAGCTGACTGCATGGTCTACAGATATGGCTCCCTCACCACCTCTGTCAATGTCATCCGTAAGTCCTGTGTCACACTCAGCAGGGCTCTTTGGTCTTTCTCGTCGCTCTTTGTTGTTCCTCACTTCTCCTAACTCTTTGGTGTTCCTCATGGGTCTTTGCTGTTCCTCACTTCTCCTGACTCTTTGGTGTTCATCACTTCTCCTAACTCTTTGGTGTTCCTCACTTCTCGTGGCTATCTGCTTTCCTCACTTCTTATGGCTCTTTGCTGTTCCTCACTTCTCCTAACTCTTTGCTGTTCCTCACTTCTCATGGCTCTTTGCTGTTCCTCACTTCTCATGGCTCTTTGGTGTTCCTCACTTCTCATGGCTCTTTGCTGTTCTTCACTTCTCATGGCTCTTTGCTGTTCCTCACTTCTCATGGCTCTTTGCTGTTCCTCACTTCTCATGGCTCTTTGCTGTTCCTCACATCTCCTAACGCTTTGCTGTTCCTCACTTATCATGGCTCTTTGGTGTTCCTCACTTCTCAAGGCTCTTTGCTGTTCCTCACTTCTCATGGCTCTTTGGTGTCCCTCACTTCTCATGGCTCATTGCTGTTCCTCACTTCTCATGGCTCTTTGGTGTCTCTCACTTGTCATGGCTCTTTGCTGTTCCTTACTTCTCATGGCTCTTTGCTATTCCTCACTTCTCATGGCTCTTTGCTGTTCCTCACTTCTGATAGCTCTTTGCTGCTCCTCACTTCTCATGGCTCTTGCTGTTCTTCACTTCTCATGGCTCTTTGCTGTTCCTCACTTCTCATGGCTCTTTGCTGTTCCTCACTTCTCATGGCTCTTTGGTGTCCCTCACTTCTCATGGCTCTTTGCGGTTCCTCACTTCTCCTAACTATTTGGTGTTCCTTACTTCTCAAGGCTCTTTGCTGTTCCTCACTTGTAATGGCTCTTTGCTGTTCCCCACTCTTTATGGTTCTATGCTGTTCCTCACTTCTCATGGCTCTTTGCTGTTTCTCACTTCTCATGGCTCTTGCTGTTCTTCACTTCTCATGGCTCTTTGCTGTTCCTCACTTCTCATGGCTCTTTGGTCTTCCTCACTTCTCATGGCTCTTTGCTGTTCCTCACTTCTCATGGCTCTTTGCTGTTCCTCACTTCTCATGGCTCTTTGGTGTCCCTCACTTCTCATGGCTCTTTGCTGTTCCTCACTTCTCCTAACTATTTGGTGTTCCTTACTTCTCTTGGCTCTTTGCGGTTCCTCACTTGTAATGGCTCTTTGCTGTTCCCCACTCTTTATGGTTCTATGCCGTTCCTCACTTCTCATGGCTCTTTGCTGTTCCTCGCTTCTCATGGCTCTTTGCTGTTCCTCACTTCTCGTGGCTCTTTGCTGTTCTTCACTTCTCATGGCTCGTTGCTGTTCTTCACTTCTCATGGCTCTTTGCTGTTCCTCACTTCTCATGGCTCTTTGGTCTTCCTCACTTCTCATGGCTCTTTGGTGTTCCTCACTTCTCATGGCTCTTTGGTGTTCCTCTTTTCTCTTGGCTCTTTGCTGTTCCTCACTTCTCCTAACTATTTGGTGTTCCTCACTTCTCATGGCTCTTTGCTGTTCTTCACTTGTAATGACACTTTGCTGTTCCCCACTTCTTATGGCTCTATGCTGTTCCTCACTTCTCATGGCTCTTTGCTGTTCCCCACTCTTTGTGGCTCTATGCTGTTCCTCACTTCTCATGGCTCTTTGCTGTTCCTCGCTTCTCATGGCTCTTTGCTGTTCCTCACTTCTCATGGCTCTTTGCTGTTCTTCACTTCTCATGGCTCTTTGCTGTTCCTCACTTCTCCTAACTATTTGCTGTTCCTCACTTCTCATGGCTCTTTGGTGTTCCTCACTTCTCATGGCTCTTTGCTGTTCCTCACTTCTCCTAACTATTTGGTGTTCCTCACTTCTCATGGCTCTTTGCTGTTCTTCACTTGTAATGGCACTTTGCTGTTCCCCACTCCTTATGGCTCTATGCTGTTCCTCACTTCTCATGGCTCTTTGCTGTTCCCCACTCTTTGTGGCTCTATGCTGTTCCTCACTTCTCATGGCTCTTTGCTGTTCCTCGCTTCTCATGGCTCTTTGCTGTTCCTCACTTCTCATGGCTCTTTGCTGTTCTTCACTTCTCATGGCTCTTTGCTGTTCCTCACTTCTCCTAACTATTTGCTGTTCCTCACTTCTCATGGCTCTTTGGTGTTCCTCACTTCTCATGGCTCTTTGCTGTTCCTCACTTCTCCTAACTATTTGGTGTTCCTCACTTCTCATGGCTCTTTGCTGTTCCTCACTTCTCCTAACTATTTGGTGTTCCTCACTTCTCATGGCTCTTTGCTGTTCTTCACTTGTAATGGCACTTTGCTGTTCCCCACTCCTTATGGCTCTATGCTGTTCCTCCCTTCTCATGGCTCTTTGCTGTTCCTCGCTTCTTATGGCTCTTTGCTGTTCCTCACTTCTCATGGCTCTTTGCTGTTCCTCACTTCTCATGGCTCTTTGCAGTTCTTAACTTCTCATGGCTCTTTGCTGTTCCTCGCTTCTCATGGCTCTTTGCTGTTCCTCACTTCTCATGGCTCTTTGCTGTTCCTCACTTCTCCTAACTATTTGCTGTTCCTCACTTCTCATGGCTCTTTGGTGTTCCTCACTTCTCATGGCTCTTTGCTGTTCCTCACTTCTCCTAACTATTTGGTGTTCCTCACTTCTCATGGCTCTTTGCTGTTCTTCACTTGTAATGGCACTTTGCTGTTCCCCACTCCTTATGGCTCTATGCTGTTCCTCCCTTCTCATGGCTCTTTGCTGTTCCTCGCTTCTTATGGCTCTTTGCTGTTCCTCACTTCTCATGGCTCTTTGCTGTTCCTCACTTCTCATGGCTCTTTGCAGTTCTTAACTTCTCATGGCTCTGTGCTGTTCCTCACTTTTCATGGCTCTTTGGTCTTCTTCACTTCAAATGTCTCTTTGGTCTTCCTCACTTCTCATGGCTCTTTGGTGTTCGTCACTTCTCATGGCGCTTTGCTGTTCCTCACTTCTCATGGCTCTTTGGTGTTCCTCACTCATCATGGCCCTTTGGTGTTCCTCACTTCTCCTGCAGAGGGCATCGAGAGTGTTGCGATAGTGCAGATGTCCAACGTGGTTTTGATGACCAGTCAGTTGGATCAGAATGCTGTGGACGTCACCATCAGCTGCCAAGGAAGGTGAGCGTGACCGTTTGTTTGGAATTACTGATTCATGATTATTATTATTAATATATATTATTATTATTAATATATATTATTATTATCATATTTCAGTATTAGTATATACTTACTGATTAATGATTATTACTATTATTATTAGATGTGTTTATTATATATATATATATATATATATATATATATATATATATATATATATATATATATATATATATATATATATATATATATATATATATATATATATACACCGTAATTTCCGGACTATAAGCCGCTACTTTTTCCCCTCGTTCTGGTCCCTGCGGCTTATACAAGGGTGCGGCTTATATACGGCCTGTTCTTCTCCGACACCGACAAAGAGGATTTCGGTGGTTTTAGTACGCAGGAGGAAGACGATGACACAATGATTAAAGACTGACTTTTCATATACCGGTAGGCTGGTTATTTTGATAACGTACAGGCGAGCACTTCGTATTACTTTGCACCGTTGTATTATTTGTACTCTGCACGAATGCTGTTTGCCATGTCAAAGATGTGAAAGTTTGATTGAATGATTGAAAGATTTATTGTTAATAAATGGGACGCTTTGCGTTCCCAAACAGTCATCTCTGTCCCAACAATCCCCTCCGTGGTAGCAGGAACCCCTATATACTACGCTAATTACACATCAAAACCCTGCGGCTTATAGTCGGGTGCGGCTTATATATGGAGCAATCTGTATTTTCCCCTAAATTTAGCTGGTGCGGCTTATAGTCAGGTGCGGCTTATAGTCCGGAAATTACGGTATATATGTATGTATATATATATATATATATATATATATATATATATATATATATATATATATATATATATATATATATATATATATATATATATGTCTTAATTAGATTATCCAAAAAATAGTGCTCGATACCGTGGTAGAGCGTAATATGTATGTGTGGGAAAAAAATCACAAGACTATTTCATCTCTACAGGCCTGTTTCATGAGGGATTTCCTCAATCCTCAGGAGATTTTGAGGAAATCCCTCATGAAACAGGCCTGTAGAGATGAAATAGTCTTGTGATTTTTTTCCCACACATACATATATATATATATATATATTGGGCAAGTTAATGTGTTAATTTTGAGTTAACCCATCAATCTATTAACGCTGACAAATATTTTATCGCGCGTTATTGTGTATGTTTTTTACATGCTTTTAGTTAACGCCTATTGCTGGCTCCTGCGGAAAAGGAAATAGAACGCGGAAGAACACAAAACAAGTATGGAGAAGAAGGGTAACTCAACATAACTTTTACAGGGTCATTTTCATTATAAAGTACTTCCAGGTGGCGGATTTGACAGAAGCAAAGTGGTTTGTAGCCACTGCCAAGCTGAATTTTCTTATCACAGGAGTACTTCCGGTCTAAAATATCACCTTAACGCGAAGCACACTGTTGATGCCAGCAAACTATTCAACAAAGCAGGAAGTGGAGCCAGGCTTCGGCAGACTACGTTAAATGCAGCGTGCGGGAGAAGTATAGATAAACGAGAGCAAGAGAAGCTAACAAATGCCATAACGAAGTGGATAGTTACAGACTGTAGGCCCATTAGTGTTGTGGAAGTCGCCGGCCTGAGAAACATTGTGTGAATCGCAACAAGTGACAGCACGTATGAGCCGCCATCAAGACGCACCAAGAATACACGACTTGTATGAAAAGGAGAGGTCTGTAAAAGTGACAACTTTACAACGTGCAGCTGCAGTTGCTCTCAGTGGGGACTACTGGACATCAATCGGTAACCAATGTTATATTTAATGTAACTGTTGTTACCTCAGAAATTGCCTGTAGAATTATTGTGATTGTGGCTCAGGACTTTGTTTTATTTTTTATAAGGAACAGTATAACATTAATGCCCAGGTAGTGGCAATAAGCTTTAATTTTGTATTTGCTTGGATAACATTGTTGAAGCTGAGGCTGAAGATTTACAAATATTTTGTTTAACTGCTAACTGTTTAAAAATGCTGTTAAAAGTGTGTTTGCACAGTAAATGTTATGGCACTTTAAAGGCCTACTGAAACCCACTACTACCGACCACGCAGTCTGATAGTTTATATATCAATGATGAAATCTTAACATTGCAACACATGCCAATACGGCCGGGTTGATTTATAAATTGCAATTTTAAATTTCCCGCTAAACTTCCGGTTGAAAACGTCTAGATATGATGACGTATGCGCGTGACGGAATCAGTCGATGCGGAAGTATTGGTACCCCATTGAATCCAATACAAAAAAGCTCTGTTTTCATTTCAAAATTCCACAGTATTCTGGACATCTGTGTTGGTGAATCTTTTGCAATTTGTTTAATGAACAATCGCGACTGCAAAGAAGAAAGTTGTAGGTGGGATCGGTGTATTAGCGGCGTACTACAGCAACACAACCAGGAAGACAGAGATGGATAGCAGACGCGTTAGCCGCCGAACTCACCTTAACTTCCTCCGTCTCGCCGACCGCATCTGTGATCGGGTGAAGTCCTTCGTCGCACCGTTGATCGCTGGAACGCAAGTGAGCACGGGTGTTGATGAGCAGATGAGGGCTGGCTGGCGTAGGTGGATAGCTAATGTTTTTAGTATAGCTCTGTGAGGTCCCGTTGCTAAGTTAGCTTCAATGGCGTCGCTAGCAACAGCATTGTTAACCTTCGCCAGCCTGGAAAGCATTAACCGTGTATTTACATGTCCATGGTTTAATAGTATTGTTGAATTTCTGTCTATCCTTCCAGTCAGGGGTTTATTTCTTTTGTTTCTATATGCAGTTAAGCACGATGCTATCACGTTAGCTCCGTAGCTAAAGTGTTTCGTCGATGTATTGTAGTGGAGATAAAAGTCACTGTGAATGTCCATTTCGCGTTCTCGACTCTCATTTTCAAGAAGATATAGTATCCGAGGTGGTTTAAAATACAAATCCGTGATCCACAATAGAAAAAGGAGAGAGTGTGGAATCCAATGAGCCAGCTTGTACCTAAGTTACAGTCAGAGCGAAAAAGGATATGTCTTGCACTGCATTCTAGTACTTCACTCGAACGTTCCTCATCCACAAATCTTTCATCCTCGCTCAAATTAATGGGGTAATCGTCGCTTTCTCGGTCCGAATCGCTCTAGCTGCGTTGAAAACAATAGGAAAATGTGAGGAGCCTTTCAATTGACTACGTCACGCTACTTCTGGTAGGGGCAAGGCTTTTTTTTATCAGATACCAAAAGTTGCGATCTTTATCGTTGTTGTTCTCTACTAAATCCTTTCAGCAAAAATATGGCAATATCGCAAAATGATCAAGTATGACACATAGAATGGATCTGCTATCCCCGTTTAAATAAAAACAATTCATTTCAGTAGGCCTTTAATTCATAGGGCAGTACATTTAAAATTAATGGCCGGCAAGTTCTAAGAATGAACAAACTGCACCGAGTTTAGTGAGATTCTCTGAAGGAACTCCATTATTAACATGGACTTTACATTCTAGTCCCCTGTAAAGGAAATCCCAGCAGTGAAGTGTTTTGTGCTTCACCCTTTCTTTTCTTTCTCCCTGATAAAAGAAAATGTTTCTGCTGTTACCTCAGAAATTGCCTGTTCGGAAGTTATGATTGTGGCTCAGGGATTTGTATGTAGATTATATTTATTTTCCATAACAAACAGGATAACTTAAATACCCTGGCAGTGGCAATAAGCTTGAATGTTTGTATTTACATTTTTTGAGTTGATTTTCATAAAATATGCTATTTAACTGCTACTGTTTAACAAGTACTGATTTAAATTGTGTTTGCACAACAAATGTTTTGGCGCTTTTGTTCATATGGGAGAATATTCCAATAAAGGTGCACTACACACTACTTTTGAATTCATTATTGGGTTTTGCGTATACAATGCAGTTAATCGTGATTAATCGGAGAAATAGTGCGATTAATTATGATTAAAATGTTTAATCGTTGCCCACTCCTAATATATATATATATATATATATATACATATATATATACAAAAGACTTCTATGGAAATACAACAACCGAGACTCAGTTTTCCCTCGCCCGGATGCGGGTCACCGGGGCCCCGCAGTTGGGGCATGATGGCGAGCGCCTGGTGGCCGGGCCTGTCCCTATAGAGCCCGGCCGGGCACAGCCCGAAGAGGCAACATGGGTCCCCCCTCCAATGTGCTCACCACTCATGGGAGGGGCCATAGAGGTCGGGTGCAATGTGAGCTGGGCGGCAGCCAAAGGCAGGGCACCTGGCGGTCCAATCCTTGGCTACATAAGCTAGCTCTTGGGACGTGGAACGTCACCTCGCTGGGGGAGAAGGAGCCTGAGCTAGTGCGCGAGGTGGAGAAGTTCCGGCTGGATATAGTCTGACTCAGTTCGACGCACAGCAAGGGCTCTGGAACCAGTTCTCTCGAGAGGGGCTGGACTCTCTTCCACACTGGCGTTGCACGCAGTGAGAGGCGATGAACTGGGGTGGCAATTCTTGTTTCCCCCCGGCTCAAAGCCTGCACGTTGGAGTTCAACCCAGTGGACGAGAGGGTAGCTTCCCTCCCCCTTCGGGTGGGGGACGGGTCCTGACTGTTGTTTGCGCTTACGCACCAAACAGCAGTTCAGAGTACCCACCCTTTTTGGATACACTCGAGGGAGTACTGGAAAGTGCTCTCCCGGGTGATTCCCTTGTACAAACCCCGTTTCCATATGAGTTGCGAAATTGTGTTAGATGTAAATTGCAAATCATTTTCAACCCATATTCAGTTGAATATGCTACAAAGACAACATATTTGATGTTCAAACTGATAAAAAATATTTTTTTTGCAAATAATCATTAACTTTGATGCCAGCAACACGTGACAAAGAAGTTGGGAAAGATGGCAATAAATACTGATAAAGTTGAGGAATGCTCATCAAACACTTATTTGGAACATCTCACAGGTGAACAGGCAAATTGGGAACAGGTGGGTGCCATGATTGGGTGTAAAAGGGTTCAGAGAATCTGGAGAAATCACTGCACGTAAGCAGTTAAGCCCGTGACCTTCGATCCCTCAGGCTGTACTGCATCAACAAGCCACATCAGTGTGTAAAGGATATCACCACATGGGCTCATGAACACTTCAGAAAACCACTGTCAGTAACTACAGTTGGTCGCTACATCTGTAAGTGCAAGTTAAAACTCTCCTATGCAAGGCGAACAGAAACGCCGTTGGCTTCGCTGGGCCTGAGCTCATCTAAGATGGACTGATACAAAGTGGAAAAGTGTTCTGTGGTCTGACGAGTCCACATTTCAAATTGTTTTTGGAAACTGTGGACGTCGTGTCCTCCGGACCAAAGAGGAAAAGAACCATCCGGATTGTTATAGGCGCAAAGTTGAAAAGCCAGCATCTGTGATGGTATGGGGGTGTATTAGTGCCCAAGACATGGGTATCTGTGAAGGCGCCTGTTATATATGTCCCCATTATTTGTAGGTTTGTCTACGTACCAATAAGTAGACGGGCACGGAGCTATTTCTTAGCGTGTCTTTATTTTAGCCGGCACTTCAATACAACGACACAACATCCGGGTTCCCATCATGCATTGCTTACAACTACGGCAAGTTGCGATGTCCAAAAACATAACATCTCCTCCCCCCTTAGAAAGAATCCCCCCCCCAACAACAAAATCCTTATAGCAAAACACAAATAACTCACTGTATCATGGGGTACTTCACCCATTTTTTTATTTTTTTTTAACATTGTTTGGTAACATAACCCTGAGATGAGGTTAAACGGCCTCACCCCGTGACCACACCCATGGGGATTATTCTGCCCCAGTTGGTTTGGGTTGGTCGCTAAACATAGAGTCTATAATTGCAGGCGTTCTGGAGGACGGCGTTCTCTTACCGGATAACGGGGCTCAACGGAATGTTCAGTCTTACGATCTCTGCTGGGTGACTGTGGAACAGCCGTGCGTGTTGGAACATCCATCACAGGATCTCGTAGTGAAGAGTCGGAAGCAGAAGTCTCACCAGTATATTCCATTGTTCTTTGGGGTGGTGGCAGCAGGATATGGGGTGCGCTGAACTCTGACTCGTTCGGAGTATCCACCGACGGCTGGTTGGGGGTCGATGCTGTCGCCTGAAGAAGTTGATCGACGTGTCTTTTCCATACCAGTCCAGCAGCAGTACTGACGGTGTAAGAGACAGGACCAGATCGTTTGACTATGGTTGCAGGGACCCATCGGGGGCCAGTACTGTAGTTCCTTGGTAACACTGGCTCATCCGGAAAAAAGACTATTTCTTTAGCCTTCTGCATTCTTTGTTGAATCTGTTTCTCCTGCTGATGCTGAACAATATCCTTCATCGTTGTCGGCTTCAGAAAGTCAAAGTTTGTTCAAAGGTTTCTTTTGAACATCAGAGAAGCGGGGGAAACTTTAGTAGTGGCATGGGGAGTATTCCTATAGCTCAACAGGAATCTATGCAATCTCTGATGAAATGATCCCTGCTCTTGAGATGTCTTCAAAGCTGGTCACAGGGTGAAATGGTGCGGATCGAATGTGTTGTACGCCATTTGCTTCAAGGAAGGTAGTCATTTCTTGTGACACCAGTTGTGGCCCGTTATCTGAGACCAACTGAAGAGGAGAACCGAACCGGCTGAAAATCTCCCCCAGCCTCTCAATCGTCTTTGCAGTGGTAGTGGTTTTCATTATGGCCACTTCCGGCCACTTACTGTGGGCGTCCACACACACAAGGAGCATACAACCCTCTACAGGTCCTGCAAAATCAATGTGCACCCGTTGCCATGGTTCTTCGGGAAACTACCAGGGATGTAGAGGAGCTAGTTGGGGTGCCTTCCTAACTTCTTGGCATGAGGAACAGGTTTTGGCGGTAGTCTCTATCTCTCTGTCCATTCCTGGCCACCAGAAGTAACTCCTTGCTATCTCCTTCATTCGAACTATTCCACTGTGACCTGCATGGAGCTGTTGCAGAACAGATTTACGCAATGATGGCGGAATAACCACCCTCCTCCCCCACAGTAAGCAACCAGATTGCACCGACAGTTCTGCTCTCCTGGAGAGATAAGGTTGAATACTGGGGGCATCGCTACCTGATCTACCCCCCATCACCATGTCCATCACCGCAGACAGGACAGGGTCAGTGCGAGAGGCCCTCCTCACATGAGCAGCAGCAACTGGCGCACCATCCACCTGACTGAAGTAAAAGATTTCTGCTGCCCGCGGCTCAGGCCTGGTGATAGGAAGAGCCAGCCTGGACAGGGCATCGGCGTTGCCGTGCAGGTCAGCCTTGCGATACTTGATGTCATACGAGTGTGCCGACAAGAGCAACGCCCACCGCTGCATGCGACTCGCGGCAAGTGAGGGTAACCCAGTGTGCGACCCCAGGATGGTCGTCAGGGGTCGGTGATCTGTCAGCAATGTAAATTGTCTCCCATACAGGTACTGATGGAACTTGCGAACCCCATAAACGATGCTCAACGCCTCCCTCTCTATCTGAGCATAGTTAGTCTCTGCTTTGTTCAAGGTCCGTGATGCAAATGCTATAGGCCTCTCTACCCCGTTCGGCATTAAATGTGAAATGACCGCCCCCACTCCATACGGGGATGCATCGCAGGCCAACTGAATGGGGAGTGATGGATCGAAATGGGTCAGTACCCCTGACGTCACTAATGTCTCCTTTGTTTTCTGAAAAACCTCTTGACAGGCATCACTCCAATTCCACTTCTTTCCTTGACAAAGTAGGTCATGCAGCGGCTTGAGCCTGGATGACAAGTTCGGTATAAAACGGCCATAATAATTCAGTAAGCCCAAGAATGAATGTAATTGGCTAACATTCTCTGGCGGCGGGGCATCCACTATCGCTCGAACCTTTGACGGCGCAGTATGCAACCCTCGGGCATCAATTACATGTCCCAAATATTCAACAGACAGTTGAAAAAATTTGCACTTGTCTTTGCGAACCCTGAGCCCATATTCTTTCAGCCTTTGAAGAGCAGCATCCAAATTGTCCAGATGTTCTTGGTCCGTACTTCCTGTGCACAGAATATCGTCCAAATAGCACTGTACACCAGGGAGGCCATGTAGGATCTGATCCATGGCACGTTGGAAAAGTGCAGGGGCTGATGTGATCCCGAAAGGAAGTCGACAATATCTGAAAAGCCCCTTTTGTGTAGTTATGGTGAGCAAGTCTTTAGAATCCTCATGAACGTGCATTTGTAAGTAGGCTTGGTTAAGGTCTATTTTGCTAAACTTTTGCCCCTTACTCAGCCCGGCAAACAAATTGTCAATGCGGGGAAGAGGGTATTGCTCTGCTGACAGTACAGGGTTCAGTGTCACTTTAAAATCTCCACAGATTCGGATTTCTCCCGTCTTCTTGGGTACAGGAACTATGGGCGTGGCCCACTCGCTGACAGTCACCGGTTCCAAAACACCACTTTTAACTAAGGCGTCCAACTCATCCCCCACTTTTGATCGAATAGCATATGGTACAGACCTGGCTTTCATAAACTTTGGTGTTGTTTCCGGTTTAATATTTAGCTTGACAGTAATGTCCTTCATACTGCCCAACTCCTTCCGGAAAACCTCATCATGTTTCCTCAAAATAGCAGCTAGACTAGTAGCTGTTGGTGATACCATTTTTACAGTGTGCCAGCTTAGCTTCATTTTCTCTAGCCACACATGTCCCAGAATAGCCGGGTAATCACCTTTAACAATATAAATGGGGAGCTTCCTCACCTGATTGTTACTCTGGACCACGACATCAGTCATTCCTGCCATGGGTACAGGTTCCCCTAGATAGGTTTTGAACCTAGTATCAGACGGTCGCAGCGGAAGGTGTCCCAAAACTTTTTTGTAAACCCCCTCTGAGATGATGGATGCTTTTGAACCAGTGTCTATTTGCATACTCACTGGGTGCCCCTCCAGCATGGGCTCCACCTAGTAACCTTCTGAATCTTCATCCATCTTCATTATATTCAGTGTGTGTACACTCATCTCCTGTTCTCCTTCCGAAGAATCGCTGGACACAGTCTCCCTTTGTCTAACAGTGTGCACCTGTGTTTTCCTCCTGTTCTTCACAGAGTCATGTATGTTGGCAGACTTTGATGTTTTCTCCTTGTTCTTTTTTCTTAAGCAGGCCCGCTCGATATGGCCTCTTCTTCCACAACTGCGACAGTCCATATCCTTACACCAGCAGGACGTGGCTAGGTGTCCTGATTTTCCACAACGGAAACATGTCCCTTGTCCACTAGGTCTATCCGTTTGAACTGTATGCACTCCGCCTGTAGCGTTCATTTGGTGAGCCTCCTTTGAGGCCATTTCCATGGCGACAGTGATTTCAATGACTTTCTACAACGTCGGGTTACTTTCGGTCAGCAATTTCTTCTGAGCGGCTTCATTTCTCAGTCCGAGGACCAATCTGTCTCTTAATGCGTCATTTAAACCTTGCCCAAATTCACAATGTTCAGCTAATTTACAAAATACAAAATAGTCAAAACGTTCTGCATATGCACTCCACTGTTCCACGTGCTCATCAAAAGGGCCAATATTACCAACAACTCCTGCCATTTTCCTTTCAGGCTCCTGGTTATTTGCAATATCCTCTGACAATTCTTCCTCCTCAGACGGTCCTCCCTCCGGTGATGTCACACGTCTCCTCTTGTCCTTTTTTTTTTTAAATTCCTCTTCGCGCTATTCACAACAGACGCAGGCTGTGACGCGCCAAATGCTAACTAGCCGCGTTAGCTTCTCCTCAGTAAAACATCGCCACTCGTAAAACTTGACTACACGCACACATTCCAGACACACCGCGCCCGTGGGATCTCAAACCACCTCGTCGCCACTTGTTATATATGTCCCCATTATTTGTAGGTTTGTCTACGTACCAATAAGTAGACGGGCACGGAGCTATTTCTTAGCGTGTCTTTATTTTAGCCGGTACTTCAATACAACGACACAACATCCGGGTTCCCATCATGCATTGCTTACAACTACGGCAAGTTGCGATGTCCAAAAACATAACAGCGCCATTAATCCTGAAAGGTACATACAGGTTTTGGAGCAACATATGTTGCCATCCCAGCAACGTTACCATGGACGCCCCTGCTTATTTCAGCAAGACAATGCCAAGCCACGTGTTACATCAACGTGGCTTCATAGTAAAAGAGTGCGGGTACTAGACTGGCCTGCCTGTAGTCCAGACCTGTCTCCCATTGAAAATGTGTGGCGCATTATGAAGCCTAAAATACCACAACGGAGACCCCGGACTGTTGAACAACTTAAGCTGTACATCAAGCAAGAATGGGAAAGAATTCCACCTGAGAAGCTTAAAAAACATGTCTCCTCAGTTCCCAAACGTTTACTGAGTGTTGTTAAAAGGAAAGGCCATGTAACACAGTGATGAACATGCCCTTTCCCAACTACTTTGGCACGTGTTGCAGCCATGAAATTCTAAGTTAATTATTATTTGCAAAAAAAAAAAAAGTTTATGAGTTTGAACATCAAATATCTTGTCTTTGTAGTGCATTCAATTGAATATGGGATGAAAATGATTTGCAAATCATTGTATTCCGTTTATATTTACATCTAACACAATTTCCCAACTCATATGGAAACGGGGGTTGTACTACTGGGGGACTTCAACGCTCATGTTGGCAACAACAGTGAAACCTGGAGAGGCGTGATTGGGAAGAATGGCCGCCCGGATCTGAACCCGAGTGGTGTTTTGTTATTGGACTTTTGTGCTTGTCACAGATTGTCCATAACAAACACCATATTCAAACATAATGGTGTCCATATGTGCACTTGGCACCAGGACACCCTAGGCTGCAGTTCCATGATCGTCTTTGTAGTTGTGTCATCGGATTTGCGGCCTCATGTTTTGGACAATCAGGTGAAGAGAAGGGCGGAGCTTTCTACCGACCACCACCTGGTGGTGAGTTGGCTGCGATGGTGAGGGAGAATGCCGGACAGACCTGGCAGGCCCAAACGCATTGTGAGGGTCTGCTGGGAACGTCTAGCAGAGTCTCCTGTCAGAGAGAGTTTCAATTCCCACCTCCGGAAGAACTTTGAACATGTCACCAGGGAGGTGCTGGACATTGAGTCAGAGTGGACCATATTCCACACCTCTATTGTCGAGGCGGCTGATTGGAGCTGTGCCCGCAAGGTGGTTGGTGCCTGTCGTGTCGGTAATCCTAGAACCCGCTGGACACCAGCGGTGAGGGATGCCGTCAAGCTGAAGAAAGAGTCCTATCGGGTTCTTTTGGCTTATAGGACTCCGTAGGCAGCGGACAGGTACCGACAGGCCAAGCGGTGTGCGGCTTCAGCGGTCGGGGAGGCAAAAACTCGGACATGGGAGGAGTTCGGGGAAGCCATGGAAAACGACTTCCGGACGGCTTTGAAGCGATTCTGGACCACCATCCGCCGCCTCAGGAAGGGGAAGCAGTGCACTGTCAAAGACCTCCTTTATCCCACCAACATGTCTTCCTATGAGGAAGCAGTTCCTGGGGAGGTGCTGGAGCCTATTATATTATTATTATATATATAGAATAGAATAGAATGCCTTTTATTGTCACTATACACAGGTACAATGAGATTAAAAGCAACTCCAGTATCAGTGCGACAGTCTACAAATATGCAAAACATAGGAAGGAAACAAAACTAGTGCAAAAAGAGAAATGGTGCACAGTCCAGTCCTGTTGTTTAAATAGTATACTATACACAGATATACAGAAGCATTCAGACTGTGGGTGGAAAGTAAAAATTGCACACAGAGAGGTGCTAAACTATAAAATCAGTGCAGATGAGAGTTCACCGTGGTTATGGCTTTGTATGTTATGTACTGTATATGTATATACAATAATATGTATATTATTATATATTTAGTGATTAATACATGGAATATTGTTCCCCCTGATGAAGCAAAACACGTATAAATAATATTAGAAACATCCTTCATATGATACAGAGCAGTTCTAAAAACACTTTATTTCAAATATTATCACATTCCAGAACATTGTTTTTTATTTACAGCCATGTTGGTTGTGTTGGATGAAAATGATGGCGCTTCATTCCTGTCTTTATTATGAAATCTTTTTTTTGACACTGAATTCATGTAACTGAATTTTTGTTGCTCAAATTTTGTCACCTACATTTTTTCACATCAAATTATGCTGACAATGTCATAGAAAGACAATCAGTGTTCTCATGTTCAGAGTATAAAAATTCAGTGTATAAAAAATCTGAGTAAAAAAAATTCAGAGTATAAAAAATCAGTGTAAAAAAATTCAGTGTAAAAAAAATTCAGTGAAAAAAATTCAATGTATAAAAAATCAGTGTAAAAAAGTCAATGTAAAAAAATTCAGTGTATAAAAAAATCAGTGTAAAAAAAATTCAGTGTATAAAAAATGTATGTATAAAAATTCAGTGTAAAAAAATGTAGTGTAAAAAAACTCTGTATGATAATTCAGTGTCAAAAAATCAGTGTCAAAAAATTCATTGTATAAAAAAATCAGTGTAAAAATAATTCAGTGAATAAAAATTCAGTGTAAAAAAAATTCAGTTTGAAAAAAAATTTAATGTCTAAAAAAATCAGTGTAAAAAAAATTCAGTGTATAAAAATTCAGTGTAAAAAAATTCAGTGTAAAAAAATTCAGTGTATAAAAAGTCGGTGTAAAAAAATTCAGTTTAAAAAAAATCACTGTATGATAATTCGGTGTAAAAAATCAGTGTAAAAATAATTCAGTGTATAAAAATTCAGTGTAAAAAAATTAAGTTTTAAAAAAAAATCACTGTATGATAATTCGGTGTAAAAAAAATCAGTGTAAAAAAAATTCAGTGTATAAAAATTCAGTGTAAAAAATTAAGTTCATAAGAAATATTGTATACAAAATTCAGTATAAAAAATTCAGAGTATAAAAATCAGTGTAAAAAAATTACGTTTTTGGGGAATACGACTGTTGTAGTGCCTATAATTTAGTGTACAGAACAAAGTTTCACTTTAGAGAAACGTGAAAGAGAATTCTGGCCAGTGAGTGAATTTGAGTGCCAATCAAAAGGCGGCCTTTGCAAAGTCATCATGTTTGTTGCTTGCCTTTTCTCATCCTCCCCTCAGTTTACCTAGCGAGGTCTGCACGGTGGTTTCTGACGCCGACTGCGTCACACCCGTGGAGAGCGTGTGCAGCGTGGCCGCGCCCTCTCCCGACTGTCGCCTGGTCCTGCGCCAGTTCTTCAACGACTCCGGCCTCTTCTGCCTCAATGTCTCCTTGACCAACGACGTCAGTCTGGCCATGGCGAGCGCTCGGGTCAGCGTGGCAGTCGGTGGGTGAACCCGAGGTCCGTCCAACGCTCCTTCACCCGGTCTTATTCCTGTCTTTTCCTTCCGCCGCAGCCTCCGCCGGCTCCTCAGCGGGAACTGCTGCTTCAGTTCTGGGTGTGATGGTTCTGGCCTGCGTGGTCTGCTGCATTGCTTTGATGTACAGGTGAGCATGGGCGTGGAAGTGGGTTGGTGGGGGGGGGTGGGGGGTGGTGGGGGGGTTTGATAGTGAGGAGTTTTTGTTAAGTTGCAATATTTTTTGTCTGCCATATAAAAAAAAAGTTATAGCAAATTAATATATTTGTGAAAATGTATGTATGGATGTATGTATTTATATATATACATATATATATATATGTATGTATGCATGTGTATGTATAGATGTATGCATATATGTAAGTATGTATATATATATATGTGTGTATGCATATATGTGTATGTGTGTATGTATATATGTAAGTGTGTATGTATATATACTGTATGTATGTATGTATGTATGTATGTATGTATATAGATAGATAGATAGATAGATATATAGATAGATAGATAGATAGATAGATAGTACTTTATTGATTCCTTCAGGAGATGTTAGGCTCGACCAGAGCTGTTGAACCAAATGTACCAGGGACCCTCAAGGACAAAGTCAACGGAGGCAGTAATAAAGTATAACAGAGTTTAATGAAACTTTACGGAGGAGCGGAGGGATCCCGGGGAGGCGGCGAGGCGTGGGAGACACTGGGTTTGTGGAGGAGGGAGCCTGGAACGAAGCAGAAAGCAGAATCAGCATGGAACAAACGAGCACCAAGTTCTCCTTTAACTAACTCACAGAATACTACTAGATAACTGTAATTCTAAATGCTGTCTATACTGACCACAGGAGTCAACGTTCAAGCGTCGGGCGCCGGCTCTCAGCGGTTTATGTAGGCTGCTCTCTGATGGCTGGGATGTGGAGCAGCTGTGCTGATTGGAACCAGCCACACCTGTGCTGGCTGCAGCAGGCTGAGAGAGACGCCCGGCCCTTGCCCTTAGATGGCGTGCAGGGGAGGGACCAGGAACGTGTGACACAACAGTACCCCCCCCCTTAGGGGAGGCACCGGACGACTGTCCTAGGGCACCTGGATTGTCCCGATAGAAATCGTCCAGCAGGGAGGGGTCAGCCAGGTAGGAACGGGGCACCCAGCTACGGTCTTCAGGGCCGAAGCCCTCCCAGTCCACCAGGTACTGGAATCCTTTCCCACGGCGGCGGACGGCGAGCAGCTTCCGAACCGTCCAAACAGGATCACCACCAGCCAGGACTCGGGGGGGTGGAGGGGCGGAGGTAGGGGGAGACAAGGCACTAGTGGTCACGGCCTTAATCTGGGACACGTGGAACACCGGGTGAACCTTAAGAGCAGGAGGGAGATTCAGACGAACTGCAACGGGGTTGATAACACTGTCCACAGTGTAGGGTCCGACATAACGAGGATTCAACTTGCGGGTTGAAGTCTGGGACGTCTGCAGGGGCAGGTCCCGGGCCAATAGCCAGACCTTCTGACCAGGCTGATAGTCAGGTGCACGCACCCTCCGGCGGTTGGCACCACGCTGGGTACGTGCAGAGGCACGGAGTAACGCAGCGCGGGCAGCCTCCCAGATGCGTCGACACCGGCGGAGGTGGGCTTCGGTGGAGGGAACTGCTACCTCCACTTCCTGTTCGGGAAACAGAGGGGGTTGGTAACCCAGCGAGCATTGAAAGGGTGACATGCCGGTGGCAGAGCTCTCCATGGTGTTGAGGGAATATTCCACCCAGGGTAAGTACTTAGCCCAAGAAGAGGGGTTGCTGGAGGCAACACAGCGAAGAGTCTCCTCAACTGTCTGGTTAGCGCGCTCCGTCTGCCCATTGGATTGTGGATGGTATCCAGAGGAGAGGCTGGCCGTGGCTCCAATACCCTTGCAAAAGGCCTTCCACACCTTGGAGATGAACTGGGGACCACGGTCTGACACGATGTCAGAAGGAATGCCGTGGGGGCGGACAACATGGAGGGTTAGGAGGTCAGCCGTCTCAGCAGCAGACGGGAGTTTGGGGAGAGGGACAAAATGAACTGCTTTAGAGAATCGGTCGACCACCGTCAGAATGGTGTCACAGCCCTGGGACACAGGAAGCCCAGTAACGAAGTCCATACCTATGTGAGACCAAGGCCGACTCGGAATAGGAAGGGGTTGTAGCAGGCCTGCAGGAGGCCTGTGTGAAGCCTTACTACGGGCGCAGACGGTGCAGGCGGCCACAAATTCCCTGACATCCTTCTTGAGGGTTGGCCACCAGAACCTCTGAGCAATGAACGAAGCTGTCCTGCGCTCTCCAGGGTGACAGGCAACACGGCTGGAGTGCCCCCACTCCAATACCGGTGTACGGACGGCATCAGGAACAAACTGTCTGTTCTGAGGGCCGTTGCCAGGGTCGGGCTGGTTCTCTAAGGCCTGCCTCACCACAGCGTCGATGGCCCACGTGACTACACCTACCACCCGGGCAGGGGGCAGGATGGTGTCGGAATCCGATTCCTCCTGGACAGCAGGATCTTCGTTAGAGAACTGACGAGAGAGAGCGTCCGCTCTGACGTTCTTGGAGCCTGGGCGGTAGGTGAGGGTGAAATCAAACCGGCTGAAGAATAAGGCCCAGCGGGCCTGCCTGGAGTTAAGCCTCTTCGCCGTCTTCAAGTAGGTCAGATTCTTGTGGTCTGACCACACGATGAACGGCAGCTTCGCTCCCTCCAACCAGTGTCTCCATTCCTTCAGAGCGTCGTGGACCGCCAACAGCTCCTTGTTTCCCACGTCGTAGTTCCTCTCTGCGGGGTCGTAGCTCCTGGAGAAATAGGCGCACGGATGAATCTTCTGATCCTCTTCGGACCTCTGGGAAAGGACGGCTCCGATGCCTGTGTCAGAAGCGTCCACCTCGACAATGAACTGTCTTGTCGAGTCAGGGTGGATTAGCACGGGTGCTGTGGAGAACAGACTCTTGAGCTTGAAAAAGGCTGTCTCGGCTCGAGACGTCCAGGAAAAGGGACGCGAAACGGAGGTTAGAGCATTAAGGGGGGCAGCGATCTGACTGTAACCCTTGATAAACCGGCGTAGAAAACCGGCGAAACCCAGGAATCGTCTGAGCTGAGTCCGGTTAGTAGGACGTGGCCACTCCTCCACGGCTTTGACCTTGGCAGGATCCGCACGCATCTGTCCAGCTTCCACAACGTTGCCAAGGTATGTCACCGAGTCAGAGTGGAAGACACACTTCTTAGCCTTGACGAACAGGCGGTTCTCCAACAACCGCTGGAGAACAAGGCGGACATGCTGGTGGTGTTCCTCCACAGACCTGGAGAAGATAAGGATGTCATCCAAATACACCACCACAAAGATGTTTAGCATATCTCGTAGCACATCATTCACGAGGGCTTGAAACACCGCCGGGGCATTGGAAAGCCCAAAAGGCATCACAAGGTACTCAAAATGGCCAAGGTGGGTGTTGAAGGCCGTCTTCCACTCGTCACCGTCTCTGATCCGAACTAGGTGGTAGGCATTGCGGAGATCAAGCTTAGTGAACACTCGGGCATGAGTGAGTGGCTCAAGAGTGGAACTAATAAGGGGAAGTGGATACTTATTCTTCACTGTGATGTCATTGAGACCACGATAGTCAATGCAAGGTCTCAGACCACCATCCTTCTTGTCTACAAAGAAGAAGCCTGCCCCCAGAGGCGAGGACGACGGCCTGATGATGCCAGAGAGCAGGGACTCCGCAATGTAGTTGTGCATCGACTCCTTCTCTGGTAGGGAGATGTTGTAGAGATGCGACTTAGGATAGGGAGCCCCAGGCAGGAGATCAATGCCAATATCATAGGGCCGGTGCGGAGGAAGTGAGAGTGCTTTATCCTTACTGAATACCAAGGCAAGGTCATGATAAACAGGTGGAACACCAGTGATGTCGGGGGGAGAGGACATGGGTTTGGGTCTGCTTGAAGGGGACAGGGCGGAGCGCAGACAGGTTGCATGGCATGCGGTGCTCCAGCCCAAAATACGACCAGAGGCCCAGGAGATGTGAGGTTCATGCCTCTCCAACCAAGGTCTACCCAACACCAGGGGCGCTGTTGGGGCGTGTAGAACAAAAAAGCGGATGGTTTCAGAGTGATTTCCAGACAGAGTGAGTGTGAGGGGTTCTGTGGAAAAGGATATAGTTCCCATGGAGTGTCCGTCGATCGCTTGGGGAGACAGTGTGCGATCTAAAGGAACTAAAGGAATGCCCGCCTGGTGAGCCAAAGAGATGTCCATGAGGCACTCGTCTGCACCGGAGTCAATGAGGGCACTAACAGACAGTGTCTCTTCATTCCAGGTCAAGGTTGCAGGGAAAAGTCGGTTGGAATGATTCTTGGGCTGGGGAAGAGTTGTTTGGCTCACCAGTATAGCCCCTACCGGCGAGCTGGGTCTTTTGGGCGGATCGGGCAGACCTTGATGAAATGTCCTGGCTCACCACAGTAAAGACACAGCTGGTTGGTGAGCCTTTGTTCCCTCTCAGCTAGTGTCAGCCGGGACCGGCCGATCTCCATGGGCTCGGCAGGCCCGGGTGAAGAGGGAGCAGGGAGGAGCATAAGCTGTCGAGGTTGTGGAGTGGAGCGAGGAGATGGTGAAGTGCGGGTCACTGAAGCAGAGCGACTGGACCCAGGAGGAGGAGAGCTTCGTTGGGCTCGGTCCGCATGGCGCTCCTGAAGTCGTGTTCCCATCTTAAGGGCCAGGGATATGAGCTCATTAAGAGTCTGTGGGCTGTCACGGACCAAAAGATCTTTAATAGAATCACTCAGCCCCTTGCGGTAGACACTAAGAAGGGCGTGGTCGTTCCACTGGCTTTCAGCAGCAAGGATCCGGAACTCCAAAGTATACTGAGCCACAGAACGTGACCCTTGGCGAATAACTAGCAAACGGCTGGAAGCATCTTGTCCGTCAGTAGGGTGGTTAAACACAGCTTGAAACTCACTCTTAAACTGAGAGTAGTTAGTGGCAAAGACAGGGTTGTTCTCTACTGCTGCAATAGCCCAATTAAGAGCGTCGTCGACCAGGAGGGACATGATGAGAGCAATCTTCGAACCATCAGAAGTATATTTGGATGGCTGATGAGTAAAAAGTAACTCACACTGTGCCAGGAAGCCCCTGCAATGACCAAAATCACCATTAAATGGCCTAGGACTGACTAAGCCAGGCTCAGACTGAGGCTGCTGTGTGCTGGGGAGGACGGGGTTAACAGGCTGGTTTGAAGAGCTTGAAGCAGAGTTAGATTCAGCTGAAACATGTGCTGTAAGGACCTCCAGGGTCTTCTGTATGCCGAGCAAGACTCCAGAAATGTCATTCACTTGGCCAGACAGAGCAGCCACATTACCAACAGTAGTTTGTGAAGTCTTCTCAAGCACAGCAATTTGGGATTGAACAGTGGGAAAAGCTTTGTTCAATTCTTCATGCAAAGTGGACAGTTGTGTGGCCTGGCCAAACACAAGCTCTCGTAATTCAGGGTTCTTCTGTCCCTCTGTCCCTGAGGACCCGGTTTGGTTCATTTTGGCTTGAACGTTCTGTTAGGCTCGACCAGAGCTGTTGAACCAAATGTACCAGGGACCCTCAAGGACAAAGTCAACGGAGGCAGTAATAAAGTATAACAGAGTTTAATGAAACTTTACGGAGGAGCGGAGGGATCCCGGGGAGGCGGCGAGGCGTGGGAGACACTGGGTTTGTGGAGGAGGGAGCCTGGAACGAAGCAGAAAGCAGAATCAGCATGGAACAAACGAGCACCAAGTTCTCCTTTAACTAACTCACAGAATACTACTAGATAACTGTAATTCTAAATGCTGTCTATACTGACCACAGGAGTCAACGTTCAAGCGTCGGGCGCCGGCTCTCAGCGGTTTATGTAGGCTGCTCTCTGATGGCTGGGATGTGGAGCAGCTGTGCTGATTGGAACCAGCCACACCTGTGCTGGCTGCAGCAGGCTGAGAGAGACGCCCGGCCCTTGCCCTTAGATGGCGTGCAGGGGAGGGACCAGGAACGTGTGACACAACAGGAGAGTTCCCTCAGGAAAATTAAAATTCCAGCAGCAGTGTACAGAGTTGAGATCGAATTTAAAAAGTAAAAAGTAAATAATGGGGGTGTAAATGGAAACAAAATAGAAAAATATTACAATAAGAATAATAATAAAAAGCAACAATGAGAATACAAATATAAAAGTAAAATAAGAATATAACAAGAGAAACTAGACAGTAGTGACCATGTTATGAAAAAGTATTGCACTGTTATTGTTTTGCATCCCCTGTCACCCCCCACCCCCACCCCCCCAGAGAGGAGTTGTACAGTCTAATGGCGTGTGGTACAAAGGAATTTTTGAGTCTATTAGTCCTGCACTTGGGATGAAGCAGTCTAGCACTGAACAGGCTTCTCTGGCTACTGACAACGGTATGAAGAGGGGGACTGGCATCATCCAGGATGCTCACTAGTTTTTCCGCAGTCCTCTTCTCTGCCACCGTCACCAGTGAGTCCAGTTTTATTCCGATCGTAGAACCGGCCCGCCTGATCAGTTTCTCCAGTCTGGAGCTGTCCTTCTGAGATGTACTGCCCCCCAGCACACTACGATGTAGTACAGAACACTGGCAACCACAGACTGGTAGTACATCCACAAGAGTTTTTTACAAATGTTGAAGGAGCGCAGCCTCCTCAGGAAGTATAGCCTGCTCTGTCCTTTCCTGTACAAGTGGTTCGTGTTAACAGTCCAGTCCAGCTTATTGTCCACCCACACCCTGAGGTACTTGAATGAGTCCACGGTCTGTACCCCGACTCCCTCGATCACAATAGGTTGTGACCTTGGACTCGACCTCCCAAAGTCAATGACCAGCTCCTTGGTCTTTGACGGATTGAGCTGCAAGAGGTTCCTGTGGCACCTGTCAGCAAAGTCCCTCACCAGGCTCCGAAACTCCTCCTCTCTGCCGTCCCTGATGCACCCGACGATGGCTGTGTCATCCGCATACTTCTGGATGTGACACAGCTCTGAGTTGTAGCAGAAGTCAGCGGTGTACAGGGTGAAGAGAAGAGGGGCCAGCACCGTTCCCTGCGGTGCTCCGGTGTTGCTGATTACAGTGTTAGACGTGATGTCCTTCAGTCTGACGTACTGTGGCCTGTCGGTGTGTATGTATAGATGTATGTATGTATGTATATATGTGTGTATGTATGTATGTATGTATGTATGTATGTATGTATGTATGTATGTATGTATGTATGTATGTATGTATGTATGTATGTATGTATGTATGTATGTACAAACCCCGTTTCCATGTGAGTTGGGAAATTGTGTTAGATGTAAATATAAACGGAATACAATGATTTGCAAATCCTTTTCAACCCATATTCAATTGAATGCACTACAAAGGCAAGATATTTGATGTTCAAACTCATAAACTTTTTTTTTTTTTGCAAATAATAATTAACTTAGAATTTCATGGCTGCAACACGTGCCAAAGTAGTTGGGAAAAGGCATGTTCACCACTGTGTTACATGGCCTTTCCTTTTAACAACACTCAGTAAATGTTTAGGAACTGAGGAGACACATTTTTTAAGCTTCTCAGGTGGAATTCTTTCCCATTCTTGCTTGATGTACAGCTTAAGTTGTTCAACAGTCCGGGGGTCTCCGTTGTGGTATTTTAGACTTCATAATGCGCCACACATTTTCAATGGGAGACAGGTCTGGACTACAGGCAGGCCAGTCTAGTACCCGCACTCTTTTACTATGAAGCCACGTTGATGTAACACGTGGCTTGGCATTGTCTTGCTGAAATAAGCAGGGGCGTCCATGGTAACGTTGCTTGGATGGCAACATATGTTGCTCCAAAACCTGTATGTACCTTTCAGCATTAATGGCGCCTTCACAGATACCCATGTCTTGAGCACTAATACACCCCCCTACCATCACAGATGCTGGCTTTTCAACTTTGCGCCTATAACAATCCGGATGGTTCTTTTCCTCTTTGGTCCGGAGGACACGGCGTCCACAGTTTCCAAAAATAATTTGAAATGTGGACTCGTCAGACCACAGAACACTTTTCCACTTTGTATCAGTCCATCTTAGATGAGCTCAGGCCCAGCGAAGCCGACGGCGTTTCTGGGTGTTGTTGATAAACGGTTTTCGCCTTGCATAGGAGAGTTTTAACTTGCACTTACAGATGTAGCGACCAACTGTAGTTACTGACAGTGGTTTTCTGAAGTGTTCCTGAGCCCATGTGGTGATATCCTTTACACACTGATGTCGCTTGTTGATGCAGTACAGCCTGAGGGATCGAAGGTCACGGGCTTAGCTGCTTACGTGCAGTGATTTCTCCAGATTCTCTGAACCCTTTGATGATATTACGGACCGTAGACGGTGAAATCCCTAAATTCCTTGCAATAGCTGGTTGAGAAACGTTTTTCTTAAACTGTTCAACAATTTGCTCATGCATTTGTTGACAAAGTGGTGACCCTCGCCCCATCCTTGTTTGTGAATGACTGAGCATTTCATGGAATCTACTTTTATACCCAATAATGGCACCCACCTGTTCCCAATTTGCCTGTTCACCTGTGGGATGTTCCAAATAAGTGTTTAATGAGCATTCCTCAACTTTATCAGTATTTATTGCCACCTTTCCCAACTTCTTTGTCACGTGTTGCTGACATCAAATTCTAAAGTTAATGATTATTTGCAAAAAAAAAAAAAGTTTATCAGTTTGAACATCAAATATGTTGTCTTTGTAGCATATTCAACTGAATATGGGTTGAAAATGATTTGCAAATCATTGTATTCCGTTTATATTTACATCTAACACAATTTCCCAACTCATATGGAAACGGGGTTTGTATGTATGTATGTATGTATATATGTATGTGTATGTATGTATGTATGTATATATGTATGTATATATATATATATATATATATATATATATATATATGTGTATGTATATATGTGTGTGTATGTATATATGTATGTATATGTGTGTGTATATATATATGTGTGTGTATGTATATATGTGTGTATGTGTGTATGTATATATATGTATGTGTATACCTGTGTATGTATGCATGTATATGTATGTATGTATGTATGTATGTATGTATGTATATATATGTATGTATATATGTATGTATACATGTGTATGTGTATATATATATGTACGTATATATGTGTGTGTATGTATATATGTGTGTATGTACAGTATATATGTATGTATATATGTGTGTATGTATGTATATGTATGTATGTAAGGGGCGGCGTGGCGAAGTTGGTAGAGTGGCCGTGCCAGCAATCGGAGGGTTGCTGGTTACTGGGGTTCAATCCCCACCTTCTACCATCATAGTCACGTCCATTGTGTCCTTGGGCAAGACACTTCACCCTTGCTCCTGATGGCTGCTGGTTAGCGCCTTGTATGGCAGCTCCCGCCATCAGTGTGTGAATGTGTGTATGAATGGGTGAATGTGGAAATACTGTCAAAGCGCTTTGAGTACCTTGAAGGTAGAAAAGCGCTATACAAGTATAACCCATTTATCATTTATTTACCATATGTATATATGTATGTATGTATATATGTAAATATGTATGTATATATGTGTATGTATACATGTATGTATATGTGTGTATGTATGTATGTATGTGTATACGTGTGTATGTATGCATGTATATGTATGTATGTATGTATGTATGTATATATGTATGTATATGTATGTACATATATATGTGTGTGTATGTATATATGTGTGTATGTACAGTATATATGTATGTATATATGTGTGTATGTATGTATATATGTATGTATATATGTATGTATGTATATATGTAAATATGTATGTATATATGTGTATGTATATATGTATGTATATGTGTGTATGTATATATGTGTGTGTATGTATGTATGTGTATGTATATATGTGTGTATGTATATATGTGTGTATGTATACATGTGTATGTATATATGTATGTATATATGTGTGTAAGTATATATGTGTGTATGTATATATGTGTGTATGTATATATATGTATGTATATATGTGTGTAAGTATATATATGTGTATGTATATATGTGTGTATGTATATATATGTATGTATATATATATATATATATATGTATATATGTATGTATATATGTGTGTATGTATCAGAGGTGGGACCAAGTCATTGCTTTGCAAGTCACAAGTAAGTCTCAAGTCTTTGCCCTCAAGTCTCGAGTCAAGTCCCGAGTCAAGACAGGCAAGTCCCGAGTCAAGTCCAAAGTCAAGACTGGAAAGTCTCAAGTCAAGTCACAAGTCATGCATTTTGAGTTTCGAGTCCTTTCAAGTCCTTTTAACCACAGACTAATATTTTTACACAGATTGTGTATGCTTTTAAAACGTTGTATTTATTTATTAAAACAAGTGCATTTGAAATAGCAGGAAAAAAAATAGTACTGACATTGCAATTCATAATAGCACTATTAACCAGTCATTTTAATAGTGTAAACAAATTTAAACATTTAACTCATTCCTTTACAGAATAAACACATTTGCAAAAACAAGTGCAACTGTACTTATTTGTACAAAAGTGTTAACATTGTATGTCCATGGCATATTGCATTGTAACTAGTTCCACAGCAGTTTCTATTCTGTTCTTACCTTATCTCATTGATCTCATCTCATACTGTATGTGTGTTGATGTGTGCGTACATATGAAAAACATAACAAATACATGAACATAACAATGAACAGAGTTGTACTTTTTAGATGTCAGGGCCCTATGCAATATGTACACATATTCTTAATATAGTATACATTTTAACTGACCATTATTTTACTATGTTTGTCTTTTTGTAGGTGGCTAAAATACGCGGTGCTGCTGACCGCCGTCTAACGTTACGTTATTGTGTGTGATACATTGACTAACGTAACGTTATGTATAGGTACCTCATGCAACCCTGCTTAAAAAAAATCACTTGACAAAAAGTATGAATAAGGTAGCGAACTGCAGTGGACGCAACAGATTGCCGTGTTTGCAATGACGTTATAACCACAGACATCTTATAAGTAGACGCAGCATTGGTTGCTGTGACGCGAGCAATTTGCATCTTGAAGTGGTGATGAGGAGCCGGCGAGTAGCCTAAACTGACAGTTGACAGGTAGAAAACAAAGATGCCGGGCTGGTGTTCAGCGTTTTCCTGCTCAAATGAGCGGACTGTTGAAAATAGGAATCGGGGGATTACTTTTCACAAGTAAGATTTAACATTAATGTACTATTGGTTGTATTTTATGAAAATAACATTACCACAGAGTTGAGAAGGAGCAAAGATCTTCAATATTTGTATGTGAAAATCACAAAAAAATCTTCTGGGGGAGGATGACGCCCCTAAAGGGGTTTGGTTTACAAACTTTCAGCCCCACCTAAAACAAAATTCACCAGCCACCACTGATTATGATGCATTCTCATTTTAGGCAAAATATAAGACAATACTTTCTTTACAGTATAATTGTAACCAGGAATAAGTCTTCAAGTAACAATATTCAAATACTAACATTGTTGGGTAAGACAGCATTTGGTTTTATTCTGAATCCAGTGAAACAGATTGGTGGTTTTAGCTGATATAAAGACTTTCAGGTGTTTATATATGTTTAAGTATTTGGCAGACGCTTTTATCCAAAGCGACATACATAAAAAATACATATATAACAATCACTGTAAACATGATCATTTAAGGGAAGAATGTAATACAAAATATCAATACAAAGTGTCAAGACAGAATAAACTCTCTGCTGCTGCAGCAACAGAGATACAGTCTATAAGATATATAGATATCTAATGTATTCATACATTGTTTATGTAGGATATACACATGTATATATAACCTAATCATATTGTTTCTTCAATTTAAAAATAGCTGACCGTTTTTTTCCCCTTTCTCTGGGGATTATATTCCCAGTTTTGATCTCGGACGTCTGGTCACTTATAGCGTATAAGAATATTATATTACTGTTAAGCAAACTATGAATAATAAAACACGCCAAAACATGTGTCCTTTATCATAGCTACACGTATGACAACAAAGCGCGTGAAAATCAGTGGTATTCAGTGAGGTAAGATGAATTAAATGTGCTGACAGTTCATTGCTCCTGCCAAATGAATTGCACTAGTGGAGCGGATCACCACTCCAAGATGGCGGCCCCGCGTCTCGTCTGCGCCTGTAGGCAGTAGCGCTCCATGCTGCGTACCCTTATAAGATGTCTATGGTTATAACGTTAGCAGTGAGTTTACAGCCTCACTGATTTAACTACACAGCAAATAAAAGTCACGTTACTTAGCCAATAAACGTTAGCTTACATTCAAAACTTACCCTTCTTTGTGCATCTTCAAATGTCGAACGAAGTTGGAAGTTGTTACGTCTCCGTCTATAATATTCGAACTGCATGATTTGCATAGGGCTATTCGTTTTTTGTTGACCGAGTCGTAGTTTTAATACCCGAACGAAATTAACTTTGGCATAATTGTTTCTCACTGCCGCATTGTTTGACAATTCTTCTTCATTGGTTGTCCTGCAATTTGATTGGATGAGAGCTGTGTGATGAAAACAGCGTAGATCTAATTTGATTGGCTGTTGTACTGAGAGCACACCAGCTGACAGGAACAACACGCTGATAGACACAGACGAAGAAAAGGAAAAATACGGAGCGGCGCGCTCCCAAATAACTTTTTAATCTTTGGGTTTTGGGGAAAGTAGCAAGTCATGTCAAGTCAAAAGGCTCAAGTCCAAGTGAAGTCACAAGTCATTGATGTTAAAGTCTAAGTCGAGTTGCAAGTCTCTTTACAATTTGTCAAGTCGAGTCCAAAGTCATCAAATTCATGACTCGAGTCTGACTCGAGTCCAAGTCATGTGACTCGAGTCCACACCTCTGGTATGTATATATGTGTGTATGTATATATATATGTATGTATATATATGTATATATGTATGTACATATATACTGTATGTATGTATGTATATGTATGTATATATGTATGTATATATATATATATATATATATATATATATATATATATATATATATATATATATATATATATATATATATATATATATATATATATATATATATATATATATATATATATATATATATATATATATTTATATATATATATATATATATATATATATATATATATGTATGTATATATATATATATATATATATATATATATATATATATATATATATATATATATATGTATATATGCAAGTATGTATGTATATATGTGTGTATGTATATATGTTTATGTATATACTGTATGTATGTATATGTGTGTATGTATATATGTTTATGTATATACTGTATGTATGTATATATATGTGTGTGTATGAATATATGTGTGTGTATGTATAAATGTGTATGTATATATGTGTGTGTGTATGTATATATGTATATATATATGTGTGTGTATGAATATATGTGTGTGTATGTATATATGTGTATGTATATATGTATGTATGTATAGTTATGTATGTATACATGTGTATGTATATATATGTATGTATATATGTGTGTGTATGTATATATGTGTGTATGTACAGTATATATGTATGTATATGTGTGTGTATGTATGCATGTATGCATGTATGTATGTATGTATGTATGTATGTATGTATGTATGTATATATATGTATGTCTATATATGTATGTATATATGTAAGTATGTATGTATATATGTGTGTATGTATATATGTGTATGTATATATGTATGTATATGTGTGTATTAGAGATGCGCAGTTAGCGGGCACACCCGCGGAGTCCGCGGGTAATCCGCGGGTCGGGCGGATGCATGACGAAAAAAATAGATTTTAAATAGATTCGGGCGGGTGGCGGTCGAACCAATTCCGAAAAAAAAATACATAGTTAAATGTTGTTACCCATGTGAATGATCGAGGGCGAGTTCTTTGTTTCTTTAGGTGGGTTTATTGTAGGCAGTTTTCATGAACGTCCACCCAGTGCGGCAACATCACACAACAACAACAGTCACGTTTTTGTCCTACCGTAAAGCAGGTCGTCTGCCGTAAACAGCAATGCTGTGACAGTCTCAAACAGGGCAACACTGCCATCTAGTGTACATGCATATGTGACAACCCACATACGAAAAACGAGCAGCACTCTTTGAAACAGGCAATTATTCATCAGGCACTGCTGTCACGCCAAATTTCTTCCCCCCTACAAAAGCCTTCCCCCCATTTACTTCCGGGGCTGCGTCCAATAAAGTCACAAAGTTGCCGGGGGTCCTTAACCCGCACGCGACTGTCCTGTTTCGCGCCCGTACAAAAAAAAAACAATCATCGATTTCTTCAGATTCCAGCAGCTGTCAAAGACGAAGTATCTTTCCAGCAACGGGCAGTCAAAGCCGAAGTGCTATCGATCGCTGTCAATGACGTAAGAGGAAACATGACCATGGAAGTAAATGGGGGGGAAGGTTTTTGTAGGGGGAAGAAATTGTGGTCGGGGGTGGGCGTGGTTGGGCTGGGGTCGTGGTTGGGGGCGTGGTTAAGGGCGTGGTTAAGAGGGGAATATATTTAAGCTAGAATTCACCAACTCAAGTATTCATATATATATATATATATACATATATATATATATGTATATATTTATTTATTTTATTATACATATAAATAAAAGAAATACTTGAATTTCAGTGTTCTGGAGGCTTTCCAGTAGATGACAGTATTGTCCTGTTTAAGAGTGTCACAACATTGCAGTTTACGGCAGACGAACTGCTTTACGGTAGACTAAAACGTGACTGCTGTTGTTGTGTGTTGTTACCGCGCTGGGAGGACGTTAATGAAACTGCCTAACAATAAACCCACATAAGAAACCAAGAACTCGCCCTCCATCATTCTACAGTTATAACGTGATTGGGCAGGCACGCTGTTAATATTGTGGGAAAGCGGACGTGAAAACAGACTGTCGCCGCTGTGCCCACTCAGGTCCGCATTGAGCTGGAGGGGGCGCGGCCTCCAGCTCCGGCTGAATACCGGGAGTCTCCCGGTAAAACCGGGAGGGTTGGCAAGTGTGCTCTAATGCGTGGCCAAGAGATATTATTGCGTGGCACGCATTGAATGTCTCTGCTGCATTGGATCAGTCTCATTTCTTTAACAGGAATGCCTTGTATCGTATATATATATAAAGATGTATAACAACGGGTGGGTGGCGGGCGGTTGTGGTTTTGATAAAATGTTAGTTCGGGTGGATGGCGGGTGGATGACGACTTTTGTGATGAAATAATTGCCTATCCGCGCATCTCTAGTGTGTATGTATATATTTGTGTGTGTGTATATATTTATGTATATGTGTGTATATGTATATATGTGTGTATGTATATGTGTATGTATATATGTGTGTATGTATATATGTGTGTGTATGTATATATGTATGTATATGTGTGTGTATGTATATATGTGTGTGTATGTATAAATGTGTATGTATATATGTATGTATATGTGTGTGTATGTATAAATGTGTATGTATATACAGAATGTGTGTGCATATGTGTGTACGTGTATATGTATGTACATATATGTGTATGTATATATGTGTGTGCATATGTGTGTATGTATATATGTATGTATGTATATATGTGTGTATGTATATATATATATATATATATATATATATATATATATATATATATATATATATATATATACATATATATATGTATGTATGTATGTATGTATATATGTATATGATGAAATCAGAGCAGGATGTATTGAGTGTATAACAAGACTGGTGTGTGTGTGTGTGTGTGTGTGTGTGTGTGTGTGTGTGTGTGTGTGTGTGTGTGTGTGTGTGTGTGTGTGTGTGTGTGTGTGTGTGTGTGTGTGTGTGTGTGTGTGTGTGTGTGTGTGTGTGTGTGTGCAGACGCTTCAAACAGTACCAACCACTGAGCGGCGACAGCAATGGAAACAGCTCGTCAGTGACGTCGGTGCCGTTGCTGCTGTGGAACCTTCTGATCCGACAATCGCCCGGAGAGAGTCGCCCACTGCTGCAGGGCAGGATTGTGTGAATGTTATTCAGCTGTTTCCTCTGTCATCATCTTGAAATGCACAAGAGAGCCTCTTTGAAGGACCCATGCTGTCATAGATCTGGAAATAATACACATAAAGTTTGCTCCAATATTTGATCTAAAGTTGAAATTCAGTCTGTATTTGTTCATTTGCCTTTTTGTATAATGACCTCAATTAAAAATATTTGCTTCCAAATGTAATCAAAGTTCCTATTTCACAGAGTTTGTGTTGTAACATAAATAATAAAATGGAACTTTATCACTTAAACTTGTCATTTTTCCTCTGACTTCTACACCTTTAAAGAGCCTCACTCTCTTGTCCTGGACTACAACACATGGTCACATGACCAAAACATGCTGTCTAACCATTCAAATACTTCATTTCCATTAATCACATGCTCCGTACATTAAAGTACAGTAGTGTAGTAGACCTAAGTATTCATCAAGTACCACCATAATGACAACATTAAAGTACAGTAGTGTAGTAGACCTAAGTATTCATCAAGTACCACCATAATGACAACATTAAAGTACAGTAGTGTAGTAGACCTAAGTATTCATCAAGTACCACCATAATGACAACATTAAAATACAGTAGTGCAGTAGACCTAAGTATTCATCAAGTACCACCGTAATGACAACATTAAAGTACAGTAGTGTAGTAGACCTAATTATTCATCAAGTACCACCATAATGACAACATTAAAGTACAGTAGTGTAGTAGGCCTAAGTATTCACTAAGTACCACCATAATGACAACATTATATATATGGCACTCCACCCTTTTCCTGGCGAGAACCATGGACTCGGACTTGGAGGTGCTGACTCTCATCCCAGTCGCTTCACACTCAGCTGCGAACCGATCCAGTGAGAGCTGAAGATCCTGGCCAGATGAAGCCATCAGGACCACCTAATCCTGCAGCCACCAAACCGGATCCCCTCAACGCCTTGACTGCGCCTAGAAATTCTGTCCATAAAAGTTATGAACAGAATCGGTGACAAGGGCAGCCTTGGCGAAGTCCAACCCTCACTGGAAACGTGTCCGACTTACTGCCGGCAATGCGGACCAAGCTCTGACACTGATCATACAGGGAGCGGACCGCCACAATCAGACAGTCCGATACCCCATACTCTCTGAGCACTCCCCACAGGACTTCCCGAGGGACACGGTCGAATGCCTTCTCCAAGTCCACAAAGCACATGTAGACTGGTTGGGCAAACTCCCATGCACCCTCAAGGACCCTGCCGAGAGTATAGAGCTGGTCCACAGTTCCACGACCAGGACAAAAACCAGGACGAATATATATATAAATAAAATAAATACTTGAATTTCAGTTCGCAAACTTTTACCGGCGTTTTATTAGAGACTTCAGTAAAGTAGCGCAGCCTTTAAATAGATTAACGTCCTCTAAAGCAGTGATTTTCAACCTTTTTTGAGCCCCGGCACACTTTTTACATTTCCAAAATCCTGCGGCACACCACCAACCAAAATTACACAAAATGACACTCTAACACAGTATATAATACATATAGTTAATAATATAGTTTCTAAATGTATTTATACTCACCTAGTGTGAAACCTGGGCCTGTTTCGATGAACACAAAATGGATATCCTGGCAGAAATGGTAGAAAGACACACACAAAGCTCTTCCTCAACAGCTCTCAGTCTCTCTCTGTTTTTAGTTTTTATCGCAGTCAAGCTTGAGAAGCTCAGCTCACATATATATGTGGTTGAAAACGGGAGCAATGTCAAAATGGCTTTGTTGGCCAGAATGGGGAACTCCTTGGCAACAGATAACCAAAAACTGTCCAAAGGAAGATCAGCAAAGTTTAGCTTTAAACCCCAATCTTGTTTCAGTTCAATGAGTTCCTCTTGCTCCTTTAAAGTCATGTCCTTACCAGCAATGGATGCTGAGCTGTATGGGTCCCTGACCCAGTCAAGGCATTCTGTGAAGGCTGAAGAGAAATAAAATAACAACTTTTTCTCAAGAGTTTTCAAATGTGTGCCAATCACTTCGCACATTGCAGCAGTGTTGCCATCATGCAGTTTCTCGGTGAATGGGAACATCTCAAGGTTGCCACGCTGCACATGTTGTTGCCAGAGCTGCACCTTCAAACGGAATCCATTCATTTTATCAGTGCTTGTAAGCAGATTTTCATTTCGGCCTTGCATCCGTGTGTTCAGCCAGGTATGCCAGCTTTGCACACCACTCATTACTTGCAAGCAGCTTTGAGTAATCGGACCTCTCGTTTGTCAGAAATACTTTAAGTTCCTCTCGCAGCTCATACACACGGGCAAGCACTTTGCCGCGCGACAGCCACCGGACCTCCGTGTGGAGCAATAAGACTTTATGTTCCGCTCCCATTTCCTCACACAAAGACGCAAATAAGCGACATTTCAAAGGTCGCGTCTTCACAAAGTTCACTATGCGCACAACATCATCCAACACAGGAGCTAGATCTGCTGGTAAGGTCTTTGCAACGAGTGCCTCACGGTGCAAAAAACAGTGCGTAACAATAACATCCGGGTTTTTTTCTTTGACCCTACTTACGAAGCCTTTGACGCGCCCGACCATGGCTGCGGCTCCATCAGTGCAGACACCTGTGCAGTTTTCCCACGAAAGCCCGCTTTTGTCAAAATATTCCGACGTGACCCGAAATATTTCCTCTCCTGTTGATTTTTCTGGCAGTGTCTTGCAAAATAGGAAGTTTTCTTTAATGGCTTCTCCATCCACAAAACGCACGTTGGCCAAGAGCTGACAATGTCCACTAATATCCGTCGACTCATCAATTTGCAAGGCAAATTTCTTACAGATGCGCATCTTTTCCAAAACAATAGTTTCGATGTCCGCAGACATATCATCAATACGTCTGGCAATTGTGTTATCTGAGAGAGGCACTTTAGCGATCTCTTTGGCCGCGTCAGGGCCGAGCATCTCATTTACGATGGCTTTACAAGCTGGCAGTATTAATGTTTCTGCCACAGTGTGGGACTTTTTTGATTTAGCTACGAGTTCAGCAACAAGGTAGCTAGCTTTGAGGGCTCTCTCGTTTACCTTTGTGGTTTTTCTCAGAAAGGTTGCCTGTTTCTCATTGTTTGTACGTAAGCGTACAAAATAGTCCATCGGCTTGTTTTGAACGGAAGGGTGTTTCGTTTGGAGATGGCGTTCAAGCTTGCTTGGCACCATGGCGCTATTGGATAGCTTCTCACCACACACCAAGCACTGCGGAGTCGGTGCTGTCGCATCCCCGGTGAAAGTAAATCCAAATGAAAGATATAGCTTTCGCTGTATTGCCTCGAGCTCACCGTCTTGTCTTTTTTATTTTGTCGACCACTCATACTGGGGCCTTCATTTGGGTCAGAATTTTGTCCAGGACCCTTTCCGGCATTTACATTTTCCCTTCTCAAAAACTTCTCCATCACTGTCACTTGCTCGCCTCCTCCTGCTGCGATCCCACACTGTCAGTGTCACGTGTCACGCAGCCTACCTCGCTTGTCTTTACAGGTATATCGCCCTCTGCTGCCACCTACTGAAATAGAAGAGTATTACATTATCTGCTGCACTTTATTACAGCAGGCACCCGACAATGGTTAAAATTAGGAGATATTACATAATTTCCCGCGGCACACCTGACGATCTCTCACGGCACACTAGTGTGCCGCGGCACACTGGTTGAAAATCACTGCTCTAAAGTTCCTTTTGTGTGGTCCTCAGAGGCTGACCAGGCTTTTCGACGCCTTAAATCTCTTTTTACCTCTGCTCATGTATTAGTCCACTGTAATCATGATCTCTCATTTTTTGTTGAGGTGGACGTATCTGACACCGTTGTAGGGGCTGTGCTGTCCCAGCATTCCAGTGCCAATCGGAGGCTGCACCCCTGCACCTTCTTCTCCAAACGCCTTTCACCTGCAGAGAGGAACTATGATATTGGGAACCAAGAGCTTCTGGCAGTGGTCCTGGCTCTACAAGAATGGAGGCACTGGCTGGAGGGTGCCAAACATCCAATCATCATTTATACGGATCATCGTAACCTAGCCTACCTCCGCTCTGCTCAACGCCTCAATCCCCACCAGGCTCGGTGGGCCCTATTCCTCACAAGGTTTGACTTTTGTATCACCTTTCGCCCAGAGTCACTCAATGGTAAACCTGACGCATTGTTGAGGATGTTCTCTCCCCCAACAGAAGACACTCCCCCAGAGACCATCCTTTCCCAGTCCCGGATCCTTGCCGCATTACAGTGGGAGGTTGTGTCGGAAGCTATGAAGGACTCCCCATCTCCTGTTGGCTGCCTCCCTGGTCGCCTTTTTGTGCCGAGAACCCTCCATCCAGAAGTCTTGTCTTGGGCTCACACCTCCAAGATTGCCTGCCACCCAGGTGCCAGACGCACTGAGTTCCTACTCACTCAGAGGTTCTGGTGGCCAACCATCCACACTGACACAAAGAGATTTGTGGCTGCATGCCCTGTCTGCGCCAGGAACAAGGCTTCCCATCCGGCTCCTGCGGGGTTGCTGCAGCCTCTTCCCATCCCCTCTCGTCCAAGGTCGCACATTGCTCTGGACTTTGTCACAGGTCTACCCATCTCCAGGGGGTTTTCTGTCATCCTCACCATTGTAGACAGATTCTCTAAATTCACACACTTTGTCCCCCTTCGTAGACTTCCCTCCTCCCTGGAAACCGCCAAACTTCTGGTCACCCATGTGGTTCGTCTTCACGGGATCCCCAAGGATGTGGTGTCAGACAGAGGTCCTCAATTTTCATCTGCTACATGGAGATCATTCTGCAACCTGTTGGGGCCCACCGTTAGTATGTCATCAGGATACCACCCGCAATCTAATGGACAATCTGAAAGAGCCAACCAGGACTTGGGGGCGGCCTTGAGATGTGTTTGTCACCAACATCCATCATTGTGGTCCACCTATCTCCCTTGGGTGGAGTATGCCCGTAACACTCTCATTTGTTCTTCTACTGGCCGGTCCCCTTTTCATGTGGTTCATGGGTTCCAACCTCCTATATTTTCCTCTCAGGAAGTAAAGTCCGCAATCCCTTCCGTGACTGCCTTCCTGCGCCGAGTGCACCGTGTGTGGCGTGATACCCGTGCCGCCCTATCTCGCACTGCCAGATGAAACCAAACCATGGCAAATCGTCATCGCAGACCAGCCCCTGACTACAAACCCGGCCAAAAGGTTTGGCTATCATCCAAAGATATCACTCTGCCAGGAGTGTCGAAGAAACTGGCACCGAGACTCATTGGACCATACGAGGTGAAGCGGATGATTACTCCCGTCACAGCTCGACTCAAGATACCTAAAGTCTTTTAAGTCATACCCAGTCTACCATGTCTCCCGCCTGAAGCTCGTCGAGTCGAGCGACCTTAGCCCTCGAATCAGTGTCACCCCCAGCGCCTCTGCAGGTGGAGGGTCATTTGGCCTTCATAGTAAACACCATCCTGGACGCCAGGAGGCGAGGCATGGGGGTGCAGTTTCTGATCGACTGGAAGGGTTACGCCCCAGATGATCGTTCCTGGATCTCTCGTTCCCTTATCATTGATAAAATGCTAATTACGAATTTTATCACAGAATTCCTGAAAAACCAGGAGGTCCGCCAGGTGGTGTCCGTTGATTAAGGGGGGATACTGTCACCACCTGCTGCCACCTCGTGGTTTGTACTCAGTTTTCCTTTGTGGTGCAGTTGACCTTGTTGACCTTCACTTTATTTCTCCTTCCCCTTAGAGTTCCTGTGTTCCCATTGTGGGCGGAGTTGTGTGACGTGCACAGCTGCTCCCAATTTACCCTGATGCTATTTAAGCAGCACCTTGGCAGCTGGATGGCACTTGGTGATTCCACTCCTCGGCTCTCCACTTCTAAAGGCTTCCATGCTTCGTGTTTCTTGCAGCTTGTCATCCTGGCCACTCCCGGTGCCATCCAGCTTGGTGTCTACGTCGGCGGTAGCACGTCTTGCAACTCCGACCCAAGTTTGTTCTATTTTTATATATTAGTTTTTGTTTTCTCCACGGTGCCCAATTTGAGTTCTCCTTTTTGCACTGTTGTCTTTTGTTCCCTCCAGTGAGGAGCGCCTTTTTGTGAGTATGCAACTTCAGTAAAGAACTGTTCAACTCACCTTTTGTCTGCATCCTTGGGTTCCTCTCAAACTGTGTTATACAGAGCTGTGATGCTGTGCTCTTTTTATCCCACGCAAAAAGTGCATGCGCTGCTGAGCTCTTTTTACAAGAGTGTGTAGGGACCAGGTCATATTGTCATTTATCTGCATCCCCCAGGAACTTGGTACTGCTTACCATCTCCACCGCTGTGCCGTTGATGAAGAGTGGCGCGTGACTGGACTGGTGCAGTCAACCAGATGTTTCACCTCCTCCCTGTAGTCCATGTCGTCGTTGTCTCGGATGAGGCCCACTACTGTTGTGTCGTCCGCATACTTCACAATGTGGTTACTAGTGGACCTGGCGCAGCAGTCGTGGGTCATCAACGTGAACAGTAGCGGACTCAGGACGCATCCCTGGGGGGAGCCGGTGCTCTGGAGGTGCTGTTGCCCACTCTCACAAACTGGGGTCACGTGATGTCACATGATATCACACTCACATGTCACGTGATGTCACACTCACATGTCACGTGATGTCACATGATATCACACTCACATGTCATGTGATGTCACACTCACATGTCACGTGATGTCACAATCACATGGCACGTGATGTCACACTCACATGTCACGTGATGCCACACTCACATATCATGTAATGTCACATGATGTCACACTCACATGTAACATGATGTCACACATGTCAAGTGATGTAACACTCACATGTCAAGGGATGTCACTCACATGTCACGTGATGTCACACTCACATGTCACGTGATGTCACATGATGTCACACTCACATGTCACGTGATGTCACATGATGTCACACTCACAAATCACGTGATGTCACACGATGTCACACTCACATATCAAGTGATGTAACACTCACATGTCACGTGATGTCACACTCACATGTCACGTGATGTCACATGATGTCACACTCACATGTCATTTGATGTCACACTCACATGTCACGTGATGTCACATGATGTCACACTCACATGTCACGTGATGTCACACTCACATGTCACGTGATGTCACATGATATCACACTCACATGTCATGTGATGTCACACTCACATGTCACGTGATGTCACAATCACATGGCACGTGATGTCACACTCACATGTCACGTGATGCCACACTCACATATCATGTAATGTCACATGATGTCACACTCACATGTAACATGATGTCACACATGTCAAGTGATGTAACACTCACATGTCAAGGGATGTCACTCACATGTCACGTGATGTCACACTCACATGTCACGTGATGTCACATGATGTCACACTCACATGTCACGTGATGTCACATGATGTCACACTCACAAATCACGTGATGTCACACGATGTCACACTCACATATCAAGTGATGTAACACTCACATGTCACGTGATGTCACTCACAAATCACGTGATGTCACACGATGTCACACTCACATATCAAGTGATGTAACACTCACATGTCACGTGATGTCACACTCACATGTCACGTGATGTCACTCACATGTCACGTGATGTCACATGATGTCACACTCACATGTCATTTGATGTCACACTCACATGTCACGTGATGTCACATGATGTCACACTCACATGTCACGTGATGTCACACTCACATGTCACGTGATGTCACATGATATCACACTCACATGTCATGTGATGTCACACTCACATGTCACGTGATGTCACAATCACATGGCACGTGATGTCACACTCACATGTCACGTGATGCCACACTCACATATCATGTAATGTCACATGATGTCACACTCACATGTAACATGATGTCACACATGTCAAGTGATGTAACACTCACATGTCAAGGGATGTCACTCACATGTCACGTGATGTCACACTCACATGTCACGTGATGTCACATGATGTCACACTCACATGTCACGTGATGTCACATGATGTCACACTCACAAATCACGTGATGTCACACGATGTCACACTCACATATCAAGTGATGTAACACTCACATGTCACGTGATGTCACTCACAAATCACGTGATGTCACACGATGTCACACTCACATATCAAGTGATGTAACACTCACATGTCACGTGATGTCACACTCACATGTCACGTGATGTCACTCACATGTCACGTGATGTCACATGATGTCACACTCACATGTCATTTGATGTCACACTCACATGTCACGTGATGTCACAATAACATGTCACGTGATGTCACACTCACATGTCACGTGGTGTCACACTCACATATCATGTGATGTCACATGATGTCACACTCACGTGATGTCACACTCACATGTCATGTGATATAACACTCACATGTCAAGTGATGTCACACTCACATGTCACATGACATGTCATGTGATGTCACACACATGTCACGTGATGTTGCGTGATGTCACACTCACATGTCAGGTGATGTCACTCACATGTCACGTGATGTCACATGATGTCACACTCACATGTCACGTGATGTAACTCACATGTCAGGTGATGTCACTCACATGTCATGCGATGTCACATGATGTCACACTCACATGTCACGTTATGTCACTCACATGTCACGTGATGTCACATGATGTCAAACTCTTATGTCACGTGATGTCACTCACATGTCACGTGATGTAACTCACATGTCAGGTGATGTCACTCACATGTCATGTGATGTCACATGATGTCACACTCACATGTCACGTTATGTCACTCACATGTCACATGATGTCACATTATGTCACACTCACAGGTCACGTGATGTCACACTCACATGTCACGTGATGTCACACTCACATGTCACGTGATGTCACATGATGTCACACTCACATGTCACGTGATGTCACATGATGTCACACTCACATGTCACGTGATGTCACACTCACATATCACGTGATGTTACACTCACATGTCATGTGATGTCACAATCACATGGCACGTGATGTCACACTCACATGTCACGTGATGTCACACTCACATGCCACGTGATGTCAAGTGATGTCACACTCACATGTCACGTGATGTCACTCACATGTCAGGTGATGTAATTCACATGTCAAGTGATGTCACATGATGTCACACTCACATGTCACGTGATGTCACACTCACATATCACGTGATGTTACACTCACATGTCACGTGATGTCACATGATGTCACACTCACATGTCACACTCACATGTCACGTCATGTCACACTCACATATCACGTGATGTTACACTCACATGTCACGTGATGTCAAATGATGTCACACTCACATGTCACGTGATGTCACAATCACATGGCACGTGATGTCACACTCACATGCCACGTGATGTCAAGTGATGTCACACTCACATGTCACGTGATGTCACTCACATGTCAGGTGATGTAATTCACATGTCAAGTGATGTCACATGATGTCACACTCACATGTCACGTGATGTCACACTCACATATCACGTGATGTTACACTCACATGTCACGTGATGTCACATGATGTCACACTCACATGTCACGTCATGTCACACTCACATATCACATGATGTTACACTCACATGTCACGTGATGTCAAATGATGTCACACTCACATGTCACGTGATGTCACAATCACATAGCACGTGATGTCACACTCACATGTCACGTGATGTCACACTCACATGTCACGTGATGTCACATGATGTCACACTCACATGTCACGTGATGTCAAATGATGTCACACTCACATGTCACGTGATGTCACACTCACATATCACGTGATGCTACACTCACATGTCATGTGATGTCACAATCACATGGCACGTGATGTCACACTCACATGTCACGTGATGTCACTCACATGCCACATGATGTCAAGTGATGTCACACTCACATGTCACGTGATGTCACTCACATGTCAGGTGATGTAATTCACATGTCAAGTGATGTCACATGACGTCACATTCACATGTCACGTGATGTCACACTCACATATCACGTGATGTTACACTCACATGTCACGTGATGTAACATGATGTCACACTCACATGTCACACTCACATGTCACACTCACATGTCACGTCATGTCACACTCACATATCACGTGATGTTACACTCACATGTCACGTGATGTCAAATGATGTCACACTCACATGTCACGTGATGTCACAATCACATGGCACGTGATGTCACACTCACATGTCATGTGATGTCACACTCACATGTCACGTGATGTCATCACATGTCACGTGATGTCACGTGATGTCACACTCACATGCCACGTGATGTCACGTGATGTCACACTCACATGTCACGTGATGTCACATTCACATGCCACATGATGTCAAGTGATGTCACACTCACATGTCACATGATGTCACGTGATGTCACACTCACATGTCACGTGATGTCACACTCACATGTCACGTGATGTCAAACTTGCATGTCATGTGATGTCACATGATGTCACACTCACATGTCACGTGATGTCACACTCACGTCACGTGATGTCACGTGATGGCACTCGATGTCCCACTCACATGTCAGGTGATGTCACACTCACATGTCAGGTGATGTCAAACTTGCATGTCATGTGATGTCACATTCACATGTCACGTGATGTCACACTCACATGTCACGTGATGCACAGTCACATGTCACGTATACTGCAGTATTGCAGTTTTCTAATCATGTTTTCCTGCACTGCAGTATTGTAGTCCTCTGATCACTGCAGTATTGCAGTACTCTTATCATATCTTCCTGCACTGCAGTATTGCAGTACTCTGACCACTGCAGTATTGCAGTTCTCTAATCATGTCTTGCTGCGCTGCAGTATTGCAGTACTCTGATCACTAAACCCTGCACTGCGGTATTGCAGTACTCTAATCATGTCTTGCTGCGCTGCAGTATTTCAGTACTCTGATCACTAAACCATGCACTGCGGTATTGCAGTACTCTAATAATGTCTTCCTGCACTGCAGTATTGCAGTACTCTGACCACTGCAGTATTGCAGTTCTCTAATCATGTCTTGCTGCGCTGCAGTATTGCAGTACTCTGATCACTAAACCCTGCACTGCGGTATTGCAGTACTCTAATCATGTCTTCCTGCACTGCAGTATTGCACTCTGATCACTGCAGTATTGCAGTACTCTGATGATGTCTTCTTGCACTGCAGTACTGCAGTACTCTGATGATGTCTTCTTGCACTGCAGTATTGCAGTACTCTAATCACCAAACTCTGCACTGCGGTATTGCAGTACTCTGATCACTAAACCCTGCAGTTATGGATCCTTTTGGTCCCCTGGTGATTTGTTTCCATTTTTAACTCCTGAGCCACTTTGCCGCTGCAGGAAAGAATCTGGCCGCCCCGCCTTGGACATAATTTTTCACAGCCCAAACCTGCAGAAACATTCTCTAATGATGCTGTAGGCCAGGGTTGTACAACTGCTGGCCCAGGGGCCAAATACGTCCCGAAGTGACAGTCTAACGGCCCCCCAGTTCAGTTTAAAACTTGGGAGACAAACAGTTCTACAGGAAAGTCATATAAACACTAGATGAGTGGTTCTTAAACTTTTTTACCAAATAGCACCTCCAAGTACAGTAGTGTAGTAGACCTAAGTATTCATCAAGTGCCACCATAATGACAACATTAAAGTACAGTAGTTTAGTAGGCCCAAGTATTCATCAAGTACCACCATAATGACAACATTAAAGTACAGTAGTGTAGTAGGCCTAAGTATTCACTAAGTACCACCATAATGACAACTTTAAAGTACAGTAGTGTAGTAGACCTAAGTACTCATCAAGTACCACCATAATGACAACATTAAAGTACCAGTGACGTGCGGTGAGGTTCATGGCTGGTGAGGCACTGACTTCATCACAGTCAGATTTACAAACATATGAACTCTAAAGAGTATCTTATTCACCATTTGATTGGCAGCAGTTAACGGGTTATGTTTAAAAGCTCATACCAGCATTCTTCCCTGCTTGGCACTCAGCATCAAGGGTTGGAATTGGGGGTTAAATCACCAAAAATGATTCCCGGGCGCAGCGCCACTGCTGCCCACTGCTCCCCTCACCTCCCAGGGGGTGATCAAGGGATGGGTCAAATGCAGAGGACAAATTTCACCACACCTAGTGTGTGTGTGACAATCATTGATACTTTAACTTAACTTTAACTTTACACATACAAACTGTAGCACACAAAAAAGCACATTTAATAAAAAAAAACGTTATTATAGTCTTACCTTTATGTAATATATTGGGTTGGAGGCAATAACCAGGCGAGGTGATGAAGTACGTCTCTTTACTGTAGACTTTAGAACAGACTCAACACACTTGACGTCAGGTGCGCAACACCACGTAAATCGTTGGCCAACCAAAAAGTAACCCCAGTGCGCTATAGCCAACATTAACCAGGAGATGGCAACAGACAAACATAGATCACTCTATTACATTCCTCTCCTTTTAGAAATGTAGAAGTTACTCAAAAGAAATAAGCAACCCAACCAAAAAATGCAGCAGCTCAATAAGAAGCCAAAAAGTGCAAAAACAATAATATTCGTGTTGGAGGAGTTGTGAATGAATGAAATATGAAATCCGTGCTGCAGTCTGCAGGTGTACCTAATGTTGTGGCCCTGTCATTCACAACTCCTCCAACACGAACATTATTGTTTTTGCACTTTTTGGCTTCTTATTAAATAACTTTTTTAAATAGATTCAATCTTGCACGTGGAAAGTTTAAGTGTGGGCTTTAGTTGATATAACACTCTCGTCAGGGGGTGCATTCTACGGCGGGGGTGCATTCTCTACCACCAGGAGGCGGGATTACTGCAAGCCTCACACAGTGCGTCTTCGCAGCCGTTTTATGATTGCTCAGCACAAGAAACACGTTACACACATACAGTTGTTGACAATATACACTGTACATTATATACCTCAGCTAACTAAACTATGGAAATGTATAATATAGTTCATATAGCAATACGGTCTCACTGCACAGCAGGCCAGCAGTTACCCGAATCCGCAATCCATGTTGAGGCACAACGCAGTGACGTGCCTCAACTGGCTGCTGATCACAGCAAGTCTCTTCTCAGTATTTGAACGGCAAATGTGAAAATTCAGCGATTATGAATAAAAATAATCTAAAACTGGTGAAGTTAAATGGAAAATAACTTTATAGTATAATCACTGGATACATATAACAATTTATTTTATTTTTTTTCTTTTTACATTTTTTTTCTTTCCATGATGGCAGGTGAGGCCCCGCCTCACCTGCCTCTAGTGACCGCACGTCACTGTAAAGTACAGTAGTGTAGTAGACATAAGTATTCATCAAGTACCACATTAATGACAACATTAAAGTACAGTAGTGTAGTAGACCTAAGTATTCATCAAGTACCACATTAATGACAACATTAAAGTACAGTAGTGTAGTAGACCTAAGTATTCATCAAGTACCACCACAATGACATTAAAGTACAGTAGTGTGGTAGACCTAAGTACTCATCAAGTACCACAATAATGACAACAATAAAGTACAGTAGTGTAGTAGACATACATATTCATCAAGTATCACATTAATGACAACATTAAAGTACAGTAGTGTAATAGACCTAAGTATTCATCAAGTACCACCATAATGACCAACATTAAAATACAGTGGTGTAGTAGACCTAAGTATTCATCAAGTACCACCATAATGACATTAAAGTACAGTAGTGTAGTAGACCTAAGTACTCATCAAGTACCACCATAATGACAACATTAAAATACAGAAGTGTTGTAGACCTAAGTATTCACTAAGTACCACCATAATGACAACATTAAAATACAGTAGTGTAGTACACCAAAGTATTCATCAAGTACCACCATAATGACAACATTAAAGTACAGTAGTGTAGTAGACCTAAGTGTTCATCAAGTACCACCATAATGACCAACATTAAAATATAGTGACACATTAACATGTCACTCACAAGATAAGGGGTCGTGATTAGTGTTGGCAGCAGGTGGGGACACTACTCAATAAACAGGAGTCTGGTGTGTAAGTTCGGCACTCCTAGCAAAGGGGACATAAACAAGGAAGTAGAAGCACTAGCAACACAAATATACACTAAACTAGGAGCACTATAACGTTATAAGAGTGCTGTCGTAGAGAGGATCTTTGTTGCAGAAAGTCCCTAAAAACAGCAAAGTTCTCCTGTAACTCTGACAAAAGAACTACACCAACATCAGATGTCCACTGTAGGGGACATGGCTTTCTGGGAATGTGACCCCCAAACAGTTGAGTTGAATATCCCTGCTTGAGGCAAAAGTGTTGCAGGTTGATCAATTACCAGGATCCCTCACCACCATGAATGTGGTTTTATGTTATCCTCCTTAGTTTGTGATACCAAGACCACATTTAGATAAGAAACCCGATCCACTCTCTGAGGACTGGAAATGGAAACAGACCCGGTCCATGATTGGATTGATGGTTCCTTGGGGGGTTCTCTGACAAGCAGGGGGATCAATCCTTGATGGGAACATCTGCCATCTGCTTTGTATTCCTGCTGCAGTCCAGTCCAACCCCCTACCAAAAAACAACAACATTCGGTTCTGTGGTTTTTGAACGGCCCAAGTCCTGAAATATCGATAGGTCTGGAGACAAATCCGAGCAGAGAGAAGGAGATGTGCATGGAGGAGAGTTGGAGGCCATAATTAGATTGCAGAAGACGGATATGAACAGGGCCGACCATGGCACACAGAACCTGACCTCCACTAATCTGGTTATCGTGTCAGAGGATGCGTCTGAAACACGCAGCTACACATCACATTAGTGGGCCACGCCCAGGCGCCACTGAGCATGCCCAGAATGATGTCAGCCTCAGAGCACACAACTAAGATGATGAATGCACTTCTGTCAGTCAACATTTATTTATTGTCTCTGATTGTCTCTTACTGAATAGTAGCCTTTGCCTCATTGTATAACATGGTAATAAGTACACCTCTGCATAACAGTGTCTCCTTATTAACATGAAAGACAAGAAAAAGTAAATAAATGTAGATCAACATACAAAACCCCCAAACTAATTATGTTTATAGGTATGCAACAACAACAACAACATAAATGCTATCTGTTGTGTTCCCTAATTTGAGTGTACAAAAATGAAGGTGTGTGTTACTGAGTCTGACCTTGACATAATCTGGATTGTACATAAATGCATTTTTTGAAAATGTAATTTTGTTTATAAATTATAAGCAATCTGTTGTGTTCCCTAATTTTTTCAATGTACATGGATGAAGGTGTGTGTTGCTGAGCCCGACTTGGACATTATCTGGACTGGACCTGGTTTTAAAAACCCTTTAAACAAATCCAATTTCATTGACAACCTGGTCTGGTGAAGATAAGGTCCTTTTCTAAAAAAAATAAAATAACATAAGATAAATGAATAAAAAAACATTTTCTTGGATAAAAAAGAAAGTAAAACAATATAAAAACAATTACATAAAAAATAGTAATTAATGAAAATGTTAGTGAACCGGCGGCACACACAATCATGTGCGCTTCAGGGACTGTGTCCCTTGCAGATGTGTTGTCTATGTTGTGGGAACCAGAATATTGGTAGCAGAAGGAAACAACCCCTTTTGTGTGAGTGGGTGTGGATGAGTGTGAATGGGGGAGGGAGGTTTTTTGGGTTGATGCACTAATTGAAAGTGTTTTTTATGTTGATTTAATAATAATAAAAAAATAAAACAAAAAAAAAAGTATGATTTTTGTGTGTAATACGTAACACATGTATGATTTTGTGTGTAATATGTAACACATGTATGATTTTGTCTGTAATATGTAACAAATGTATGATTTTTGTGTGTTATACGTAACAAATGTATGATTTTGTGTGTAATATGTAACAAATGTATGATTTTTGTGTGTTATACGTAACAAATGTATGATTTTGTGTGTAATATGTAACAAATGTATGATTTTTGTGTGTTATACGTAACAAATGTATTTTGTCTGTAATATCATATGTAACAAATGTATGATTTTTGTGTGTTATACATAACAAATGTATGATTTTTGTGTGTAATACGTAACACGTGAAAGATTTTTGTGTGTAATACGTAACAAATGTATGATTTTTGTGTGTAATACGTAACAAATGTATGATTGTTGTGTGTAATACGAAACACGTGAAAGATTTTTCTGTGTAATACGTAACAAATGTATGATTTTTGTGTGTAATACGTAACATATGGATATTTTTTGTGTGTAATATGTAACACAGGTATGATTTTTGTGTGTAGCCTAGTGGTTAGAGCAGGGGTGTCAAACTCATTTCGCATCGTGGGCCACATACGGCCTAGGGAGATGTCAAGTGGGCCGGACCATTAAAATTATACCATACTCTGCTATAAATAACCAAAATATCATGTCTTTCCTTTGTTTTGGTGTAAAGAAGCACAAGAACATTAGGAAAATATTGAAATTTTATGAACTATCCTTTTACAAAACATTTCATGAAACACCTCATATTTCCTTAGACAAATGTGCAATTTACTTTTATCATTCACAAATATGCATTGCAACTGATCCCACTGATTGTACAAAGGCACAAAACTTTAATTGGTACTGAAAAATATAGTAATGCACTTTAAGATTAAATGAGACTTTTAAAGAAAGGAATTTTTAAACCACTTACACATACGCATATAAAATCTAAATGTAATCCCTGCGTACACCTTACAAACTAAGGAGAGTGATTTTAAATGTGTAATGAAGAAAGTGTTCGCCTGTCCTGTAAATCTGTAAACTTCATACATGAAACATACATACACATACAATACATACTGAAAATTTATGGAGTTGTATGAACAGTAGAATTCCATCACACAACTTTTGTTTTGAAGCTGCTGACTAACATTAAAGTGCACATTTTTTAAATCACCACAGTAAGGATTCATCTTCACAGAGCTGTATTCTTTCAATGCAAACAGTATCTAAGGCAGCATTTTAAAGGTGTTAGTCTAGTCTGGACTTGTATTTGTTCCTGAAACTTGGCATCTTTTGGCCTGTACAAGTGCATCAACACCAGGTGTCATGTCCTGACTAGCTGTCACTTTCAGAATGTCATTTAAGTGCTTGTTTGTGAGCCTTGAACGCATTTTTGTTTTATTGATATTCATCACTGAGAAAATTTGTTCACAAAGGTAGGTTGTCCCAAACATGCACAACATTTTAGCAGCCAGGGCTGTTAATTTGGGGTACCCTGGTAGTAGATACTGATAAAATCTGTCCAGACCTACAGAGGCAAATTTGCCCTTCAAATCTGCATCACACTGCAAATCAATTATCTCTAGCTGAATTTCGACCGGCAGATCAGAAGCTTTAACTGTGAAAGGTGAGCGAAAAACTGAAAATTCTGTCTCAAGTTCACAAAATACCTGAAAATGTTTCTCAAACTCCCGCAGTAGTCCTGCAATTTTGTCTTTGTACCGTTTCATGTCCGCATCAGGTCTGGTCACACACACATCTCTCAGACAGGGGAAATGAGCAGGGTTGCCATTTGCCAGTTGCATCTCCCACAAAGTCAGCTTCAACTTAAATGCATGTATGTTGTCAGAAAACTGTGTGACAACTTTTTTGCGGCCTTGCAACATTTTGTTCAGATTGTTCAAGTGTTCAGTAATATCAACCAAGAATCCAAGGTCCCGTAGCCATTCCTGAGATTGTAATTCCAACACCGGTTTTCCTTTTTTCTCCATGAACTGTCCGATTTCCTCTCGTAGATCAAAGAAATGCCTCAGCACAGCGCCTCGGCTTAACCATCTCACTTCAGTGTGGGATGGCAGGCTGTGGGTAATGTTGCTGTCGCTGAGAAGTTTGTCAAACTGACGATGGTTCAGACTTCTGGACCGGATGAAATTTACAGTGCGAACAACCACCTCCATGACGTGGTCCATTTTCAGCGACTTGCAACACAATGCCTCCTGGTGCAAAATACAGTGAAATGTCCAGAAACGATCTCCTCCATTAAGGGCTTGTACTTTGTCTTTGAACTTTGTCGCGACACCTGCTTTCTTTCCGACCATGGATGGCGCGCCGTCTGTAGCCAGGCTGACAGCGCGGGACCAGTCCACTCCAACTCTGTCCAATGCAGCAACGACAGAGCCAAAAATGTCCTCGGCTGTTGTGGTGTCCATCATTGGCACCAACTCAAGAAACTCTTCAGTAACAGTCAATGTCTCATCAACTCCTCGAATAAATATGGCCAGTTGGGCCACGTCTGTGATGTCAGTGCTCTCGTCAATTGCCACGGAAAATGCAATAAATGACTTAACTCTCTGTTTCAATTGACTGTCTAAATCTGCCGATAGTTCCGAAATCCTCTCTGCTATAGTATTCCTCGTCAGGCTAATATTGGCAAAAGCTTGTCGCTTCTCGGGACATACAAGTTCAGCCGCCTTCATCATGCATCGTTTAACAAAGTCACCGTCGGAATACGGCTTCGATGCTAATGCTATTTCGCTAGCAATTAGGTAGCTGGCTTTTACCGCTGCTTCACTGACTTCTCGGCTCTGGATGAAAGTTGACTGCTGTTTCCTCAGACCCGCCAGCAATTCGTTAATCTTATCTCTTCTCAGTTGTCCTTGCAAGCCGTCATATTTTTCGCTGTGATGAGTCTCGTAGTGGCGTCGAATATTATATTCCTTCAATACCGAAACTTGTTGCAAACACACCAAGCACGAAGGTTTTCCGTGCATCTCTGTAAATAAATAGGACGAGGTCCATTTTCTTTGAAAATTCTACACTCCTTATCTACTTTTCTCCGTTTGGATAACGACATTTTGGCTAATGAGGGTGTAGCGGAGAGGTAGAGACCAAGGTATTAACAACGTCGTAACAAGCAGCAGATGCCGCATTGATACCGTCTGCTGTTTTCAGTCTGTCTCAGTGATGCGGCTTGTCTTCTACTCTGATGGAAAGAGTGCGCCCCTTAGTGGATAATCCATGAATTGCAGCGAATTTAAAATATTAATTCCATGTCTTTTATGCATTTTTTCCACTTTCAAATTATCCTGCGGGCCTGATCGAACCTCCTTGGGGGCCGGTTCCGGCCCGCGGGCCGTATGTTTGACACCCCTGGGTTAGAGTGTCCGCCCTGAGATCGGTAGGTTGGAGTTCAAATCCCAGCCGAGTCATACCAAAGACTATGAAAATGGGACCCATTACCTCCCTGCTAGGCACTCAGCATCAAGGGTTGGAATTGGGGGTTAAATCACCAAAATGATTCCCGGGCGCGGCGCCGCTGCTGCCCACTGCTCCCCAAGGGGATGGGTCAAATGCAGAGGACAAATTTCACCACACCTAGTGTGTGTGTGACAATCATTGGTACTTTAACTTTAACTTTAACTTAATATGTAACAAATGTATGATTTTGTGTGTAATATGTAACAAATGTATGATTGTTTTGTGGAATATGTAACACATGTATGAGAAATTGCAATCCGCCTGTTTTGCAAGTGGCAGAGTGAGGGTATTGAATAACTGCAGCATCACTGCTGAGGTCCAGACGCCAGCACTGATGTAAGAGGAGGATGTAAGAGGAGGCAGAGGAGTAAGAGGAGAGACAGCGGCTGCAGAGAAAAAAGAGGCAGAAGAATGAAAATTATGATTAAATATTTGCATGAGGACGTGCTGGTGCAAATGTAAATGTTATTACACATGTAAATGTTATTACAATGTAAATGTTATTAGAAATGTAAATGTTATTACAAATAAAAATGTTATTACAATGTAAATATTATTACAATGTAAATGTTATTACAAATGTAAATGTTATTACAAATGTTATTACAAACATAAACGTTATTACAAATGTAAATGTTCTTACAATGTAAATGTTATTACGAGTGTAAATGTTATTGCAAATGTAAATGTTATTTTAAATGTAAATGTTATTTTAAATGTAATTGTTGTTACAAGTGAGTGAACTTGAACTGACAAGGACGCATCCTAAAGTCCTCTGGGTGAAAGGGTGGAGCTGTCCACAAGGAGAGTGGTGCTGAAGGCACAGAAAGGGTAGGGCGTGGCTGCAGTGGACATGCTGGAGAGAGCTGGAGAAAGCAGAGGGTGGGGTGAGGACGTCAGAAGAGTGTGCGGCTATAAAAAGCTGCACGCTTGCTTCAGGACAGTCTCCAACCTCTTCTCTCCCCTCAGAGATCAGACCGAGATAGCAACCATGAGCCACTCTTCCATGCACACTTCCACGTCCTACAGGCGTACCTTTGGCAGTCCACACCCCGTCTCCATGTCCTCCTACTCAAGCGGGTCCTCCCGCACGCCCGTCTCCGGGGGCCGCTACCTGCGCTCCATGTCCCCCATGGTGTCGTCCCGCTCCGCCGCCTACCACCAGCAACGCTCCCGTCCCGCCGTCCAACCCCAGCGCCTCACCTACGACAAGGTGGACTTTACCATGGCCGAGGCCATCAACCAGGAGTTCCTCACCACCCGCAGCAACGAGAAGGCCGAGCTGCAGGAGCTCAACGACCGCTTTGCCAGCTTTATCGAGAAAGTGCGCTACCTGGAGCAGCAGAACGGCGCGCTGACGCAGGAGCTGACCCTCTTCAAGGGCCAGCAGCAGCAAGGCCAGCCCAACCGCGCCTCCGAGATCTTCCAGGACGAGCTGAGGGAGATGCGGCGCCAGATGGACGCCATCGGCAAGGAGAGGGACCAGTACCAAGTGGAGCGGGACAACCTGGCAGAGGACCTGGCCCTGATGAAGCAGAGGTTGGTAGCAACATGAAACCAGACCTTCCGTACATTGGCACTCAAATACGGCATATAGGCTTCTATTGACACTTACTATACTACTGTCCTGGTCTAGACTTTGGAGACACTTTTGCCTTCCATTCAAGGAGAATGTGTCTAGCAGCTTGTCTCCAACAGCTAAACACACAAATATACATACATGTACATACAGTCGATAGATGGATGGATGGATGATGAACGGATGGATGGATGGAAGGATGATAGATGGACGATGAATGGATAGATGGATGGATGGATGATTAATGGATGGATGGATAGATGCTGTATAGGGTGTGGCCCAGCAGACTCTACTACAATTTTCTTGTTGCAGTACAAACAAAAAACTAAATAAAAAAATAAAATACGTTCTTCTATAGACAGTTACTATACTACTGTACTGGTCTAGACTTTGGAGACACTTTTGCTTTCCGTTCAAGGGAAACGTGTCTTGCAGCTTGTCTCCAACAGCTAAACACACAAATATACATATATACATACAGTCGATAGATAGCTAGATAGATGGATGGATGGATCGACAGATGCTGTATAGGGTGTGGCCCAGCAGACTGTACTACAACTATCTTGTAGCAGTACAAACAAAAAACTAAATAAATAAATAAATGTTCTTCTACAGACACTTACTATACTACTGTACTGGTCTAGACTTTGGAGACACTTTTGCCTTCCATACAAGTTTTTTGGTTTCTTCCAAAAAACGTAACATCCTGGTGCAAATGATCATGAAATAATGTCCTTCAATGAGTCACACGTTTCGTCCAAAACCCTTTCTGCTTGCTTTAAATGGGAAATTGTAGTGCCATCTGGTGGACGGATATAAGAATGACAAGTGAAGACCTGGCACAATTGCTGGATAATGGGACGCACGAGTGCCAGCTGCTGATCATTTTTTAGCAGGTTTTCATGCCTCCACAGAAATATATATTGTTTTTTTAAGTATTGGAATTTGCTGACTTTTTGAGCATATTAGAGCCCTGTTGGTGGAAATAGTCTTCACCAGAAAAGGACTAAATTCAAGACTAAACAAGTTAATCCAAATGAGAACCAGCCAGGGCTCCTTCTCCCCAATCACTTCCTGGATTGAATGACTTGCATTTTCATCTCAGCGCAGCAAATCGTTATTTATGATTTATTATCCTGCGATGGCTCCCCGGGTGACTTGGCCCTTCCATGGCGTCACCATGGCATCACCATGACGTCCACGCTGTTCACATGAAAAAGGGGTGGGGTCAGCGGGGGCGCAGGGAGGAAATGGGTGCAGCAGGAAGAAAAAAAGACCAAATCAATGTGAGTCCGTGGCTCCATTAGGTGAGTTGTCCCATTGCGTTAAATAAATGGTGCCATTAGGAGGAGAGGCCCACATGAATTAAAGATGAGGAACGTTAATCTATTTCATGTCCAGCATGACTTTGTCTGGACATGGCAGATGGAGGACGACATGTTGGCTCCATGAAGACATGAAGAAACTTTCCAAAGACGTCTCATCACGTACTTAAAATGATGTCATCTTTATTGCACTTTTTCTTTTTTGTGACAAGATGGTCAACCTTTTAGCAGGAGAAGATGACCTTCTTGAACTTCTGGGATTTTACATTTAATAGTATCACTAAATTACTTGTAATATTCTCACTATTTTATATTTAATAATCTCACTATTTTGCATTTAACAGTATCACTATTTTACATTTAACCTGCTCACTATTTTACATTTAGTATCTTCACTATTTTACATTTAATATCCTCACTATTTTACATTTAATACCCTCACTATTTTACATTTGATATCGTCACTATTTTACATTTATAATACCCTCACTATTTTACATGAATAATACTCACTATTTTAAATTTAATGTCCTCACTATTTTACATTTAATATCCTCACTATTTTACATTTAATACCCTCACTATTTTACATTTGATATCGTCACTATTTTACATTTATAATACCCTCACTATTTTACATGAATAATACTCTCTATTTTACATTTAATATTGTCACTATTTTACATTTAATATCCTTACTATTTTACATGTGTAATACTCACTATTTTACATTTAATATTGTCACTGTTTTACATTTAATATCTTTACTATTTTACATTTAATATCTTCACTATTTTACATTTAATATCCTCACTTTTTTACATTTAATGTTCTCACTAATTTACATTTAATATCCTCAATATTTTACATTTAATATTCTCACTATTTTACATTTAATATTCTCACTATTTTACATTTAATATCCTCAATATTTTACATTTAATATTCTCACTATTTTACATTTAATGCCCTCACTATTTTACATTTGATATCGTCACTATTTTACATTTATAATACCCTCACTATTTTACATGAATAATACTCACTATTTTAAATTTAATGTCCTCACTATTTTACATTTAATATCCTTACTATTTTACATGTATTATCTTCACTATTTTACATGTGTAATACTCACTATTTTACATTTAATATTGTCACTGTTTTACATTTAATATCTTTACTATTTTACATTTAATATCTTCACTATTTTACATTTAATATCCTCACCTTTTTACATTTAATGTTCTCACTAATTTACATTTAATATCCTCAATATTTTACATTTAATATTCTCACTATTTTACATTTAATATCCTCAATATTTTACATTTAATATTCTCACTATTTTACATTTAATGCCCTCACTATTTTACATTTGATATCGTCACTATTTTACATTTATAATACCCTCACTATTTTACATGTATATTACTCACTATTTACTATTTAATATTGTCACTATTTTACATTTAATATCCTTACTCTTTTATATTTAATATCCTCACTATTTTATATTTTATATTTTCTCTATTTTACATTTTATATCCTCACTATTTTACATTTAATATCCTCACTAATTTACATTTATTATCCTTACTATTTCACATTTAATATCCTCACTATTTAACATTTAATATCCTCACTGTTACATTTAATATCCTCACTATTTTACATTTCCTATTGTCACTATTTTACATTTAATATTCTCACTATTTTATATTTAATATTCTCACTAATTTATATTTAATATCTTCTCTATTTTTCATTTAATATCTTCACGATTTTACATTTAATATCCTCACTATTTTACATTTAATTTTCTCACTATTTTACATTTAATTTTCTCACTATTTTACATTTGTTATCCTCACTGTTTTACATTTAATATCCTCACTATTTTACATTTAATATCCTCACTATTTTACATTTAATATTCTCTCTATTTTACATTTAATATCCTCACTATTTTACATTTTATAGTCTCACTATTTTACATTTAATATTCTCAGTATTTTACATTTAATATGACATGTGCCACCATCTTTATTGTACTTTTTCCTCTTAATGCTCTTTTTTCTGGCAAGACCGCCAACCTTCTAGCAGGAGAAGATGACCTTCTTGAAGTGCATTAGTGGAGAGGAGCAGCTGCTGGTCCCGCTGGGCACACTTTCAAAACCTTTTACAGGACATTCAATCAACACATTGATTACTCGGAGAGCATTTTCCCAGCTGATACCCTTTGTTTGGAAAGATTAGTGGTGCGCCTTTAAAGAAAGTGTGTGTGTGTGCGTGTGCGTGTGTGTGTGTGTGTGTTCTTGGAAAACCATTGCATCTAATAGAGAGTCAAATACTAGAGTCCGTGAACATTGCTCCAAAGTCAGGATTTTTTTGTTGATTTAATGTGCATACAAAAGTAAACATTGACAGGTGCAAAGGCAGCAATATATGATAAAACAAGACGGCAGCTAAAGAAGGACTTCCCTATTCATCCCCGAAAAAACCCACCAGGTGACCAGCTGATTTTACGACTTCCGGTGCTGACGTAAGACAACCCGCGTCCCATATGTGACCATAGGATGAACAAATACACTACGGGTTAATACTATAGTGGCCATTAACAGTTGGCTTCTACAGCTGGGTTGCCCAAAGTGCGGCACAGGGGTCATCTGTGGTCCATGACTCGTTTGTCATCGGCCCTAAGCAGATTACAAAAAACAAAAAATAGAGATCTCATTTGCACCCCTGGTGGTGAAACCTATCAAAATGAGGGTGGTCCCAAAATGCAGGGATTTTTCAAATTGACTGTGTGTCGGTTTTAAAAAAGCTCCCCCTCTGGTCAACATATGAAATGACAAGTGTGTGTAAAAATGGAAGTGCGCCCCCTTTGTCCAAAATTAATTAAAACAAATAAATAAATATGTATATAGAGACATACTGTAGTAACTTGAAGTAAATAATGAAGATTAAAAACCAATTACAAACAAAGAATAAAAAATAAAAATAACTATTTGTTATCCCTTTTTTATATTTGCATAGTTTGTATATATTATTAATGTTGTAAATAGAAATCTTTATATACCTAGAAAGGGTGGTCCTAAAGAGGTAGGCATTTTTCGAAGGTCTCAAGAATGTAACAAATACAAGAATGTGTGTTTGGGTGTGTGTGTGTGTGTGTGTGTGTGTTCTTGTATTTCTGCCCTTCTTGAGACATCAACAAGGAAAAGTAGCTTCCATATGAGGAGCTGTGAACAAGTTAGGACATAAATCCTGATCTCAATCCGGAAAACCCTTGCATCTAATAGAGAATGTCTACCCTGCCTTCCGACCGAATGCAGCTGGGATAGGATCCAGCACCCCCGCGAACCCAAACGGGTCAAGCAGTAGAAAATGGATGGATGGATGGATGGATGATTTGCACCCCTGGTGGTGAAAAATCAATCAATCAAAATTAAGGTGGTCCCAAAAAGCAGGGATTTTTCAAATTGACTGTGTGTCGGTTTTAAAAGTGTTCCCCCTCTGATCAACATATAAAATAACAAGTGTGTGTAAAAATCTGAAGTGCTCCCCCTCTGGCCAACATATGTAATAACAAGTGTGTGTAAAAAATGTAATTGCTCCCCCTTTGACCAAAATGTATTAAAAAAAAAAAATGTATATAGATACATACTGTAATAACTTTAAGTAAATTATGAAGATTAAAAACCAATTACAAACAAAAAAATATTGTCTAAAAGCTTACCTTTTTTATATTTGCATAGTTTGTATATATTATTAATGTTTTAAATACAAATCTTTATAAATCTAGAAAGAGGGGTCCTAGAGGTAGGCATTTTTCGGAGGTCTCAAGAAGGTAATAAATACAAGAATGTGTGTGTGTCCTGCAGGCTGGAAGAAGAAGCCCAGAAGAGGATGGATGCTGAGAACAACCTGGCTGTTTTCCGCAAGGTAAAAATTGGTTTTCTATTGAAAAAACGAACAATGTTTACGTTGTGAACAGCTTAGAGGATTTTATAACATTTGTTGATGTGGTTCTACTTTGGTTTTAGCATTGAAAGCCAAACCACTAAGGTCACAATTCCTCATTTGTTTATAAATACATAAATAAAATAAAAATATATTTCTATATTTCATTACATTCAGTAAATAAAGTAATCTTTCAATATCAGCAGTAATTTCTTCCAAAAACTGTCGCAAAAATCGGACAAAGGAATTTTAAATTAATGGTTTCCACTTTGTACTTCGCCTTCCGGTCGAATGCAGCTGGGATAGGCTACATCCCCACCCCCCACCCCCACCCCACATTTGATATCCTCACTATTTTACATTTAATATCCTCACTATTTTACATTTAATATCTTCACTATTTTACATTTAATATCCTCTGTAATTTATATTTAATATCCTCACTATTTTACATTTAATATCCTCACTAATTTACATTTAATATCCTCACTATTTTACATTTAATATCCTCACTAATTCACTTTTAATATCCTCACTAATTTCTTCCTAAAACTGAAGCAAACATCTTACAAATTAATATTGTTTTCCACTTTACTGCATGCTTTGAATGGGAAAATGTAGCACCATCTGGTGGACAAATGTAAAAGTGACACATTTAACACCAATAGTGCAAATACAAAAGATTGTGTTAGTTTACGCTAAGATAAATGAGGGCTCTAAAAATGCATTTTTAATGGTTTTAATTGGTTATTATTTCGTATTTAGGAACAAATATGTCATGTTTTGTGTGTAGCTTTGCCATTTTAGACCCTTTTAACAAAGATTTTAGGTAATATCTTTTGGCCAATTTACCCTTGCGTAGTCATTTAATATCCTTACTAATTTACATTTAATATCCTCACTATTTTACACTTAATATCCTCACTATTTTACATTTAATATCCTTACTATTTTACATTTAATATCCTCACTCTTTTACATTTAATATCCTCACTGTTTTACATTTAATATCCTCACTATTTTACATTTAATATCCTCACTATTTTACATTTAATATCCTTACTATTTTACATTTAATATCCTCACTGTTTTACATTTAATATCCTCACTATTTTACATTTAATATCCTCACTAATTTCTTACAACAACTGAAGCAAACATCTTACAAATTAATATTGTTTTCCACTTTGCTGCATGCTTTGAATGGGAAAATGTAGCACCATCTGGTGGAAAAATATAAAAGTGACACATTTAACACCAATAGTGCACATATAAAAGATTGTTTTAGTTCACGCAAAGATAAATGAGGGCTCTAAAAATGCATTTTTAATGGTTTTAATTGGTTATTCTTTCGTATTTAGGAACAAATATGTAATGTTTTGTGTGTAGCGTTGCCATATTAGACCCTTTTAACAAAGATTTTAGGGAATATCTTATGACAAATTTACCCTTGCATAGTCAATCAATCAATCAATCAATGTTTATTTATATAGCCCTAAATCACAAGTGTCTCAAAGGGCTGTACAAGCCACAACGACATCCTCGGTACAGAGCCCACATACGGGCAAGGAAAACTCACCCCAGTGGGACGTCAATGTGAATGACTATGAGAAACCTTGGAGAGGACCGCATATGTGGGTAACCCCCCACCCCCTAGGGGAGACCGAAAGCAATGGATGTCGAGTGGGTCTGACATGATATTGTGAAAGTCCAACACATCAGCGAAAGTCCAGTCCATAGTGGGGCCAGCAGGAACCATCCCGAGTGGAGACGGGTCAGCAGCGTAGAGATGTCCCCATCTGATGGACAGGCTAGCGGTCCACCCCTGGTTGGGAGCAGAGTAGAAAATAAAATAAAATATACGGCAGATCAACTGGTCTAAAAAGGGAGTCTATTTAAAGGCTAGAGTATACAAATGAGTTTTAAGATGAGACTTAAATGCTTCTACTGAGGTAGCATCTCTAACTTTTACCGGGAGGGCATTCCATAGTATTGGAGCCCGAATAGAAAACGCTCTATAGCCCGCAGACTTTTTTTGGGCTCTGGGAATCACTAATAAGCCGGAGTTCTTTGAACGCAGATTTCTTGCCGGGACATATGGTACAATACAATCGTCAAGATAGGCAGGAGCTTGACCGTGTAGTATTTTATACGTAAGTAGTAAAACCTTAAAGTCGCATCTTAGGTGCACAGGAAGCCAGTGCAAGTGAGCCAGTATAGACGTAATATGATCAAACTTTCTTGTTTTTGTCAAAAGTCTAGCAGCCGCATTTTGTACCATCTGTAATCTTTTAATGCTAGACATAGGGAGGCCCGAAAATAAAACGTTACAGTAATCGAGACGAGATGTAACGAACGCATGGATAATGATCTCAGCATCGCTTGTGGACAAAATGGAACGAATTTTAGCGATATTACGGAGATGAAAGATGGCCGTTTTAGTAACACTCTTAATGTGTGACTCAAACGAGAGAGTTGGGTCGAAGATAATACCCAGATTCTTTACCGAGTCGCCTTGTTTAATTGTTTGGTTGTCAAATGTTAAGGTGGTATTATTAAATAGATGTCGGTGTTGAGCAGGACCGATAATCAGCATTTCCGTTTTCTTAGCGTTGAGTTGCAAAAAGTTAGCGGACATCCATTGTTTAATTTCATTAAGACACGCCTCCAGCTGACTACAATCCGGCGTGTTGGTCAGCTTTAGGGGCATGTAGAGTTGAGTGTCATCCGCATAACAGTGAAAGCTAACACCGTATTTGCGTATGATGTCACCTAGCGGCAGCATGTAAATACTAAAGAGTGCAGGGCCAAGAACCGAACCCTGGGGAACTCCGCACGTTACCTTAACATAGTCCGAGGTCACATTGTTATGGGAGACGCACTGCATCCTGTCAGTAAGATAAGAGTTCAACCAAGACAAGGCTAAGTCTGTCATCCCAATACGCGTTTTGATACGCTCTAATAAAATATTATGATCAACAGTATCGAAAGCGGCGCTGAGATCAAGAAGCAGCAACATAGATGAAGCATCAGAATCCATCGTTAGCAATAGATCATTAGTCACTTTTGCGAGAGCTGTCTCCGTAGAGTGATTTGCCCTGAAACCGGACTGAAAAGGTTCACAGAGATTGTTAGATGCTAAGTGTTCATTTAGCTGCTGTGCTACAATTTTTTCGAGGATTTTCGAGATAAACGGAAGGTGGGACACCGGCCGGTAGTTTACCAGGAGATCAGGATCGAGGTTAGGTCTTTTGAGTAGAGGATGAATAACCGCTTTTTTGAATGCTAGGGGAACAGTGCCAGAGGAAAGTGATAAGTTTATAATATTTAACACTGATGGACCTAATAATACAAAAAGCTCCTAGATAAGTTTCCCAGGAATTGGGTCAAGTAAACATGTTGTTTGTTTTGTCCCATTTACACATTTTGACAATTCCTCCAATGTTATTTCATCAAAGAGAGAGAAACTATTTTGGAGGGCGGTATCCGTCGTATATACAGTCGTATTTGTGTTAATAGAACCCAGTTGTAGCTGAGATGCATTGTCTTTAATCTCTTTTCTAATGACTTCAATTTTCTTATTAAAGAAATTCATAAAGTCATCTGCTGAGTGGGTGGAGCTACTGGGAGGAGTCCCTTGTTGGGTTAGCGATGCTACTGTACTAAACAGAAATTTAGGATCATTTTTGTTGAGGTGGATGAGATTTGAGTAATATTTAGCTTTAGCTGAGGTAAGCATGCGTTTATAAGTTATTAAACTATCACACCATGCTTGATGGAAAACCTCAAGTTTAGTCGCACGCCATTTGCGTTCCAGCTTTCTACATGATAATTTCTGGGCTTTAGTTTCTTCTGTAAACCATGGGGTACGCCTTTTAGGGGCCCTTTTTAGCTTTAGCGGTGCTACACTATCAATGGTGTCGCGCAGGGCGTCATTAAAGTTGTTAGTGAGGTTATCAATAGAGCCCACATAATTTGGGAATGGTGCCATTACCGAAGGCAGTAGGTCAGTAAGAGTCGTCGTTGTGGCAGCATTAATGTTGCGGCTGCTATAGTAGTTATTATTATTATTATTAGTTTGTTGACAATGAGTCAGAACTTCAAATTTTATAAGGTAATGATCGGACATTACTTTAGTGTACGGGAGTATCGTAACTTTAGAGGTGGTGACACCCCTGACAAGCACTAGATCTATCGTATTACCGTTGCGATGCGTGGGTTCATTTATTATTTCTGTAAGACCACAGCTATCAATTATAGTCTGGAGCGCCACGCATGGAGGGTCCGATGGGGTATTCATATGGATATTAAAGTCCCCCATTATGATTATATTGTCGGTGTGCGTCACTAGATCAGCAACAAACTCTGAGAATTCGCTGATGAAGTCCGAATAGGGCCCAGGGGGGCGGTAGATAACAGCCAGGTGGAGAGGCAGCGGTGTGACAAACCTCAAAAGTGAGCACCTCAAACGAGTTGTATTTATTATTTAGGTTAGGTGTAAGATTATAGTTTTCATTGTATATTAGTGCGACACCCCCTCCCCTTTTAAGAGGTCGGGCAACATGTGTATTGGTATAGTTAGGAGGAGATGCCTCATTTAGCGCAAAAAAATCGTCTGGTTTGAGCCAGGTCTCGGCGAGACCAACGATGTCAAGTTTGTTGTCTCTAATGACTTCATTAACTAATAACGTTTTGGAAGATAATGATCTTATGTTTAAAAAGCCCATATTATAGGTAGTGGGCTGTTTTGAGGATTGTTTGTTGAAATTATCCGAAGTAGCAATATTAACAATGTTGCGTTTATTATGCGTATTGCACTTTAAATAGTTTCGACCATATCTAGGAATTGATACGACGGGGATATTCAGATTGTTTGCTTGATGTTGCGATAAACTGAATGCATCATAGTTAGCTACCTCAGTACAATGTATGTCTGCCTCTGACACGGTCACAAAAGAAAAAAAATTATGTGAGTTGTGTTTTATTCTAAGAGAATTGCTATGTGTGCAGGGATTATCCAGCCTGACGCCGGCTAGTTCTAGTTTAAATGGCTTCTTACCCGGAGACTCCACGCTTCTTTGATTAGCTTTTCTCTTTGTTGTTAGCCCCGCTCGGCATCCCCGCTTCTGCTTCCGCTCGCACCGCTTACGTCGTCTCCATTGGCGGTCACCGCTAGCACTTGACTCCGCTGCTACAAAGGCCGCTCGATGTAGCCCGCGAAGTATTCCCATGCTAGCGAGGAGGTCCACCGTACATGCATCTTTCAGTCTATAACGACCCGATCCATCCACATCCAGAATTGTCTGTCGGTCGTATGTGATCACAGAGTGTTCACGCTTTGAGCCAGCCATGAAATTGACAGAAATGACGGGTGTTTTTTGCCAAATCGCTCTACACTCCCAAGAGCATTAGCGAGCCGGAGCATAGTCATGCGCCGCCATCTTTTAAGATAAATATCTTATGGCAAATTTACCCTTGCATAGTCATTTAATATCCTCACTAATTTACATTTAATATCCTCACTATTTTACATTTAATATCCTAACTATTTTACATTTAATATACTCACTAATTTACATTTAATATCCTCACTATTTTACATTTAATATCCTTGCTAATTTACATTTAATATCCTCACTAATTTACATTTAATATCCTCACTATTTTACATTCAATATCCTCACTAATTTCTTCCAAAAACTGAAGCAAACATCCTACAAATTAATATTGTTTTCCACTTTGCTGCATGCTTTGAATGGGAAAATGTAGCACCATCTGGTGGACAAATGTAAAAGTGACACATTTAACACCAGTAGTGCAAATACAAAAGATTGTGTTAGTTTACGCTAAGATAAATGAGGGCTCTAAAAATGCATTTTTAATGGTATTAATTGGTTATTCTTTCGTATTTAGGAACAAATATGTCATGTTTTGTGTGTAGCTTTGCAATTTTAGACTGTTTTAACAAAGATTTTAGGGAATATCTTATGGCAAATTTACCCTTGCATAGTCATTTAATATCCTCACTAATTTACATTTAATATCCTCACTATTTTACATTTAATATCCTCATTAATTTACATTTAATATCCTCACTATTTTACATTTAATATCTTCACTAATTTACATTTAATATCCTCACTAATTTACATTTAATATCCTCACTATTTTACATTTAATGTCCTCAATATTTTACATTTAATATCCTCACTAATTTACATTTAATATCCTCACTATGTTACATTTAATATCCTCACTAATTTACATTTAATGTCCTCACTATTTTACATTTAATATCCTCACTAATTTACATTTAACGTCCTCACTATTTTACATTTAATATCCTCACTATTTTACATTTAATATCCTCACTATTTTACATTTAATATCCTCACTATTTTACATTTAATATCCTAACTAATTTACATTTAATATCCTCACTATATGACATTTAATATCCTCACTGTTTTACATTTAATATCTTCACTAATTTTAATTTACTAGTGTCACTATTATACATTTAATATCCTCACTATTTTAAATTTCATACCTTCACTGTTTTACATTTAATATCCTCACTATTTTACAATTACTATTGTCACTATTTTACATTGAATATCTTCACTAATTTACATTTAATATCCTCACTAATTTACATTTAATATCCTCACTATTTTACATTTAATGTCCTCACTATTTTACATTTAATATCCTCACTATTTTACATTTAATATCCTCACTATGTTACATTTAATATCCTCACTAATTTACATTTAATGTCCTCACTATTTTACATTTAATATCCTCACTAATTTACATTTAACGTCCTCACTATTTTACATTTAATATCCTCACTATTTTACATTTAATATCCTCACTATTTTACATTTAATATTCTCACTATTTTACATTTAATATCCTAACTAATTTACATTTAATATCCTCACTATATGACATTTAATATCCTCACTGTTTTACATTTAATATCTTCACTAATTTTAATTTACTATTGTCACTATTATACATTTAATATCCTCACTATTTTAAATTTCGTACCCTCACTGTTTTACATTTAATATCCTCACTATTTTACAATTACTATTGTCACTATTTTACATTGAATATCTTCACTAATTTACATTTAATATCCTCACTATTTTACATTTAATATCCTCACTATTTTACATTTAATATCTTCACTATTTTACATTTAATACTCTCACTAATTTCTTCCAAAAACTGAAGCAAACATCTTACAAATTAATATTGTTTTCCACTTTGCTGCATGCTTTGAATGGGAAAATGTAGCACCATCTGGTGGACAAATTTAAAAATGACCTGTGAATAAATGTCTGACTGTTGCATTGCTGCGACCACCAGGACGTGGACGACGCCACGTTATCCCGCCTGGAGCTGGAAAGGAAGATCGAGTCACTGATGGACGAGATCGAGTTCCTCAAGAAGATGCACGACGAAGTAGGTTCTTCACAGGTTTTGGTGAAAGTTTGTGGGTGGAAGATGAAAAAGTAAGACGTGCCACCGATCCTTAGGAAATCCAGGATGTTCAGGTGAGTGTGCAAACGCAGCAGCTGAGCATGCAGGTGGACCACAGCTCCCGACCGGACCTCACTGGGGCCCTGAGGGACATCAGGGCCCAATATGAAACCATTGCCGTGAAGAACATGCAAGAATCTGACGACTGGTACAAGTCCAAGGTTGGCAGCCCCACACTCCAAGACCGGGACTACAGACACACTCATTGTTTTCTTCACGTGTGAAGTTTGCAGATTTGACCGAGTCCGCAAAGCGCAACGGTGACGCCTTGAAACAGGCCAAGCAGGAGGCCAGTGAGTCCAGGAGGCAGATCCAGTCCCTCAACTGCGAGGTCGATGCCGTGAAGAACACGGTGAGCTCCACACCCCAAACCTGCTTCTTTTGATTTGGCTTTTACCTGATATTAATTATTTTATTGAAGTAATTTGTAATTGATCCTATTAGTTATGCAATATTTTATTTAGTTCTATTTATTTATTATGTATTTATTGTACCTTCATTTTATTTAATTGTATTTTATTTTATTTATTTATTTTTTGTAATTTTTTTATTTTTATTTTGGTCTTAAAACTAAAGATAAAGGTGAATTTATAACACTAAAACGCCCTCAGGAAGAGGTGCTTTAAGACATGGCTAGCTAGCTAGCGGCTAACGTCCATCCGCAGTCGGCAGTGTTTTAGCTACTTCTAAATCACTAATCCTCGTCTCCATGGCAACAAATAAAGTAAGTTTCTTACATGTACCATTATCACTGGAAGATGAGGAATAGCTAAATATGCTTCACTACACACCGTAGGATACAATAGCTCACCGGCGTCAAGATGTAAACAAATGCCGTGGGTGGATCTACACCTGATATCCACTGTAATGATACCAAGTACAAGAGCGTATCTAGGCGATACTACTATGATTATATTGATATTTTCTTATTGTCACAAAAATCTTTTTTCCTTTTTTTAAAATGTATATTACGTTTATAAAGTCAGTAAATATGTCCCTGGACACATGAGGACTTTGAATATGACCATTGTATGATCCTGTAACTACTTGGTATCGGATTGATACCTAAATTTGTGGTATCATCCAAAACTAATGTAAAGTATCAAACAACAGAAGAATAAGTGATTATTACATTTTAACAGAAGTGTAGATAGAACATGTTAAAACAGAAAATAACCAGATATTAACAGTAAATGAACAAATAATCAATTGTTACAGTTTGTCCCTGACAATGTTGACAAAATAATAGAATATAAATGACACAGTATGTTACTGCATACATCAGCAGACTAATTAGGAGTCTTTGTTTGTTTACTTACTACTAAAAGACAAGTTGTCTAGTATGTTCACTATTTTATTTAAGGACTAAATTGCAATAATAAACATATGTTTAATGTACACTAAGATTTGTTGTTAATATCTGTTTTTTATTTGTATTAATTTTTTTCTATTAATCTTCATATGTCTTACTTGTATTTTATCCTTCATCTCTACTCATGGTTCTTACTATTTTACAAGTTTGGTTATTTTTACTTTCCAACGTTCCTCAGATGAGCCATCTGCCTCAGTGGTTATCGGCCATGTTTGGGGGGGCCCTTTTGTGTCAGCGTCCTGGTGGCCATGGTCTGATGACCCCCTGGTGCAGATGGCTCCTGTGATAGTGTTTACTCACGTGGCTCCTCTGTACTCAGACATGCATTCATTTGTCCATATAGTTGCATGTGTGTGTGTGTTGTGTGTGTGTGTGTGTGTTTGTATATAAATAGAGCTTTTTCAATAAAGTTTGATTGATTGATTCACCGTCTCCCACGTCTCCAGAACGAAGCTCTGCTCAGGCAGATGCGGGACATGGAGGACCAGTTCGCCAACGAGATCGGCAACTACCAGGACAACGTGGGCAGGCTGGAGGACGAGATCCGCCACCTGAAGGACGAGATGGCTCGCCACCTGCGGGAGTACCAGGACCTCCTCAACGTCAAGATGGCGCTGGACATCGAGATCGCCACCTATCGCAAACTGCTGGAAGGGGAGGAGAGCAGGCGAGGGACCTTTGTCTCCTTTTCAACACTATTTGTTTAACATTTGTGTCTCCTTTCCAACAATATTTGTTTAACATTTGTGTCTCCTTTCCAACAATATTTGTTTAACATTTGTGTCTCCTTTCCAACATTTGTTTAACATTTGTGTCTCCTTTCCAACAATATTTGTCTAACATTTGTGTCTCCTTTCCAACAATATTTGTCTAACATTTGTGTCTCCTTTCCAACAATATTTGTTTAACATTTGTGTCTCCTTTCCAACAATATTTGTTTAACATCTGTGTCTCCTTTCCAACATTTGTTTAACATTTGTGTCTCCTTTCCAACAATATTTGTTTAACATTTGTGTCTCCTTTCCAACATTATTTGTTTAACATTCGTGTTTCATTTCCAACAATATTTGTTTAACATTTGTGTCTCCTTTCCAACAATATTTGTCTAACATTTGTGTCTCCTTTCCAACAATATTTGTCTAACATTTGTGTCTCCTTTCCAACAATATTTGACTTTGTCTCATGTTTCCTGTTCAGGATCACCGTACCCATCCTCAATCTTGGAATGACAAACCACCTTGGTGAGCGTGGTGAGTTCTCCTTGTCATATCCTTCTATCTTCAGGGTTCATGGGACTGGAACACCAAACTCTGGGCCCCCATACAGTCCTGAAGGGGGCCCCGTCCCTACCTGAACCCCACACACGCACTTGGTATATAAGAAGTCATTATTGCATGGATTTAACTGAAACCAGCATTTTAAAACACTTGGGATTAACATATCTAGAACACATCTAGAGTAACCTTTTTTTGGTTTTGTTTACGTTTTTGAGTTTACAAAAATGTGCCAACAAATTCTATATAAACAATAACTTATATAATTATATAACATGTCGTTATTCTCTTAAATACCATCATGAATCTGTACAGTTTTCCTTTACTTCAGAGTGTAAAGTAAAGATTCTCTGACTCTAGGGTTGTACGGTATACCGGTACTAGTATAGTATCGCGGTACTAATGAATCAAAAACGGTACTATACTCTGTTGGAAAAGTACTGGTTCCCAATTATTATTATTATTTTAAACGGGCATGACAGTGTGTCGTCACATCATGACATTGCTGGTTTTAGGAGCAGAGGAGCATGTTCGGCAGAGCGCACACACACGGAGTACTTACAAGCAGACACAGTGTGTAGACAGAAAAGGGAGAACGGGCGCATTTTGGCTTAAAAAGTAAAGATAAAGGTGAAGTTATAACCCTGAAACACCCTCAGGAAGAGGTGCTTTAAGACATGGCTAGCTAGCTAGCAGCTAACATCCATCCGGCAGTGTTTTAGCTACTTCTAAATCACTAATCCTGGCCTCCATAGCGACAAATAAAGTGAGTTTTTTACAATTACATTATCACTGGAGGACAAGGAATAGCTAAACATGCTTCACTACACACCGTAGGAGGATACAATAGCTCACCGGCGTCATTCCTGAATGTAAACAAATGCCATGGGTGAATCTACACCTGACATCTACTGTAATGATACCAAGTACAAGAGCGTATCTAGTCGATACTACTATGATTACATCGATATTTTTTAGCATCACAAACATTTATTTCGTTTTTTTTAATTCATATTATGTTTATAAAGTCAGGAAATACGTCCCTGGACACATGAGGACTTTGAATATGTCCAATGTATGATCCTGTAACTACTTGGTATCGGATTGATACCTAAATTTGTCGTATCATCTAAAACTAATGTAAAGTATCACACAACAGAAGAATAAGTGATTATTACATTTTAACAGAAGTGTAGATAGAACATGTTGAAACAGAAAATAAGCAGATATTAACAGTAAATGAACAAGTAGATTAATAATCAATTTTTACAGTTTGTCCCTCCTAATGTTGACAAAATAATAGAATATAAATGACACAATATGTTACTGCATACGTCATTAGACTAATTAGGAGTCTTTGTTTGTTTACTTACTACTAAAAGACAAGTTGTCTAGTATGTTCACTATTTTATTTAAGGACTAAATTGCAATAATAAACATATGTTTATTGCACCCTAAGATTTTTTGTTAAAATAAAGCCAATAATGAAATTTTTTGTGGTTCCCTTTATTTAGAAAAGTATCGAAATACATTTTGGTACCGGTATCAGTGTTCCTGTTCTGTAACCCTGTACACTGTTTGTTCGTCTAATCTTGAACGGGTTTGTGCTGAAAACAAAGTTTTGTTGTACTTGTGCAATGACAATAAAGACCTATCTATGTATCTACTTATTGGTATCAGGACAACCCTAATTTAATGTAAAAAAAAAACAACGTAAAAGTCATGCATGTCACACATTGTTTACAGTGAAGTCATCAATAGTGCTGGCTCAGCACTTTGCTGCTGACAAAATTGGTCGTGCTGCTGTAGTTTAAAATGTGAATTAATTACTTACTATTGTATGAAAATTAGGGGTGGGGGAAAAAATCGATTCGAATTCGAATCGCGATTCTGACGTTGTGCGATTCAGAATCGATTCTCATTTAAAAAAAATCTATTTATTTATTTATTTATTTTTTATTATTATTATTATTATTTTTTTTTTTTAATTAATCAATCCAACAAAACAATACACAGCAATACCATAACAATGCAATCCCTCATTGACATTATCATTAGACATTAAAATAAAAAAGAACAATAGTGTCACAGTGGCTTACACTTGCATCGCATCTCATAAACTTGACAACACACTGTGTCCAATATTTTCACAAAGATAAAATAAGTCATATTTTTGGTTCATTTAATAGTTAAAACAAATGTACATCATTGCAAACAGTTGATAAAACATTGTCCTTTAGAATTATAAAAGCTTTTTACAAAAATCTACTACTCTGCTTGCATGTCAGCAGACGGGGGTAGATCCTGCTGAAATCTATGTATTGAATGAATAGAGAATCCTTTTGAATCTTGGCAAAAATCTTAGCCACACGATTATCAAATGTAATAGGAAAATTAATTCATACTGACCAAACTGGCTTCATGGAAGGTCGACAATCTTCAGACAATACAAGGAAATTGTTTAATGTTATTTACTATGCTAGAAGTCTCCCTATCCCACAGCAGTATGTACTGTTGATGCGGAGAAGGCATTCGACCGCATAAACTGGTCATTTATGTTTTGCACATTACGTAAATTTGGATTTGGAGATAATTTTATACAATGGATTAAGATGCTTTATACAAGGCCCATGGCATCAGTCAAAACCAATAATCATATTTCACAACCTTTTTTTTTAAAAAGAGGAGTAAAACAGGGATGTCCTGCATCTGGATTATTATTTAATTTGGTTATTGAACCCTTAGCTGCAAAAATAAGAAGTGAAAATAATATTCATGGTATAAATATTGGCTCTCAGTATAATAAGCTATCGATGTATTGTGACGACATAATTTTTTTACCTGTCACATGTTAACTCCTGTCTTCTTTATATCAATAATGTCATCACTGAATATGGCTGTTTATCAGGGTATAAAGTTAATTGGGACAAATGTGACATATTACCACTTAATAAACACTGCAAGAAATTACAAGTTCAGAACTCCAAAATTAAATTGTATTGCATTATTATGGTATTGTTGTGTATTGTTTTCAAAAACAAAAAACAAAAAAAACAAAAAAATCGTTTTTGAATCGAGAATCGTTTTGAATTGAAAAAAAAATCGATTTTGAATCGAATCGTGACCCCTAGAATCGATTTTGAATCGAATCGTGGGACACCCAAACATTCCCAGCTCTAATGAAAATGTCTCCCTCCAGGCTGTAAATTGAGCATTTATTATTATTTACAAAAGTATAATGTTGGAGCCTAACCCTTTCAAATCAATGTGGTGTGTTCAGATTATGAACCCATGCCAGTCAGCGGCAGCAAGAGGACCGTTGTGATAAAGACTGTTGAGACCAGAGATGGAGAGGTATGCTTTTTCTTCAATAAATATACAAAACCCAAAAGCAGTGAAGTTGTCACGTTGTGTAAATAGTAAATAAAAACAGAATACAATGATTTGCAAATCCTTTTCAATTTATATTCAATTGAATAGACTGCAAAGACAAGATATTTAATGTTCGAACCGGAATGTTTTAAAAAAAATTGCAAATATTAGCTCATTTGAAATTTGATGCCTGCAACATGTTTCAAAAAAGCTGGCACAAGTGGCAAAAAAGACTGAGAAAGTTGAGGAATTCTCATCAAAGACTTATTTGGAACATCCCACAGGTGAACAGGCTAATTGGGAACAGGTGGGTGCCATACTTGGGTATAAAAGCAGCTTCCATGAAATGCTCAGTTATTCACAAACAAGGATGGGGGGAGGGTCACCACTTTGTCAACAAATGCGTGAGCAAATTGTCCAAGAGTCAAAAAACAACATTTCTCAACCAGCTATTGCACGGAATTTAGGGGTTTCACCATCTACGGTCCCTAATATCAAAAGGTTCAGAGAATCTGGAGAAATCACTGCACGTAAGCGATGATATTACGGACTTTCGATCCCTCAGGCGGTACTGCATCAAAAACAGACATCAATGTGTAAAGGATATCACCACATGGGCTCAGGAACACTTCAGATAACCACTGCCAGTAACTACAGTTGGTCGCTACATCTGTAAGTGCAAGTTAAAACTCTATGCAAAGCCAAAGCCATTTATCAACAACACCCAAAAACGCAGCCGGCTTCGCTGGGCCCGAGCTCATCTAAGATGGACTGATGCAATGTGGAAAAATATTCTGATCTGACGAGTCCACATTTCAAATTGTTTTTGGAAACTGTGGATGTCGTGTCCTCCGGAACAAAGAGGAAAAGAACCATCCGGACTGTTCTAGGCGCAAAGTTGAAAAGCCAGCATCTGTAATGGTATGGGGGTGTATTAGTGCTCAAGGCATGGGTAACTTACACATCTGTGAAGGCACCATTAATGCTGAAAGGTACATACAGGTTTTGGAGCAACATGTGTTGCCATCCAAGCAATGTTATCATAGACGCCCCTGCTTATTTTAGCAAGACAGTGCCAAGCCTTGTGTTACAACAGCGTGGCTTCATAGTAAAAGAGTGCGGGTACTAGACTGGCCTGCTTGTAGTCCAGGCCTGTCTCCCATTGAAAATGTGTGGCGCATTATGAAGCCTAAAATACCACAACGGAGACCCCCGGACTGTTGAACAACTTAAGCTGTACATCAAGCAAGAATGGGAAAGAATTCCACTTCAAAAATGTGTCTCCTCAGTTCCCAAACATTTACTGAGTGTTGTTAAAAGGAAAGGCCATGTAACACAGTGGTAAAAAACTTTTTTGCAATGTGTTGCTGCCTATAAATTCAAAGTTATTTGCAATAAAATAACACGTTTCTCAGTGTGAACATTAAATATCTTGTCTTTGCAGTCTATTCAATTGAATATAAGTTGAAAAGGATTTGCAAATCATTGTATTCTGTTTTTATTTACCATTTACACAACGTGACAACTTCACTGGTTTTGGGTTTTGCACTAATCGGTCTGTTGTTCCTTTCAGTGGAAATATTAACATCCTTGTTTAATCAGGTGGTGAAGGAATCCAAGACGGAGAAGGAGAGAGACTCGGGTCACTCCGACAAAGACGACAAGGACAACTGAGAAGAAGAAGAATGTGACCACCAAAAAACAAGCATATGAAAAAAATAATAATAATCATTCTGTGTTTCATTGCCAGGCAAACAGTAACTGAAGGCAGGTCAATCAGTACATTTAGACAGTGGATCACCTTGGTGCTAGGGAAGCTGCTCCTAAACACAGCTGTGTCATCCCTGGGACTAAAATCCCATCAACATACCAGTTGAGGCCTTTATTTGCCGTGCAATCCCGTGGAGCTCTTTGATGGCCACATGTTTGTAGCTTGCTATGTGCTTGAAGAGCAATTCGCCTAATGGCTTTACCTCCATTTAAAAATAAAGATGAAAACATCTCTTTCCCAGGCTTCGCCTAGTCCGCCCAACCAACCATATCACAACAAAATAGAAAAAAAAATTGTTAAACTCTAGAAAATGTTGAGAAAGTTGAATTATTGAGCATCAAATGGCTGTTTGTATTTGCCTCATTAAGGATGGATCATGTACTGTAGGTGCAAATAAACTTGAAGCAAGTCTAGAGTGTCAGTCCTCATTGCTCCTGATGAACTCACAAGACATACTAACCATGAGTAGAGATTAAAGATAAAATACAAGTAAGACATATGAAGATTAATAGAAAAAAATAAATACAAATAAAAAACAGATATTAACAACAAATCTTAGTGTACATTAAACATATGTTTATTATTGCTAAGTAGTCCTTAAATAAAATTGTGAACATACTAGACAACTTGTCTTTTAGTAGTAATTAAACAAACAAGGACTCCTAATTAGTCTGCTGACGTATGCAGTAACAAATTGTGTCATTTATATTCTATTATTTTGTCAAAATTGTCAGGGACAAACTGTAAAAATTGATTATGTTTTCATTTACTGTTAATATCTGGTTATTTTCTAGTTTAACATGTTCTATCTACACTTCTGTTAAATTGTAATAATCACTTATTCTTCTGTTGTTTGATACTTTACATTAGTTTTGGATGTTACCACAAATTTAGGTATCGATCCGATACCAAGTAGTTACAGAATCATACATTGGTCATATTCAAAGTCCTCATGTGTCCAGGGACATATTTCCTGACTTTATAAACACAATATTGATTTTTTTTAAAGGACAAAAGATTTTGTGATGATAAAAAATATTGACTAGATACACTCTTGTACTTGGTATCATTACAGTGGATGTCAGGTGTAGATCCACCCATGGAGTTTGTTTACATTGTGACGCCGGTGAGCTATTGTATCCTCCTACGGTGTGTAGTGAAGCATGTTTAGCTATTCCTCATCTTCCAGTGATAATGGTACGTGTAAGAAACTTACTTTATTTGTCGCCATGGAGACGAGGATTAGTGATTTAGAAGTAGCTAAAACACTGCCGACTGCGGATGGACGTTAGCCGCTAGCTAGCTAGCCATGTCTTAAAGCACCTCTTCCTGAGGGCGTTTTAGTGTTATAAATTCACCTTTATCTTTAGTTTTTAGACCAAAATAAAAAAAAGGGAAGTCTGGGCCTTTCTGCTTAGGCTGCTGCCCCCGCGACCCGAACTAGGATAAGCGGAAGAATGTGAATTGTGAATTATATTTATATTGCGCTTTTTCTCTAGTGACTCAAAGCGCTTTACATAGTGAAACCCAATATCTAAGTTCCATTTAAACCAGTGTGGGTGGCACTGGGAGCAGGTGGGTAAAGTGTCTTGCCCAAGGACACAACGGCAGTGACTAGGATGGCAGAAGCGGGGATCGAACTTGGAACCCTCAAGTTGCTGGCACGGCCACTCTACCAACTGAGCTATATCGCCATATGTAAGATGGATGGGCGGATTTTGTAACTACGCTACAACAATAATGAGTTTTTAAACAATGACAATATAATATAAAATGATTTAATATTCCAAAATCCAAATAGATTTACGAATATACATTTTTTTGTATTTACTTTTTCCGTACAGACAGTATTAAAGAAATATAGTTTATGATAGTGAATTTAGATGTGACTAATGTTTCCTAGCACTAGATGGCGACATTGCGCACGACTCACCAATCGGCAGGAGAAGAAGACCAGTCAATGACGACATTCAACATCCGGTTTCGTTGGCGCCAGACTTGTCAAGTTGATCATGAAGACAAGTTTGTCTGCGTTTTACTTCAGTGGAAAAACAGCACGCTACTGTTGTTGATATTCTTCTACTTTGAGAAGCTGGACTGCTTTAAACCACCCTGACTTACTACGTTTGCTTACGTAAGTAAAAAACGTGTTTCTTCCTGAAATAATATTGTTTATATCGTTTGTACGTACTCACTCAGCGGCCACTACATTAGGTACACTTGCACAGTACGGTATGGCGACTATGAGATCAGAAATAAAACCTTTTTTTTTTAACTTTAGGGCCTTTATAACATTATGTCTCTCTATGTTGACTAGCATTTATATATTATATGGTAGGACACAATATTACAGACGTCTGTCAGTGTTACACAGTACTCCTATTATTTTAAGCGTATGACTGTGTACATAGGGCTGAGATACGGCTGAAAACTATCACGATATAAGATTTTTTACATCGGTCGATATTAATAATTATTGATATTTTTTATGACCTGTGGAGATATGGACCAGGAGAAAAATGTAACATTCCTCTTATTATAATCCCCTCAGCTATCAAGGCAGAAAGGAAATGTCAACAAAAGCATGAAAAACAATCAATGTAAAAACAGTTCTAAAATCACAATAAACACATAACAATAACCTCTTTAGATAAAGAGTTGCAAAAATAAGGAATATGTAAGAAATGCTTAATAAAGTGTAACAAAGTAGTGTAAAAATGTAAACATAGAGAAACCTGAGAATAATTTTTTTTGCAGGTTTGCTGCCAGGAAATGACGTGGTCTGTGTAACATTTAATTTGGTTTGTTATTCCTATTTTAGTCTGTAAGTGATTTATTTTATGCATTAATTATTATTTAAATATTATTGGAACATATCAATAATTTAAAGTCCCATATTTGTTATATTTTGTTATTTATACAGTCCTGCGCTTCCTAAAGAAGTTGGGAAAGGTGGCAATAAATACTGATAAAGTTGAGGACTGCTCATCAAACACTTATTTGGAACATCCCACAGGTGAACAGGCAAATTGGGAACAGGTGGGTGCCATGGTTGGGTATAAAAGTAGATTCCATGAAATGCTCAGTCATTCACAAACAAGGATGGGGCGAGGGTCACCACTTTGTCAACAAATGCGTGAGCAAATTGTTGAACAGTTTAAGAAAAACCTTTCTCAAGCAGCTATTGCAAGGAATTTAGGGATTTCACCATCTACGGTCCGTAATATCATCAAAGGGTTCAGAGAATCTGGAGAAATCACTGCACGTAAGCAGCTAAGCCCGTGACCTTCGATCCCTCTGGCTGTACTGCATCAACAAGCGACATCAGTGTGTAAAGGATATCACCACATGGGCTCATGAACACTTCAGAAAACCACTGTCAGTAACTACAGTTGGTCGCTACATCTGTAAGTGCAAGTTAAAACTCTCCTATGCAAGGCGAAAACCGTTTATCAACAACACCCAGAAACGCCGTCGGCTTCGCTGGGCCTGAGCTCATCTAAGATGGACTGATACAAAATGGAAAAGTGTTCTGTGGTCTGACGAGTCCACATTTCAAATTGTTTTTGGAAACTGTGGACGTCGTGTCCTCCGGACCAAAGAGGAAAAGAACCATCCGGATTGTTATAGGCGCAAAGTTGAAAAGCCAGCATCTGTGATGGTATGGGGGTGTATTAGTGCCCAAGACATGGGTATCAGTAAAGGCACCATTAGTGCTGAAAGGTACATACAGGTTTTGGAGCAACATATGTTGCCATCCAAGCAACGTTACCATGGACGCCCCTGCTTATTTCAGCAAGACAATGCCAAGCCATGTCTTACATCAACGTGGCTTCATAGTAAAAGAGTGCAGGTACTAAACTAGCCTGCCTGTAGTCCAGACCTGTCTCCCATTGAAAATGTGTGGCGCATTATGAAGCCTAAAATACCACAACTGAGACCCCCGGACTGTTGAACAACTTAAGCTGTACATCAAGCAAGAATGGGAAATAATTCCACATGAGAAGCTTAAAAAATGTGTCTCCTCAGTTCCCAAACGTTTACTGAGTGTTGTTAAAAGGAAAGGCCATGTAACACAGTGGTGAACATGCCCTTTCCCAACTACTTTGGCATGTGTTGCAGCCATGAAATTCTAAGTTAATTATTAATTGCCAAAAAAATAAATAAAGTTTATGAGTTTGAACATCAAATATCTTGTCTTTGTAGTGCATTCAATTGAATATTGGTTGAAAAGGATTTGCAAATCATTGTATTCCGTTTATATTTACAAATAACACAATTTCCCAACTCATATGGAAACAGGGTTTGTACATTATCAATTTTGGTGATGTAGAAAAGTTACAATCACATCAAATTAGCTTCATGGCCTCTTAACTTCATGTGAGTGATTATGATTGATGACACATGTTGACTTCTCTGAGCCCATTTAAATAGGGCTCATGTGATGCAGTCATTAGACTCGGTTACAAACGCGACAATGGGAAAGTCAAAGGAACTCAGCACAGATCTGAAAAAACGAATCATTGACTTGAACAAGTAAGGAAAGTCACTTGGAGCCATTTCAAAGCAGCTTAAGGTCCCAAGAGCAACTGTGCAGACAAGTGTTCATAAGTATAAAGTGCATGGCACAGTTTTGTCACTGCCACTATCAGGAAAAATATGCAAGCTATCACCTGTTGCTGAGAGAAAATTGGTCGGAATGATCAAGAGTCAACCGAGAAGCACCAAAAAGCTGGGGCCGTACTTATCAAGCTTCTTAGAATTACTCCTAAGAAGTCTGCTAAGAGTTGACTTAAGAGTAAAGAAATTCTTCGCTGAAAGCTGCACTTAAAAGTTAGTTATCAAGCGTCTTACTCACACTTTCAGCGAAGTGTAGGACTGAATCTTAAGTGTCACACTCAGAGCTGAATTACGACATTACTATGTGCCGTAAACGGAATTTTAGGTGACGTCATTTCTGTGTCCATAGAAATGACCAATCACGGAAGGGAATCCGTTGTCTAAGAATAAAGAAATATCTTGGAAATATTTAAGTGGACAATGGGAGTGTATATTTTGACAATAAACTACAAAATAATACAAAACAAACTAGTCCCCGTCGGCACTCACGCTACCGCTCCCTCTCTTCTATCGCCCACACACTCACTGACGTCACTCACCTCACGGCCACACACATACGCTACTGTCATAACATTTTCTTTCCAATTCATTAATTAGGCAACTAATTTGAAACTGGTGTGGGTGGCTCTATATATACCTGTACTAGCCCACTGCAGCCACATGCAGAAATCAACAAAGAATCGAAATGTATTATATCTGTGACAAAAATAATATCCGCTCTGTCTAAACGATACCGTTTGATCAGCTGCTCGTCATAAAAAAAATAAAAAAAACATTGTTCCGTTCCCTGAACGTTCGCGCACGTCTCTCTCGCCTCAGTGCCATCCCCTGCTGGCAACTCCTAACCACTTAAGACACCTCTGAAAGTCTCTTAAATATCGTGGAGAGTAGGAGTGATTCTTAGACTTAAGAACGTTGATAAAAAGCTTTTATTCTTAAGTTTGAGAGTAGGAATACATTTCGCAAATTCTCAGGACTTAAGTGTAAAATGGCACTCTAAGAAGCTTGATAAGTACGGCCCCTGGTCTGCAATTAATTAGAAGCTGCTGGAACACAGGTGGTTACCATGCAAGAAGGAAGCCCTTGCTCCAGAAGCCACACCTTAAGGCTCGTCTGAAGTTTGCTGTTGATCACATGGACAAATATAAGACCTTCTGGAGGAAAGTTCTGTGGTCAGATGAAAGAAAAATTGAGCTGTTTGGCCACAATACCCAGCAATATGTTTGGAGGAGAAAAGGTGAGGCCTTTAATGCCAGGAACATCATACCTACCGTCAAGCATGGTGGTTGTAGTATTATGCTCTGGGCCTGTTTTGCTGCCAATGGAACTGGTGCTTTACGGAGAGTAATTGGGACACTGAAAAAGGAGGATTACCTCCAAATTCTTCAGGACAACCTAAAATCATCAGCCTGGAGGTTGGGTCTTGGGCGCAGTTGGGTGTTCCAACAGGACAATGACCCCAAACACATGTCAAAAGTGGTAAAGGAATGGCTAAATCAGGCTAGAATTAAGGTTTTAGAATGGCCTTCCCAAAGTCCTGACTTAAAGGTGTGGACAATGCTGAAGAAACAAGTCCATGTCAGAAAACCAATATATTTAGCTGAACTGCACCAATTTTGTCAACAGGAGTAGTCAAAAATTCAAGCAGAAGCTTGCCGGAAGCTTGTGGATGGCTACCAAAAGCGCTTTATTGCAGTGAAACTTGCCAAGGGACATGTAAGCAAATATTAACATTGCTGTATTTAAACTTTTGACCCAGCAGATTTGCTCACATTTTCAGTAGACCCATAATAAATTCATAAAAGAACCAAACTTCATGAATGTTTTTTGTGACCAACAAGTATGTGCTCCAATCACTCTATATATATATATATATATATATATATATATATATATATATATATATATATATATATATGTATGTATGTATGTATATGTATGTATATATGTATATATATATATATATATATGTATATATATATATGTATATATATATATATATATATATATATGTATATATATATATATATATATATATATATGTATATATATATATATATATGTATATATATATATATATATGTATATATATATATATGTATATATATATATATATATATATATGTATATATATATATATATATATATATATATATATATATATATATATATATATATATATATATATATATATATATATGTATATATATATATATATATATATATATATATATATATATATATATATATATATATATATATATATATATATATATATATATATATATATATATATATATATATATATATATATATATATAGTGTTAAATAAAATCAGTCCCTTGGGCACAAAACTGAAAATAATACAGCTCTCCAAAAAGTGCACTTTTGCTGCTATTGGAACATACTAACTACACACACTATGACACTAAGAACACCACAGTCATCAATCAACAATTCTTCCCCCCTTACATGAGAGCGAAGCCTGGCAATAATTGCATATTGCCTGTTCTGCCCTCACTATACGTTTTGAGGTTATACAACTTGGCAGACAGCTAACAAACAATCCAAAGCAGATTAATCCATTTAGGCTCTTTATTGTTGTTGATCTTGCTTTGTCTTTTCCTATCTTTACTTTTGTCTTGCACTGGACTGTTTTTTTTGTTTTGTTTTTTAAACTGAAATACACACAATGACAAATGTATAAGCTATGTGATTCAATTAGCATACTGAAATGTAATACACAATATGTAAATATTAGCTTCACACAAAGGTGGAAATACACGACTGGCAGCCATTTTAAGTCCTCAAAACATCCATTGAAACAGTGCGCAAAAATCGTTTTTCAATAAACATCTTAGTATCAAACTTAAACACTTTCCACCTTAATATTGAGTTACATAAACAAGTTAAACAGTTTACTTACAGACTTATCTTTTCCAAGGCTTGTAAGAGCTAACACAACTTGTCTACTTCTCAATTGTCTCAACCCGGAAGTGCCCAAACTAATGACGCATTGTATTTTCATATCGCCACAAGGTGTCAGTAAAAGTCTACAATCAAATGGGCATAACATTGCAGGTCCCACAGGGCATTTTCTGCATGTGGGAAGGGATTTGTTCCCAGGGATTCGAATAAAGAACCAACTCTTTTTCTTTACTATAGTGGCCTCGATAACGGGAACCGGTTCTCAAAAAGGGATTCCAGTCCATGGAATCGGTTCTTTTCTTATCGAACAACCGGGAGAGCCGATTTCGAACATCATCCCTATATATATATATATATATATATATATATATATATATATATATATATATATATATATATATATACAGTCAAGAAAATAAGTATTTGAACACCCTGCTATTTTGCAAGTTCTCCCACTTAGAAATCATGCAGGGGTCTGAAATTGTCCATGGTAGGTGCATGTCCACTGTATGAGAGATAACCTAATCACACGAATAAATTGTTAAAAAATCATAGATTGTGATTTCTAGATTTTTTTTTTAGCTTATCTCTCATACAGTGGACATGCACCTACCGTGAAAATTTCAGACCCCTCCATGATTTCTAAGTGGGAGAACTTGCAAAATAGCAGGGTGTTCAAATACTTATTTTCTTGACTGTATATATATATATATATATATATATATATATATATATATATATATATATATATATATATATATACCGTATTTCCTTGAATAGCCGCAGGGGCGCTAATTAATTTAAAACCTCCTGTCACTCCGGCGTTTACTGGAAACCGGCGGGATGGCCGTGCATGCGGTAATTATTTTAAAACCTCACTCCAGCGTTTACCAAAAGGAATGCGGTAAATTTAGGCGTGCGCTTTGAGTGTGATGTAAGCATATAACATCATGAAAAGCACATTTAATAAAAAAAAACGTTATTATGGTCTTACCTGTACTTATAAATGGAGTCCATTTGCAGCTCCTTCTGACCAAAAGCATCGATAACTTGTTTATAGAAGTCTTCCTTATTTTCTTTCTTCCGTTTTAAAAGTCTCTCTGTCTCGATGGAGATATTCCTTTAATTATTACCTCCTGCTTCGATTGAAAGTCCAGTTTAGAAAACTGTTTTATTTTAGATACCGGTATGTAATCCTCCTTGTTAAAAGTTCAGGCAGAGGAGAAAAAAAAATGTCTTGCTGCGTGTGTTCACTTCTTCTGCAGTACCGGAAGTCGCAAGAAGGATCACTAGCGCGGCAGCGCCCTCTACCACCAGGAGGCTGGAGTCATTTCATGACTCATACAGTATTTGACACACGCAGCTACTGTATATTAATAAAATATAGCTGCTTACTGTTCTTTTTAGCATAATGTACCGGTATTCAATAGCTTGGACCTTAAATCCTACTGAATACCGGTAGCTCTTTATCTTTTTTCCTTTGTGCGATTGCAAACTACTGAAAGCAGCTTCCTCCATTTTGAAAATGAGGACAGATAAAGCGTCACTCGTAACGTAACGAATTTGACCCGGTGGAAGTTCTAGCCATATGCTAAATATTTTGCAAAACGAGTTTGACCCGGCGAAAATTATAGACATGCGATAATAAAATCAATATTTTGCGAAACGAATTTGATCCGGCGTCAATAATGAACCGGTGATAAGGCCAAGCATGCGTTAATTATTTTGAGAAACGAGTTTGACCCGGCAGTAATTCTAGACGTGCGAATACTATATTCCCTGCGCCAATTCAAGGAAATACGGTATATACATATATATATACATATATATATACATATACATATATATATACATATATATAGATATTAGGGCTGCAACTAACGATTAATTTGATAATCGATTAATCTGTCGATTATTAATAATACCTGGGATTTATATAGCGCTTTTCTAAATACCCAAAGTCGCTTTACACGTGTAGGGGGGGGGGGGGATTAAAACAACTTTATTAGGAAAAGAAACTAAGAAAAGAAAAAAGAAAAATATAATAAAGAAACACCAAGGGCAGGGTCAGTTTGGAAAGGCTAATGTGAAGAGGTGAGTTTTTAGGGTGGTTTTGAAGGTAGGGAGGGAGGGGGCATCTCTGATGTGCCTGGGGAGAGCGTTCCAGAGAGAGGGGGCAGCCACGGAGAAGGCCCTGTCACCCCAGGTTCGGCGCCTGGTCTTGGGGACCTCCAGGAGGCCAGCATCACTAGACCTGAGGGAACGGGACGGGACGTGTGGCTGGAGGAGGTCAGAGAGGTAGGGTGGAGCCAGGTTATGGAGTGCCTTGTAGGTGGTGAGGAGTATTTTAAAGGGGATTCTGTATTTGACAGGCAGCCAGTGGAGGTCATGAAGGACAGGTGTGATGTGCTCTCTGGAGCGGGTTCCGGTGATCAGGCGGGCAGCGGAGTTCTGGACATATTGCAGTTTATTGAGGGTTTTGGAAGTGATGCCGTAGAGGATGCTGTTGCAATAGTCTAGCCGGGATGAGATGAAGGCGTGGATGAGGGTTTCGGCAGCAGAGGGTGTGAGGGAGGGCCGGAGACGGGCAATGTTTCTGAGGTGGAAGAATGCAGTTTTGGTGATGTGGTTTACGTGGGGGAGGAATGAGAGGGTAGGGTCGAAGATTACACCTAGATTGCGGATGTGGGTGGAGGTAGTGACAAGGGAGCCGTCGATGTTTAATGAAAAGTCCTGAGTGGAGCGAGTGAGGGAGTCGGGGCCAATTATAATTATTTCAGATTTGTTGCAGTTGAGTTTTAGAAAGTTTTTTTGCATCCAGGTTTTTATGTCTGTGAGGCAGGTGGTGAGGGTGGAGTGGGTGGCTGGGGTGATGGTCGTGGTGGAAAGGTATAGTTGTGTGTCGTCGGCATAGCAGTGAAATTGAAGGCCGTGGTGGCGGAGGATCTGACCGAGGGGCAGGAGGTAGATGGTGAAGAGTAGGGGACCAAGTACTGAGCCTTGGGGGACGCCGTGGGTGACTGGGGCAGTGGAGGAGGTGCAGTTGTTGATTGAGATGAATTGCTGACGGTCAGAGAGGTAGGATTTCATCCAGGAGAGGGCAGTGCCGGATAAACCAAGGGAGGAGTGGTGGCGTGATAGGAGGATGGAGTGGTTGATGGTGTCGAAGGCAGCACTGAGGTCGAGGAGAATGAGGATGGAGAGGGAACCAGAGTCGGCGGACAGGAGGATGTCGTTGGTGACCTTGAGGAGGGCAGTTTCTGTGCTGTGGAGTGAGCGGAAGCCGGATTGGGACGTTTCGTAAAGGTTATTGTGGAGAAGGTGGGATTTGATTTGGGAGGCAACTGCACGTTCGAGAATTTTAGAGAGGAAGGGGAGGTTGGAGATGGGCCTGTAGTTGTTGGGGAAGTTGGGGTCGAGACCGGATTTCTTGAGAATGGGGGTTATGGCAGCCAGCTTGAGGGCAGGAGGGACAGAGCCAGTGGATAGGGAGGAGTTAATTATAGTGGTGATGAAAAGTGAGAGTGAGGGGAGGCAGGCTATGACTAAAGTGGATGGGATTGGGTCGAGGATGCAGGTGGAGGCTTTCATACCAGAAGTTATGGAGGATAGGTCAGTTGTGGTGATTTCGGAGAAAAAGTTGAGTGGGTGGTTGGAGAGTAAAGGGGGGGCATGATCGGGGGTAGGGGAGGAGGTGGGAGAGGAGGCGGCCAGTTCAGAGTGGATGGTGTTGATTTTTGATTGAAAAAATGATAAAAATTCTTCACATTTGCTGGTGGTGAATGAGGTGGGGGTGGTGTCCATGGGTTTGAGGAGTTGGGTTACGGTAGAGAAGAGTATCTTGGGGTTGTTGCTGCCGGATTGTATGACGGAGGAGTAGTGGGAAGTGCGTGCATTGTTGAGGGCATCTCTGTATTCCTGTTGGTGTAGTGTGTAGATGTCCAGGTGAACAGTGAGACCGGTTTTCTTTGAGAGCCGTTCAAGCTGCCGGCCCTTGGCTTTAAGGTGACGGAGGTGGTCAGTGTACCAGGGGGCGGTGTGGGTGTAGGAGACAGTTTTGGTTTTTATGGGGGCGAGTTGATTGAGATAGGAGGAGAGTGCGCTGTTGTATCTGTTAACCAGTTCAGTGGGGGAGGCGTTCAAAGTGAGGGTGTGATCGGAGGTGGTGTCAATCAGTAGGGCGGAAAGAGAGGGGGGGTGGATTGATTTCATGTTCCGGTATGATATGGAGCGTTGCTGCTTGATAAGGGGGGTGGGGATGTCTATGTCCAGGGTGAGGGCCAGGTGGTCTGAGAGGATGTCTGTGAGGTTGAAGCTGGTGAGGTTGCTGATGGAGAGTCCAGTGGTGCAAATTAAGTCCAGGGTGTGTCCTTTTTTGTGGGTGGGGAAGTCAACGTGTTGAGTGATATTAAATGAGTTGAGAATGTCCAGAAATTCAGTGGCAGTTTTGCAGGTGGTGGAATTGACATGAATGTTGAAATCTCCCAGTAGGATGACTGAAGGTGAAATGGCACAGAGTTGGGTGAGAAATTCAGAAAGATCGGAAAGGAATGCAGGGTTGGGTTTGGGGGGGCGGTAGATGATTGCAGTGACCAGGGGTTTGGGGCCAGGCAGCTTGAATGACTGGTGGTCAAAGGAGGAGGGGGTTGTGATGGTTACAACAGTGGGTTTCAAGTGTTGGCGGTATATTGTAGCTATACCGCCAGCACGACCGTCACGTGGTTTATCCATGTAGGTGTATCCTGGGGGTGTAGCTTTGTTGAGGTGAATGTATTCCAGTGGTTTTTGCCAGGTTTCGGTTATGCTGAAAAAGTCTATGTTGTTGTCAGTTATGAATTCACTGAGTATTGGTCCTTTTTTATTGAGTGAGCGGGTATTGAGCAGAGCAAATTTAAGGGATGGGTGAAGTTGGATGGGTGGGGGTGCTTTGGTTAACGGTTGCAGGTAGGCAGAGCGCACGTGTGGTTTGTTATTGTGATGACGTGTGACGTCACTGGGGGTGGGTCGGTTGCGTGACCAGAGTGATGGGATGCAGTGTTGTTCAGTCCGGGAGTAAATAAACTTTCTGCGGGAGCTTCTGTGGATGTATCTGGGTCGGGGAAACAGTCCGTGTGTTTTGATGGCTGCTGTGATGTCTGGAGGTGTGGTGACGTGGTTGCTGAGTTTGAGGAGTTGCAGAGTGGAGTATTTGAGTCGCATGCTGGCAGTGGTGGATGTTAGCCTGGGATCGTTGGCCGACAGCCGCACACTTGTTGGCCAGAGATGGAGAGACAGGCACAACGCGACGATCCACAGCATGACAGAGGAGAGAAGAGAGGAGTTGGTGGAAGGACCCGCGCCGGCTGCGTGTTGTTGCTGCTAGGGCAGGGTAGCTGGAGGCTGGCTAGCTGTTAGCCACCAGCTGCGGAGCGGTGGCTAGTTAGCAGAGAGCTAACCAGACAGTCGGCGGGTAGCCAGGAGGGCTATCCGCGGTGCAATCCGGGATAACAGTCCGGGAAACAGCTCGTAGTGGCAGGTTGTTGATGGGCGATGCCAGGAGAATCAGTGGAGCCAACGGGTGAGTGAAACATCTGTCATCTGTCACAAAATAATCCAAGCTGATGCCAGGTGACGAAGTGGGTAAAAGTTGACAAGTAGAAAACTACACACTTAAAAGTTAAACACACTTAGTATACAAAACAAAACAAAAAATAGATACTAAGTCGCATAAAAACTAAAACTAAGGCTAAGGAAGGAGAAGCGGCGAACAAGCGAGACGCCAGCGTCCTCTCCCACCGAAAAATATTACTTCGATTAATCGATTAATAATCGGATACAAGAGACAAACTACATTTCTATCCTTTCCAGTATTTTATTGGAAAAAAAACAGCATACTGGCACCATGTTGTGGACATTGGGGGTGCAGCATACACCAATAATAACACAGAAATGTAACTCATCAGAACTGAATCAGATATTGTACATGTTTCTGTTGTGAATAATAAAGGATTCATTTTAGGCTGCCTCTGAATAATAGCATGAAATATTCCAGCACCTTCATAACGTTTAGTTATACTAAAGCGTCACTCAAATCTAAATATATTTATATAGCTTTATCAGCCCGGCTACATTGATCCATTATGAAACCAACCTGAGATATTTCTGTCCGTTACGTTTATTTCGAAATTGGTAACCGTGCGTTTTCTCTCTCAAAACGGAGTCAAATGTGCCGGAGACACATTATCAGCCCCGCGTTGCAACAAAGGCATAACTTTAACGTTACTCACAAAAAAGCTGAACTCATGAATGCTTGTTGCCACTATGGACTTAAAAAGTTACGTACTGTGAGTTCTTCCCTTCATCCATGGCGCCAACATTTTTCTTCTTCAGGTGCTCCTGAAGCAATGTTGTACTTCCGTGCCATTTTGCAGGAAACGGTCTTCTTTGAAGTCTTTAAAGTGAAGTGTTCCCACACTTTTGACGACTTAGGTCGTACACTTTTCTCCATTGAAGCAATAACCTCAAGATGTTTCTCCGCTAAACTATCGGTAGTGTCTTCCTGCGCCATTTTTCGAATTTTTCCAGCAAAGGAGACGCCGTCGTCACGCGAGCTGCACATGACCACATCATTGGCTAGCTTACGCCACCTCATGAGACGTAGCCTCAGCGCCGCCCCGGCGCTGTTTTGTACTGTTTTTGTACTTATTTTGATTATTGTTTCTCAGCTGTTTGTAAATGTTGCAGTTTATAAATAAAGGTTTATAAAACAAAAAAAACCACCAAAAAAAAAAAAAAAAAGCCTCCGCGCATGTGCATAGCATATTTCCAACGAATTGATGACTAAATTAATCGCCAACTATTTTGGTAATCGATTTAATCGATTAGTTGTTGCAGCCCTAATATATATATATATATATATATATATATATATATATATATATATATATATATATATATATATATATATATATATATATATATATATATATATATATATATATATATTATGGCTGTGAATCTTTGGGTGTCCCACTATTCGATTAAATATCGATTCTTAGGGTCACGATTCGATTCAAAATCGATTTTTTTTTTCCCAATTCAACACGATTCTCGATTCAAAAACGATTTTTTTCCCCGATTCAAAACGATTCTCTATTCATTCAATACATAAGATTTCAGCAGGATCTACCCCAGTCTGCTGACATGCAAGCAGAGTAGTAGATTTTTGTAAAAAGCTTTTATAATTGTAAAGGACAATGTTTTATCAACTGATTGCAATAATGTAAGTTTGTTTTAACCATTAAATCTAACCAAAAATATGACTTATTTTATCTTTGTGAAAATATTGGACAGAGTGTGTTGTCAAGCTTATGAGATGCGATGCAAGTGTAAGCCACTGTGACACTATTGTTCATTTTTTATAAATGTCTAATGATAATGTCAATGAGGGATTTTTAATCACTGCTATGTTGAAATTGTAACTAATATTGATACTGTTGTTGATAATATTAATTTTCGTTTCACTAATTTGGGTTTGTTCTGTGTCGTGTTTGTGTCTCCTCTCAATTGCTCTGTTTATTGCAGTTCTGAGTGTTGCTGGGTCGGGTTTGGTTTTGGAATTGGATTGCATTGTTATGGTATTGCTGTGTATTGTTTAGTTGGATTGATTAATTTAAAAAAATAAAAATAAATAAATAAAACATTTTAACTAATTTAAAAAAAATATTATTTAAAAAAAAAAAGAGAATCGATTCTGAATCGCACAACGTAAAAATCGCGGTTCGAATTTGAATCGATTTTTTCCCACACCCCATATATATATATATATATATATATATTAGGGCTGCAACAACTAATCGATTCAATCGATTAAAATCGATTATTAAAATAGTTGCCGATTAATTTAGTCATCGATTCGTTGGATCTATGTTATGCGCATGCGCAGATGTTTTTTTTTTTTTTTTTAAATACTTTTTTTTTTTTTTTTTTTAATAAACCTTTATTTATAAACTGCAACATGTACAAACAGCTGAGAAACAATAATCAAAATAAGTATGGTGCCAGTATGCTGTTTTTTTTTCCAATAAAATACTGGATAGGATAGAAATGTAGTTTGTCTCTTTTATCCGATTATTAATCGATTAATCGAAGTAATAATCGACAGATTAATCGATTATCAAATTAATCGTTAGTTGCAGCCCTTATATATATATATATATATATATATATATATATATATATATATATATATATATATATATATATCTATATATATATATATATATATATATACATATATATATATGTATACATATATATATATATATGTATACATATATATATATATGTATACATATATATATATATATATATACGTATATATATATATATATATATATATATATATATATATATATATATATATATATATATATATATATGTGTATATATATATATGTGTATATATATATATATATATATATATATATATATATATATATATATATATATATATATATATATATATATATATATATATATATATATATATATATATATATATATATATATATATATATATATATATATATCGGCGTAGCCCTACATTTACATCTAAAAATCAGGTTTTTTATGTGCATACAACTTTTAACAAGCAAAGTCAGTGTATTGAATTGTTTGTCATGTAATCTCCTGTTACAGACTGGACCTCTTTGACCTCACTGAAAGTTTTTCAGCATGAATTGTGAACTTCTGGCAACATGCACCGCTCTGGGATACCTGGAAGGAGACATTTATCACAAAGAAGAAGATTGTTTGGGTGAGTGTTTTGTTTTTAATTCATTGGTGCGTATATTGTGACGATGATGAACAAAAATGTTTGCGTCTCAGAGAGCGTGAAAGACTTGATCAGGTACCTGCGCCATGAAGACGACACCCGTGACGTGCGCCAGCAGCTGGGTGAAGGCCATATTGTGGAACATGACCTTCTGCCTCTCATCACTCAGCATGGGCAAGACAAGGCCTTGTTTGATGCCTGCATAAGGTCAAAGTATTTCCTGTCTACCCCAATTCTTGTGACATCCTAAATACCGTATTTTTCGGACTATAAGTCGCAGTTTTTTTCATAGTTTGGCCGGGGGTGCGACTTATACTCAGGAGCTACTTATGTGTGAAATTATTAACACATTACCGTAAAATATCAAATAATATTATTTAGCTCATTCACGTAAGAGACTAGACGTATAAGATTTCATCGGATTTAGCGATTAGGAGTGACAGATTGTTTGGTAAACGTATAGCATGTTCTATATGTTATAGTTATTTGAATGACTCTTACCATAATATGTTACGTTGACATACCAGGCACGTTCTCAGTTGGTTATTTATGCGTCATATAACGTACACTTATTCAGCCTGTTGTTCACTATTCTTTATTTATTTGAAATTGCCTTTCAAATATCTATTCTTGGTGTTGGGTTTTATCAAATACATTTCCCCAAAAAATGCGACTTATACTCCAGTGCGACTTATATATGTTTTTTTCATTCTTTATTATGCATTTTCGGCCAGTGCGACTTATACTCCGGAGCGACTTATTGTCCGAAAAATACGGTAATTTGGATTGTCAACAGAAGTGATGGATTGTTGTTGTTTTGCAGGCTAATGGTCAATCTAACACAACCTGCCATGCTTTGCTTTGGCAAAGTTCCCGATGACCCGGTGTTTAGACACCACTTTCTGCAAGTGACCTCTCATTTACAAGCCTACAAAGAGGTACTACCTTCCCAATACTCGATTAATCGCCTGTTCTCTCAAGAACACATGTTTATTAATAACATCCACTTTGTATCGTAGGCATTTTCTAGTGAAAAGGTGTTTGGCATTTTAAGTGAGACGCTGTACAACCTGTTACAACTGGTAAGTCATGACTGCAACACACGTATGTTGTTACACATGTGTCTTTATTCTTATACAAGTACCGTATTTTCCAGACCATAGGGGCACCGGATAATAAGGCGCCCTGCCGATGAGCGGGTCTAGTCAGGTCTATTTTCATACAAACGGTGAACCGGATTATAAGGCGCATTAAAGGGGTCATATTATTTTTATTTTTTTCTGAATGTAAAAGACTTCCTTGTGGTCTACATAACATGTAATGGTGGTTCTTTGGTCAAAATGTTGCATAGATGATGTTTTACAGATCATCTTCTAAGTCACTTTCTGACAGTCGCTTCAGGATGCACCGTTTTGTGGGCGGTCTTATTTACGTGGCTCACCTTCGACAGCGTCTTTTGTCCGTCATTTTGTTGTAGCGGTGTAGCGTGCAAGGAAAGGAGTGGAAGAAGTGTCAAAAGATGGCGCTAACTGTTTTAATGACATTCAGACTTTACTTCAATCAATAACGGAGCAGCATCTCCTCATCCGGGAACAACAACAACGCCGGACATGTGTCCCGTGAAAAAGCGTCCGACCGGAACTCTCTAATAACTAAAGTTCCTTGGGTGAATAATGTAAACTCACTACAGCGGTATGTTTTAGCGCTTTCACTGACAGATATGAGTAAGAACTTTAAAGTACTTTATATTAGAAATGGCAACAGTGGAGGATGGATGTCCCATAACAAGAAAATAGAGAAAAAGAAGAACCTTATCGACTACGGTGTCAGCACGAACTACAAAGGCGGATGCGCGCAAATTTTCAGGACTTATGCCTATCCCAAATACAGATCAGCAGGTACCAGAAGGTAAGAAAAGTTGCTTTTGCATAATATTGCGAAACAAAACGCCATATTATACGTCTTACCTTATACACACACCATAATAATTCTCCTATGTTCAAGCACAGTACAATCCATCAAGCGGTGCGGCTTCATAGCTTACCAAAGTCGTACTAAAACATTTTGACAGACTTTTGAGCGCCGTGTGTAATGTTCTATATTTTCAATGGAACATATGACATGTTGTTTACTTGAGTCATATTGCAGTCTACACGTATCTCTTATGTGTGACTGCCATCATATTGCAGTCTACACGTATCTCTTATGTGTGACTGCCATCTACTGGTCACACTTATCATTTCACCATGTACCAAATAAAATAGCTTCGAGGTCGGTAAGCACAACCAAAATGATTCCGTACATTAGGCGCACCGGATTACAAGGCGCACTGTCGAGTTTTGAGAAAATGAAAGGATTTTAAGAGCGCCTTATAGTCCGAAAAATACGGTATGTTGTTACACATGTGTCTTTATTCTTATGAGTGTTTGCTCTTCTGTGTTAGGAGTGGGAGCAGAGAGAAGAGGAAGACAACCTTCTGATTGAGAGAATTCTGCTTCTGGTCCGGAATGTTCTTCACGTGCCTGCAGATCCTTTAGAGGAGAAGGTGGGGCTGGACGATGATGGCAAAAATAATAATCACGATTATTTTTAATTGATATTGAAATCACGACGAATAACAGTTAATTAATTAGAAAACATTAGTATTTATTGCACCACCAAACATTCAACTTTGAATAGATTTTAAAAGAACAACGGATATAAATTACTATCGAATAATAAACAGCAAGTACAATTTTAAAAATATTAACAGCAATAAATTACATTTGCAATAGCCATATAAAACAATACAATCCAGTTTTTACCGTCTTATTTATTTTTAATTCTGTTTTTTGCCTTTTACACTTATTTTACCACCATAGAGTCTTTTGTTTCAAATAAAATGTTTAACTAAATGAAAAAATCCTCACACTTTGTGCAATTTCGACCAGTAAGCAGTGTTTCCCACACATTCATTTATTTGTGGCGGCCCGCCACGAAATAATTACGTCCGCCACAAATAGATGTATTATTATTTTTTATTTTATTTTTATTTTTATTTTTATTTTTATTTTTATTTTTGTATTTTATTTTATTTTTTGGTCCTGTCCAGCTTCTCAGGCAAATCATATAGTTGATGTAGATGCCCATATAGGCTGTTCAGATTTACTTTACAAAAGAGAAGTGTACGATACTTCTCTTGTTGCCTTATTTGTATTTGACTACTACTGTTTTCTGTTTATTTGTTACTGACTGTGGCAGGACACCTCTGCCTCTGTTTCACTTTATGTTGCTGGTAAATAATATGGTTGTAGTAGTAGGCTAAAGTTAAATTATTTAGTATGCACTAATTAAAGGGGCAGAGCTTTAAGAGACATTTTAGCTTTTATATTTTATAAGATATATTTTTTGTAAGAACCACAATTAATAAATATATTTCAGTGAATAACTTATTGTTCAAATCTGTATATATATATGTACATAAAGTGTTGTAATTATATTGTAAAATGGATGGATGGATGGACGCTTAAAAGAAAACTGTTATTATTAATTAGTAAGTATAAATTTTTTGAGCCTTTTTAGAGAAAATCATATCATTGTAGTAAATTATGCAAATGACTCGATGATGTCATGGTGACCACGCCCATAGCCACGCCCCCACCACCACAGGTATCTTGGCAGTGGAAACACTGGTAAGCATCATCATTTTGTAAATGTATCAATAAGTGCTTTAAGTACAATATACTTGTGTAAGGTACTTTTTTGAAACCTTTGTTTTGGATACGCAGTCAGACCGGATGTGCTGCACTACGCTGTTATTGTGAAAGGGAGGAAGTGTGCTGTTGTCCAGAGCTTGACGTTACTCTCAAGTTGTTTCTGCTGTTCTTTTTGTATATTGATGTAGGGCTGGGTGATATGGACTTTAATAAATATCTCAATATTTTTAGGCCATGTCACGATACGCGATATATATCTTGATATTTTGCCTTAGCCTTGAATTAACACTTGATGCATATAATCACACCAGTATGATGATTATATGTGTCTACATTAAAACATTCTTATTAATACTGCATTAATAAATGCTCATTTTAAACTTTCATGCAGAGAGGGAAATCACAACTAAGTCAATTTACCAAAACTGTATTTATTAAACAGTTATTAAGCAGTGGCACAAACATTCATGTCATTTCCAAAACAGAAAGTGCAAGATTGTCAGAGACATTTTAAAACAAGTTATTAGTGCACTTTTGTGCATGATGTCACTAAGATGACACATTAAAACAACACTAAATTAAAGTGCACTTTTTGTACAGAACGCCACTACAATAGTTTAAAACAAATAAAGTGCACTTTTGTGCATGATGTCACACAAGATATTTCAATAACTGTCAAATAACAATTAGCTGCATAATAGGAAATCAAATAGTGTATGTCCTTCTCTATGTGGTAGGTTACTGCGGACGTTATCTCCTTCTGTTGTTGACTATTTTTTTATACGGTGTTGATCTGGAAATGGTTGCTTGGGCATTTTGTTGGGTTTGGCACCGGCCGAGATGTTGACGTGCGGAGTTTCAAGCACTCATCCTTCTCTAGCGGTTGACTTTTCAAATGATGCTACAAATTAGTAGTGCTGCTACTTATTGTAGTGAATTGAAGTGAAGTGAATTATATTTATATAGCGATTTTCTCTAGTGACTCAAAGTGCTTTTACATAGTGAAACCCAATATCTAAGTTCCATTTAAACCAGTGTGGGTGGCACTGGGAGCAGGTGGGTAAAGTGTCTTGCCCAAGGACACAACGGCAGTGACTAGGATGGCGTGACTAGGATGGCGGAAGCGGGGATCGAACCTGCAACCCTCAAGTTGCTGGGACGGCCACTCTACCAACCGAGCTATACCGCCCCATTAAATTAATTAAATTGTAGCAACGCTTTTGCCGCATACTTGACATATTACGGTTGTCTGTTCAACATCTTCCCGTTGAAGCCAAACCACCGTCAGACGATGGACCCTGTGCTGTTTTTCTTGGGAATTAATTATTCTTCCTCCATTTGTTACCAGATTCGCACCTTCTCTCTCTCGTATTACCCCTCGCACCGCTCCGCTTGCACCTGCCACAGAAATTAGCTGCCACAGCTAACTTTACCTATGGTACATTTCTCCCTACTACCTCTCTGCTCGGCAAAGGCGTATGACGTTGCACGTGTGACAGTATGTGGTGTATGTAAGAAGGTGCGCTTGTTTTATGAGAGACAAGAAAGAGTGAGAAAAGCCTGTAGTGTAATGCCCGCAGCTAAAAGCAACTGCGTGAGAACGTATACTCGAATACTCACGATATCGTCATTTTCTACATCGTACAGAGACAAACCCGCAATATATTGAGTATATTCGATATATCGCCAAGCCCTACATTGATGTTCACAACAACACAAACACATTAGACGTATTGTGGGTGTATGATTGTTTGTACATTGATGTTACATCCATGATGTCGTTCACAACAACACAAACCGATGAGATGTGTTGTGTGTGTATGATTGTTTGTACATTGATGTTACATCAAGGATGTCGTTCACAACAGATGACATGTGTTGTGTGTATGATTGTTTGTACATTGATGTTACACCAATGATGTCGTTCACAACAACACAACAGATGGCATGCGTTGTGTGTGTATGATTGTTTTTACATTGATGTTACATCCATGATGTCGTTCACAACAACACAACAAATGAGATGTGTTGTGTGAGCAAGCAAGTTTAATTCAGATCTAATCCAGATTGTGCATTTGGTGGAAATATAAATATTGTATTCAATATGGAATCTGCCGTTTAACATGTTTTATTTGTTATGCATTTGATCAAGTTGTAATGTTAAGTGCCAATCAGAATCTTAACGAATGACATTTCATTTACACCCACAAGTAATTAATTGTAAATGGAAGGGTAAAAATACCTACTTTTAAACGGAGGTGGTCTATAAAATGGAGGTTGTATGAACTCAGATCTTCACTCTGAGTCTTGCCGTCTCTGTAGAAAGTGGATGATGACGCCAGTGTCCACGACAGGCTGCTTTGGGCCATTCACATGAGCGGTTTTGATGACCTGGTCAAGTTCTTGGCCTCGGCCCAGAGTGAGCAGCAGTGGAGCATGCACGTGTTAGAAATCATTTCCCTCATGTTCAGAGACCAGGTAAGGGCAAATCTCCTTTTCCTAATCTTTTGTGTACGTCTTTGCCGCAGCCGCTGGTTCTTTAGGTATTGTTTTGGCGTGTTTGCAGACACCTGACACCTTGGTGAGTGCTGGGCACGCTCGCTCTGCAGAGGAGAAGCAGAGAGACACCTCGGAGCTGGAGGTGCTGAGGCAGAAGGAGCAGGCGGAGAAACGATCTCGTACGCTGCAAAGAGGATGCAGGTCGCTCTTTTCAACCATCACATTTGACCAGCCAGCCTGAAATGTATCGTTTATCATCCATGTGATTTATGATTCACAGACATTCCCGATTTGGTGGCTCTTTTGTGGTGAAAGGCCTGAAGGCAATCGGAGACAACGATGTGATTTATCACAGAAATATTACCAATGTGAGTACAGCGACTTCCAAAGTGATATTCATAAAAGTGAAGTTGGCACGTTGTGTAAATGGTAAATAAACAGAATACAATGATTTTCAAATATTTTTCAACTTATATTCAATTGAATAGACTGCAAAGACAATATATTTATTATTCCAACTGGAAAACTTATTTTTTGCAAATATTAACTAATTTGGAATTTGATGCCTGCAACGTGTTTCAAAAAAGATGGCACAAGTGACAAAAAAGACTGAGAAAGTTGAGGAATGCTCATCAAACATTTATTTGGAACATCCGACAGGTGAACAGGCTAATTGGGAACAGGTGGGTGCCATGATTGGGTATAAAAGCAGCTTACATTAAATGCTCAGTCATTCACAAACAAGGATGGGGCGAGGGTCACCACTTTGTGATGGCGAAGTTGGGAGAGTGGCCGTGCCAGCAATCTGAGGGTTACTGGTTCAATCCCCACCTTCTACCATCCTAGTCACGTCCGTTGTGTCCTTGAGCAAGACACTTCACCCTTGCTCCTAATGGGCCTGATTAGCGCCGTGCATGGCAGCTCCCGCCATCAGTGTGTGAATGTGTGTGTGTGAATGGGTGAATGTGGAAATAGTGTCAAAGCGCTTTGAGTTCCTTAAAAAGGTAGAAAAGCGCTATACAAGTACAACCCATTTCCATTTCCATTTACAGTTAAAACTCTACTACGCAAAGCCAAATTTATCAACAACACCCAGAAACGCAGCCGGCTTCGCTGGGCCCGAGCTCATCTAAGATGGACTGATGCAAAGTGGAAAAGTATTCTGTGGTCTGACGAGGCCACATTTCAAATTGTTTTTGGAAACTCTGGACGTCGTGTTCTCTGGAACAAAGAGGAAAAGAACCATCCGGACTGTTATATGCGCAAAGTTGAAAAACCAGCATCTGTGATGGTATGGGAGTGTATTAGTGCCCAAGGCTTGGGTAACTTACACATCTGTGAAGGCACCATTAATGCTGAAAGGTACGTACAGGTTTTGGAGCAACATATGTTGCCATCCATGCAAAGTTATCATGGACGCCCCTGCTTATTTCAGCAAGAAAATGCCAAGCCACATGTTACAACAGCGTGGCTTCATAGTAAAAAAGTGCGGGTACTAGACTGGCCTGCCTGTAGTCCAGACCTGTCTCCCATTGAAAATGTGTGGCGTTCTTAGATAACTGCTACAACCGTCTCAACCCGGACTGTTGAACAACTTAAGCTGTACATCAAGCAAGAATGGGAAAGAATTCCACTTCAAAAATGTGTCTCCTCAGTTCCCAAATGTTTACTGAGTGTTGTTAAAAAGAAAGGCCATGTAACACAGTGGTAAAAATGCCCCTGAGACAACTTTTTTGCAATGTGTTGCTGCCATTAAATTCTAAGTTAATGATTATTTGCAAAAAAAAAAGAAGTTTCTCAGTGTGAACATTAAATATCTTGTCTTTGCAGTCTATTCAATTGAATATAAGTTGAAAAGGATTTGCAAATCATTGTATTCTGTTTTTATTTACCATTTACACAACGTGACAACTTCACTGGTTTTGGGTTTTGCACTAATCGGTCTGTTGTTCCTTTCCCAGTTCAAAAACTACACCCATGACATCGGTAAAGCTGTGAGACGTGTTCCTCGGCGAAACAGACAAGCCCAGGAAAATATGGACAAACGGCGCTCAGCTTTCAACGTTCGACTCTTCCTACGAGAGTTTTGTGTGGACTTCTTGGAGAACTGCTACAACCGTCTCATGTACCTTGTCAAGGTCAGCAACGAAGCCCTTTTTTGGAAGCAAAGTTGACTTTTGTAATCATTCATAATAGGGATGTCCCGGTCCACCTACTACTGATCAGTATCAGACGATTTTTGTGAAACACGGATGACACAGTATTAATTTTAGTTCCCCGGCTGACAAGCGGCTAGCAGCTAACTATGTGTCTCCTTACTATGGCTGTACGATTAATCAACATCAAACGACATTGAGGTTTTAAATAAACCGCAAGAAGCAGAGGTTTTTATTTTCTGCGCTGTCACCGGCATTTGAATTCCCCAAAAAGTGCACTTCCCCTTTAAATGACTGTGAATAGTGTTTATATTGTTCCCAGTCTTTGTTTGCCTCCTCCTCCGCAGGAGAGTCTGATTCGGGAGCAGAGCCAGCAGCATGACGAGACCTACTACCTGTGGGCGCTCAGCTTCTTCATGGCCTTCAACCGTGGCAACACTTTCCGTGCCGATTTAGTTTCCGAGACCATGTCCAGTCGCACGTTCCATTTCATAGAGCGCAACATCACCAACTACTACGAGATGATGCTGACCGACCGCAAGGAGGCCACGTCCTGGTCCCGCAGGTTACTGGCAAGCAGCTTTGGGAAAATGACCTGAACATGGCGGTCCTGACGCTTCCCTTTCCTCTTCTTCCCGCTAGGATGCACCTGGCGCTGAAGGCATACCAGGAGCTGCTGCTCACCGTTAACGAGATGGACCGATCACATGATGGAAGCATCCGTCACAGTGCCAGCGTTATCAAAAGTACAACTTCCTTTAAAACAGCAACTGTACTCTATCTATATATATATATATATATATATATATATATATATATATATATATATATATATATATATATATATATAATGGTTTATTTGAAATAGGGACAGCTACAGAAACATAGATATCTGAAACAGTTATCCAATGTATGCATCATAGTGTTTGTAGCCAAAGCTAATTTACAACACTTGTCCCCAACAACAACAACACAGATCTAACATCATTAAAATAGGAAAATAAAAAGAATGAGGCAAAGAGGAGTCGATAATAATGATAATCGTAATAATACAGACAAAGTGCAATCTAGGTAAAAGCCAATAATAATAATAACACAGACAAAGTGCAAAGTAGATAAGAACCGTTTAGTAAAAACTAAACATGGGAACACGATTGTTGCTCAACCAGCCACAATTTTGTTTGTTTTTTTAAAGTGACAAGTGCAGGTATACATTTCAAAGTGTCAGGTAGAGAGTTCCATAGTTGTTATCCTTTTATTGTTGCCTCTACAAAGTCAACAATGCACAAAATCATATTATTAGTTCAATAAAATAGGAAAGACACCTTTCAGTGTGGTGCAGGAAAGTTGTCAATCAAAGCTGATTACTATTATTTTCTTTCCTTTATGTTTTATTTAGAGGTATATTTGTGTGAATGCTCCAAAATATTCAGACATGGTTTTCTACACCAAAATTAATCTATTCAATCTTCTTCTCCAGATTTTGGCGCGCTCCACCTTCCACATTTTTCATCCGATTCAAACCGTTCCAACTTCAAACTGTTCAGCCTATTCGGGAATTGCTGCCTTTCCCTTGACAAATTCCAAAAATTCCCAGATTTCCCAGAATTCCCGGTTTTCCTGGACATTTTTCCCATTTAAAATGAATTTGCCATTTTTCAACCTATTCATACCATTCCACCTTCAACATATTTCACTCATGCTGGAAATTTAAACTACCCTTTTTCCAAGTTCAAAAAAATTCCAGTATTTTCCAGAATTCCTAGTTTTCCAAAGCCCTATTTCCAGCCATTTTTCAACGCTTTTCAACTGTTTCACCGTCAAAACATTCCGCTTAATCAGGACAAAAAAACAAAGTTGTTTTTTGAACTGGAAAAATTCCCGTTTTTTGCGAAATTCCAGGAATTCCGTAATACCATTTCTCCATTCAACATGTTACTACTTCAATATTCTCGACAGGTTTGAAAAATTTCAACACCAACCAATTCAACTCATTCAGACTATTCAATTTTTTTTTTACCATTTTCAAAAAAAAATCCCGCTTTACCCGAAATTCCCAATTTTTTGGGAAATTCCCAATTGAAAACAATGGGACATTCTTCAAAGTTGCACAATTCCCACATTTTTCATCTGATTCAAACTGTTCCAACTTCAAAATATTCTGGAATTGCGTGCTCTACTTCAATCAATCAATCAATCAATCAAAGTTTACTTCTATAGTCCTAAATCACGAGTGTCTCAAAGGGCTGCACAAGCCAACAATTAGTCATTTTGAAGTTCAACTTCAGCATTGGAGCATTCACATGCAATTTCTTCAGGAATTGCTTCATCTAGTTTCTTATTATTTTCTATTACAGTTTGCAGTAAATAATGAACTGTTTTCCATACTTTGTATAAAGCCAACAGCAGTTATAAAGACGAGGCTTTTTCATTTCCGAAACCAATATTGCAGCTTTGTTTACTGATCAATACCAGTATTGATCTGATGCAATATTAGCACGAATTGTACACACTTTTATTGTTTTGTTGCATGAAATGACTCAGAGAACAATGGTAGGTATGAAAAACACTAACCAATTTATTGGACTTATCCTATATTTAAGTTAAAGTGGAGGGGTAAATATGTTTCGGTGACACCTGGTGGCCACGATAATTCATTTTGAAAAAATAATCATTAACTTAGAATTTAATGGCAGCAACACATTGCAAAAAAGTTGTCAGAGGGGCATTTTTACCACTGTGTTAAATGGCCTTTCCTTTTAACAACACTCAGTAAACGTTTGGGAACTGAGGAGACACATTTTTGAAGTGGAATTATTTCCCATTATTGCTTGATGTACAGCTTAAGTTGTTCAACGGTCTCTGTTGTTTTCTTAGATGAGCTCGGGCCCAGCGAAAGCCGGCGGCGTTTCTAGGTGTTGTTGATAAATGGCTTTGGCTTTGCATAGTAGAGTTTTAACTTGCACTTACAGATGTAGCGACCAACTGTAGTTACTGACAGTGGTTTTCTGAAGTGTTCCTGAGCCCATGTGGTGATATCCTTTACACACTAATGTCGCTTTTTAATGCAGTACCGCCTGAGGAATCAAAGGTCACGGGCATGCCGCTTACGTGCAGTGATTTCTCCAGATTCTCTGAACCTTTTGATGATATTACGAACCGTTGATGGTGAAATCCCTAAATTCCCTGCAAAGTACTTTCTATTCTATTCAAGCTGGTTGTGAAATGTTGCTTTTAAACTGTTAAAAAATTTGCTCACGCATTTGTTGACAAAGTGGTGACCCTCGCCCCATCCTTGTTTGTGAATGACTGAGCATTTCATGGAAGCTGCTTTTATACCCAATCATGCCACTCACCTGTTCCCAATTAGCCTGTTCACCTGTGGGATGTTCCAAATAAGTCTTTGATGAGCATTCCTCAACTTTCTCAATTTTTTTTGCCACTTGTGCCAGCTTTTTTGAAACATGTTGCAGGCATCAAATTCCAAATGAGCTAATATTTGCAAAGAACAACAACATTTTCCAGTTCGAACGTTAAATACCTTGTCTTTGCAGTCTATTCAATTGAATATAAGTTGAAAAGGATTTGCAAATCATTGTATTCTGTTTTTATTTACCATTTACACAACGTGACAACTTCACTGCTTGTATCGGCTGTATCAGAGATTTTCGATGCCAGTCAATACAATCCGATACTGTTTTTTTGCTGATATTGATATCAAATCGGGAAACCTGAAGTATCATTTATATAAGTCAGAGGTGTCAAAGTCGTTTTCACCGAGGCCCACATCGCAGTTATGTTTGGCCCCAGAAGGCCGCTTCTAACAGTGAATACTATTATTACACTATTTTTTCATACATTTTATTAGTAGATTTTTTAAAATTAAAATGTAAAAAAAATATGGTAAGTTGCAATAATTTCACCTGGAAAAACAGTACTGCTGTTTTTATGAAGAAAAAAAAAAGGCAGCTCAGTTGTCAGAATTCCATCCATCCATTTTCTACCGCTTATTCCCTTCGGGGTCGCGGGGGGCGCTGGAGCCTATCTCAGCTACAATCGGGCGGAAGGCGGGGTACACCCTGGACAAGTCGCCACCTCATTGCAGGGCCAACACAATTTTACTGTAAAATTTGCATTTTTTTTTATTTTTTACTGTAAATAAAAAAACAGAATTTTTACAGTAAAAGTTTGACACCTGAGGGTGCTGGAGCCTATCTCAGCTGCATTCAGGCGGAAGGCGGGGTACACCCTGGACAAGTCGCCACCTCATCACATGGCCAACATTTAAGTTAACAAAATTTGCGATTGCATGGAGTACTTTTTTTTTTTCAGCCAAAATAGAAAGAAATAATAAATTTAGTAAGAAAAGTTACAGTACTTTATTGATACATAATTTTTCCAGGATTTCGAGGGCCAGATAAAATGAAGTTGCGGGCCACATCTGGCCTTGGGTTTGACACCTCTGATATAAGTGATATTGATTGACCTCTATACCTTGTAGGTAACATATTCTACCTAATGGAATATAGGGAGATATTCCTAACCTTGTTACGAAAGTATGATGAGACCAAACAGCCGCAGTCCTACCTCAAAGACCTGGTGGAGTCAACTCATCTCTTCCTGCGCATGTTGGAGCGCTTCAGCAAGGGTCGCAAAAACTTAATCGTGCAGGTAAACAATCCAGGGTGAATGTGTAGTGTTTCCTTATAGAGACCTTCAAATAGTGATTCTGTTCCATTCTTTAGAAAAAACACGCAAAGCGGAAAAAGACCAAAAGAGCTGCAAACCAGCCAGCTGTAGACCGGAGCCCAGAAGCTCTGGCAGAAACCTGGAAGATTGTGGAGGAAGAGCTGAGGGGAATACATTTTAAGGTCAGTAGCTTCTTCTTTATTAGTCCTTCAGACTTGATTTCATTGCATGCACTAGGAATGTAACGGTATAATGATAAACCGCAGTATAATACCAGACGGTTAGTAATACCATTTTTAATTACCGAAAAAACGTTGTTTATTAATGCATTTTAGGCAACTCTGCTTACTTCCTGGAAACGGAATGTTGAGAAATGTTGTTCTTAAACTGTTTGACAATTTGGAATGTGGACTCGACAGACCACAGAACACTTTTCCACTTTGCATCAGTCCATCTTAGATGAGCTCAGGCCCAGCGAAGCCGGCGGCGTTCCTGGGTGTTGTTGATAAATGGCTTTGCCTTTGCATAATATAGTTTTAACTTGCACTTACAGATGTAGCAACCAACTGTAGTGTAGTGAAGTGAATTAAATTTATATAGCGCTTTTCTCTAGTGACTCAAAGCGCTAGTGAAACCCAATATCTAAGTTACATTTAAACCAGTGTGGGTGGCACTGGGAGCATACTGACAGTGGTTTTCTGAAGTGTTCCTGAGCCCATGTGGTGATATCTTTTACACACCGATGTTGGTTTTTGATGCCGTACCGCCTGAGGGATCGAAGGTCCGTAACATCATCGCTTACCTGCAGTTATTTCTCCAGATTCTCTGGACCTTTTGATGATATTTGGGACCGTAGATGGTGAAATCCCTAAATTCCTTGCAATAGCTGGTTGAGAAATGTTGTCCTTAAACTGTTGGACAATTTGCTCATGCATTTGTTGACAAAGTGGTGACCCTCGCCCCATCCTTGTTTGTGAATGACTGAGCATTTCATGGAAGCTGCTTTTATACCCAATCACGGCACCCACCTGTTCCCAATTGGCCTGTTCACCTTTGAGATGTTCCAAATAAGTCTTTGATGAGTATTCCTTAACTTTCTCAGTCTTTTTTGCCACTTGTGCCAGCTTTTTTTGAAACATGTAGCAGGCATCAAATTCCAAATGAGTTATTATTTGCAAAAAATAACAAAGTTTACCAGTTCCAACGTTCAGTATCTTGTCTTTGCAGTCTATTCAATTAAATTTAAGATGAAAAGGATTTGTAAATCATTGTATTCTGTTTTTTTTTTACCATTTACTAGGGGTGTAACGGTACACAAAAATGTTGGTTCGGTACGTACCTCGGTTTAGAGGTCACGGTTTGGTTCATTTTCGGTACAGTAAGAAAACAACAAAATATAAATTTTTTGGTTATTTACCAAATTTGTAAACAATGGCTTTATCCTTTTAACATTGGGAACACTATAATAATTCTGCCCACGTTAATCAACATTAAACTGCCTCAAGTTGTTGCTCAGATTAAATAAAATGACAAAACTTTTCTTCTACATATAAAAAGTGCAACATTGAACAATTAATGTCCTTTTTTGCTGCTTCAAAACCGCTCAATCAACACAGAAAAAGGTAAAGTGAAATAACAGACAGACAGGGCTTTGCTGTCTAAAAGTTTCAATCAATCAAACACACACACACACACACCGCAAACTGAGCTAACGTTACGCTAAAAGCTAATTAGCCTTCACCTCAAGCCAGGACTGCGAGCGAGCTGAGCTGCAGTTTACGTTTCTAGAAGGTCAACGGGCTCATAGTGATGTTACTAGTAGTTGACTGGGAGGTGTTTATTATCATTTGGGGAGTACGCTGCCTGATGCTTACCTGCTAAACACCTATCTGCTCGACGCTGAAGCGCTGAATACATGCGCTCTGAATACGTACTGCTAAATGGCTGATACCACTTTGTATGTAACCAATCAAATGCTTGTGTGGGTGGGACAATGCTGGGTGCTGAGACAGAGGCAGAAGAAGCAAAGCAGCTTGTTAAGACTTTAGCTTAGAAACTCGTTGGGTACACCTCCAAACCGAACTGAAACCCCCGTACCAAAACGGTTTAATACAAATACACGTACCGTTACACCCCTACCATTTACACAACATGACAACTTCACTGGTTTTGGGGTTTGTAGATGAGGACAGGTGTGGACAGTATTGGACACAGACACATTTGTCCCACACTAAAAGTATAAAATAGAGAAAAAAAATATTTTATGTTGCAGTTTCATTTTGAACGTGCAGCTAGCGTCCGTCCGCCAGCTGCTGGGACTGAGAGTTAGCATGCAGCAGGCGATGTGTCGTGAACGTTGTCACAACTTGTTTATAAAGCCTGTAATTTGTTTACTTTAAAACCGATTCATGTTGCACAGCATTTTGTTAATGTTTTTATGGTGTATCGTTAATTCCTACACGACATATTTCTGCTCAAACTCTTAATGGATCTGTCCCGATACAGCATGTACATGTACATATACAGTACATGTACATAACCTAAAGAATACTTCTCGCTATCAAAATGTAAACATAAATATAGAAACAGAAAAAAAGCTGACACGTTGAGACTATGAATGAACAAAAACTAAAATATTTGACTTTAAATATATGGATAACGTTTATGTTTAGCCTTTTTATTAGATATTACAAATGACATGATGGTGTCGTGTTCACACCTAGGGATGATGTTTGATAAGAAATTATCGAGTTCGAGCCCATTATCGAATCCTCTTATCGAACCGATTCCTTATCGATTCTCTTATCGAATCCAGATAGGTTGTTGTATATGGGAAAAAACCCACAATATTTGGTTTAACAAAAGCTCACTTTTATTTTATAAGAAAAAAATAAAATAAATAAATAAATATTGACTGTTGTTACCCCCCTAAAAAAATAAAATAAAATAAATAAATATTGACTGTTGTTACCCAAAGTATATTAAGTGGGATTTTTCAGAAAAACAAATATATACAGTAACACAAAAACAACCTGTCTCTGTGATCACTATAGGTGTATAAATATTAATATAGTGTTAAATAAAATCAGTCCCTTGGGCACGAAACTAAAAATAATACAGCTCTCCAAAAAGTGCACTTCTGCTGCTATTGGAACATCCTTCTGGAGTCCATCAGTGTGGCCTCCTCCAGGAATGACTGCACGTCCTTGTCCTGGAGAGAAAATGAGGGACAGACACAGCATAGAATTAGGGGGGAAATTAGCTGAATGTGAAGACTAGGGTGTCTGTTAAGTCTTAAGCATTAGTATGTGGAATTAAATGATGGAATGGATTAAGTAATGAAGTTAAACATTGTACTGATATGATCCACTTTAAGAGGTTGTTCAAATTAATAGTGCTTACAAAGTACAAAGAAGAATTATGAGAAATACTTTCAACCTTATTGAAAATAAGATATTCTTCATCTCTGTATATTAATAATGACTGAATTAATTAATTACATATTACAAAACTGTTGTATATACTAATTCACAGATGTTATTTTATTATAAAAAGGTCAGTAAATGATGTATATATTTGTAAACGCTCTGAAGTGGGAAAGGGGTAGGGTTAAATAAGCTTTACTTCTTCCTACTCCTTTTCGGACATGATGTAAAGTGAAATGATATGAAACTGATATGTGTTATGCTGTAAGTGTGTTCATGTACGAAAGAAAGAAAGCATTAGTTTATTAGACAGACCTGCAAACTCTGGAGTGGTGTAGGCTACAAGATAACGTTAACGTTATCAGACACAAACAAAAAGGCTAACGTTATCGTTAGCCACTGACTATGCTTAGGTAACGTTAGTCTAGCTAACATTACTGCAGTCCTCGATGACATAAGAAGTAACGTTATTTTAGCCTAAAGGCTACGAGTGAGCAGATATGGAAATTAACCGGCAACAGTTAACGTTAGTTACTCACCAGCACTATCACTGGAATTGGCACTGCAGGTTGAAGCAGAGGAAGAGGGGTTTGCTTTGTCATCTCTGTCGCTGCTTCTCCACGACACCTTTCTCTAACCTTTAGGTCAGGGGTCACCAACCTTTTTGAAACCAAGGGCTACTTCTTGGGTACTGATTAATGCGAAGGGCTACCAGTTAGATACACACTTAAATAAATTGCCAGAAGTAGCCAATTTGCTCAATTTACCTTTAACTCTGTTATTATTAACAATTAATGATATTTATCTTTGTGGAAACACTGATCATCTTAATGATTTCTCACAATAAATATATATAGAAACAGATAAATATCAATATGCAACACTTTATTTTTATATTTTCTCTAAGTGCACATTTTTCAAATTGAACATTTTCAAATGATCACTTCTAAGACAGTCTTTTGAAATCACAATATCCCATTTTAACTAGCTAGCCACTAACATTTTTTAACAAATCATGAATTACTTTGTACCATGTTTGTACAAATAATAACTCATGTAAAATACAAAAGTAAACTCTCAAATTTTTAAATCATGTCACACTTTGAACTGGACACCAAATCTGTTATCTGTTTCTTTGTCAGTTAGTGGGAAGCCTGGCATTGCATGCTGTTAACTAGTGTGTTGTACTCTGGTGTGTAACTTGACACTGCAACTCTGAGTGAGTCTTGCAGATGTGCATCAGTGAGGCGTGTTCTGTGTTTGTTCTTGATGAAGTTCATGTCAGAAAAGGCTGATTCACAAAGATAAGATTTTTCCTCATTGTTTGTGGAACCTTCTTAATCTTTTGAACATATTTTCACAGCAATCTGGCCTTAAGCTTAATTATGATAAATGTAAAATGTTAAGGATCGGAAATCTAAAGGGAACGTCCTTTCGAATAGAATGCAAAGTGCCTGTTTTGTGGACAGATGGACCAGTTAACATACTTGGTGTTGTTGTCCCAGAAAATCTGGAAGATCTAGGCTCAGTAAATTATGATAATCGACTAAGAAAGCTGGACAAAATTATGCAATTATGGAAAGGGAAATCCCTAACCTTGTATGGTAAAATGTCTATTGCCAACTCGTTAATTATTCCTCAATTTATTTATTTGTTTTTGTCATTACCAGCTCCATCACAAAACTTTTTTAAGATTTATGAGCGGAGGGTCTTCCATTTTGTCTGGAACGGCAAACCAGAAGAGATTAAAAGAAAGGTTTTGTACAAAGAGTATGAATATGGGGGCCTGAAACTTCTCAACCTGGAAGCTATGTGTCTGTCTTTAAAAGCATCAATTGTTCCAAAGATGTATTTAAACATTGAGTGGTACACAAATGTCCTGTTGGACAAAAAACATGTACTGTATCAAAAGAAATTGTATCCTTTTTTACAAGTGATCCCCTCCCATAGAGTCTGCTGGGAAACATGGCAGGGTTCATAAAGGAAACAATCCACTCATAGTGGTGTTTTCAATTTTATGTGCCAGAAAAAAGAGACGATATTTTGCAGCAGTTAATATGGATGAACTCTAATATTGTAATAGATGGAAAGCCTTTCTTTTGGAAAAATATGTTTGAAAGAGGAATCATTTTTGTCAATGATATTATCAATGAGAATGGTAAAATTATGAAGTATGATGAATTTAGAGCTATGTATGGTGATGCTTGCTCAAGCTTTTCATTTTATCAACTAACTGGAGTAATTGGGAAAATATGGAAACAAATAATTAATTATGGAACTACTAAATTATTAGTTTGTAAACCTCTAATAAGAAATTCTAGTTGGCAAAAAGGAACTAAAATAAATAGAAAAAGATATAATTTTTTATTTAATAAAGAAATCTTTGAAGGCTGCCTCATACAACACAAATGGAAAATGGGAGGACTTTTTTGACTGCCCGTTGCCATGGGATGCCATATTCAAACTAATCTATAAAACCACTATCGATGTGCAAAATCGTTATTTTCAAACTAAAATTATTTATAACTTCTTACCCACAGGGAAAATGTTAAAATTATGGAATATGACAGAGTCAGATGATTGCCGATTTTGTTGTCAGGAGCCTGAATCCACCCTGCATTTGTTTTGGTATTGTCATATTGTGTCTTTGTTTTGGGTGGAAGTTGAAAAAATTTGTTTAAGGATTGGTTTGTTTATGAAGCTTAATGTGGTTTCTATTATTTAGGAGAGTTCATTGACAATCATGATTTAGTCAATTTAATTATAGTACTCAGTAAAATGTTTATTTTTAAGGCCAAAAACAGATATTCACTTAGTATTACTTTCTTTAAAACATTTATTCAGTATTTTCTAACTTTAGAAAGTTACATGGTTGAAAACGGTAATGATGCCAAAAAACATTAAAAAAAAGATGAGAAGTCCTCAAAGGCTTATTTTGAAAGTATAATTATGTTTATAGACTATATGATATCTGTTGTTGTGTTCCCTAATTTGAGTGACCTGGACATAATCTGGACTGTACATAAATGCTTATTTTGAAAATGTAATTTTGTTTATAAATTATATGCAATCTGTTGTGTTCCCTAATTTTTTTCTGTGTACATGAATGAAGGTGTGTGTTGCTGAGTCCGACTTGGACATTATCCGGACTGGGCCTGGTTTAAAAAACCCTTTAAACAAATCTAATTTCATTGACAACCTGGTCTGTTGAAGATAAGGCCCTTTTTTAAAAAATAAAATAAAATAAGATAAATAAATAAAAGACATTTTCTTGGATAAAAAAGAAAGTAAAACAATATAAAAATAATTACATAAAAAATAGTAATTAATGAAAATGTTAGTGGACCAGCAGCCTATACAATCATGTGTGCTTCAGGGACTGTGTCCCTTGCAGATGTGTTGTCTATGTTGTGGGAACCAGAATATTGGTAGCAGAAAGAAATAACCCCTTTTGTGCGAGTGGGTGTGGATGAGTGTGCATGGGGGAGGTTGTTTGGGTTGATGCACTGATTGAAAGTGTATCTTGTGTTTTTTCTATGTAGATTTAATTTAAAAAAAAAATTTTTAAATTTTTTATTTTTTTATTTTTTTTAGAACAGGCCCGCGGGCGACTCATCTGGTCCTTACGGGCGACCTGGTGCCCGCGGGCACCGCGTTGGTGACCCCTGCTTTAGGTTATGTACTGAACATGTTTCATCATGCTTGTTGTACTTCCCCCCCCTTACATGAGAGCAAAGCCTGGCAATAATTGCAGATAGCCGTTTCCTCGTCGTATTTATTTGTAAAATGAAGCCATGCCTTGAGGCGTTTTTTCCGGTCCATTGTTGTTGCTGCTTCTGTATCTGCCGCCTAATGACTGAGCTACGTCATTTCCTGGGATGTGCCACAGGGCATTTCCTGTGGGACGGGATTTGTTCCCAGGGATTCGAATAAAGAACCAACTCTTTTTCTGAACTATAGTGGCCTCGACAACGGGAACCGGTTCTCAAAAAGGGATTCGATTATTTTTTATTTTACCCCTCCCTCAGGGGGGGAACTCGACAGGGTGGTTGCTGGTTGTTCCATCTCCATCGTTGTGGTCCCTGCGGGTGGGGTGGGTGGTTCCCGTGGCCCCGTGCTGGGCGGTCCTGCGGCGGTCGGCTTGGGTGGTGTGGCCGGGGGCGGGCCGCGCCGTGCTCTCCGGGGGTGGGTAGTGGGCTTGTGGGGGCCCGGTAGCTGGTGGGGCGGGGGCGGTCTTCCCGTCCGGTTGTGGGGAGTCTCTGGGTCCCCCAGGCGGGGTGTCCCGCCTTTCTGCCCGTGTGGGGTGTGGTCTCTCACTGCCTTGAGGTCTGGCTGTCCCCTGCTTCTCTCGTGCCTTGTCCTCTGCCGGGTGTGTCTGTCTGCGGCCTGCTGCTGGCTCTTACGGTGGGCCTGGCTCTGGGGTTCCTGTTGCTGGCCGGCCTGGCTGCGTGGGGCCGGTGGTCCCTGGTTCCCTGGGCACCACGCCTGCTGTTTGTGGGTTGGGCTCTCTGGGTGGCTGGAGCCGTACTCTGGCTCCCACACACACTGGGAGTCAAATATATTGTACATACAAATATACATATACTCACATACATACCGTTATTCATACATACATACATACATACAAAGATACCTACGCTCCCACATACATACACAAATACAGTACCGGTACATACCTACATACTCAAAGTTCGTACATCCACACGCACATTCACTGTACAAACATACACATACACATACTGTACATATACATTCACTGTACAAACATACATAAACACATTCTGTACATATACAAGTACATATGCATACATACACTCATGCACATAATCACGTTTCATCAAACATATATTAACGTTGTTGCTCTAGGGGAAACTGGGTAACACATGGCACACTGACAAAGCTTAACCTATTGTTACTATAACAATCTACAAGGTTAATATAGGTGGCTTCTCTTTTTCCCCCTACATTTTTCTGCATTCTTTTGTATCTCTAGTTATCATTACGTATATGTATTGTTGCATTTAAAGGCCTACTGAAACCCACTACTACCGACCACGCAGTCTGATAGTTTATATATCAATGATGAAATCTTAACATTGCAACACATGCCAATACGGCGGGGTTAACTTATAAAGTGCAATTTTAAATTTCCCGCAAAACTTCCGGTTGGAAACGTCTATGTATGATGAGTACGCGTGTGACGTCACGACGGCAACTTAAGTATTCGTACCCAATGTGTCACCATACAAACTGCTCTGTTTTCATCGAACAATTCCACAGTATTCTGGACATCTGTGTTGGTGAATCTTTTGCAATTTGTTTAATGAACAATGGAGATTGCAAAGAAGAAAGTTGTAGGTGGGATCGGTGTATTAGCGGCTGGCTGTAGCAACACAACAAGGAGTACTTACTTGGATAGCAGATGCCTAGCCGATGCTAGCCGTCGATCGCTGGAACGCAGGTGAGCACGGGTGTTGATGAGCAGATGAGGGCTGGCTGGCGTAGGTGGAGCGCTAATGTTTTTATCATAGCTCTGTGAGGTCCGGTTGCTAAGTTGCTAAGTTAGCTTCAGCGTCGTTAGCAACAGCATTGTTAAGCTTTGCCAGGCTGAGAATTATTAACCGTGTAGTTACATGTCCATGGTTTAATAGTATTGTTGATCTTCTGTCTATCCTTCCAGTCAGGGATTTATTTATTTTGTTTCTATCTGCATTTGAGCCAGATGCTATCACGTTAGCTCAGTAGCTAAAGAGCTTCGCTGATGTATTGTCGTGGAGATAAAAGTCACTGTGAATGTCCATTTCGCGTTCTCGACTCTCATTTTCAAGAGGATATAGTATCCGAGGTGGTTTAAAATACAAATCCGTGATCCACAATAGAAAAAGGAGAGTGTGTGGAATCCAATGAGACCTTGTACCTAAGTTACGGTCAGAGCGAAAAAAGATACACCCTGCACTGCCTCTCTAGTTCTTCACTCTAACGTTCCTCATCCACAAATCTTTCATCCTCGCTCAAATTAATGGGGTAATCGTCGCTTTCTCGGTCCGAATCTCTCTTGCTCCATTGTAAACAACGGGGAATTGTGAGGAATCCTTCCTCCTGTGACGTCACGCTACTTCCGGTAGGGGCAAGGCTTTTTTTTATCAGCGACCAAAAGTTGCGAACTTTATCGTCGTTGTTCTCTACTAAATCCTTTCAGCAAAAATATGGCAATATCGCGAAATGATCAAGTATGACACATAGAATGGATCTGCTATCCCCGTTTAAATAAAACAAATTCATTTCAGTAGGCCTTTAAACAACTGTATTGTTGATAATAGAGGTAAATTATTGGTATTGTTCATTATCAATAGCGCTATTTCTATTGGTATTTGTATTGCTCCATTTGTAGTGTAGTAATCAGAATCAGAATCAGAATAGTTTTATTGCCATTGTTTGAGAACGGGTTCACAAACTAGGAATTTTTCTTGGTGCAAACGTGTGACATAAAACACATATAACACATATTTGGTAATAAAAAGAGCTGTAACTGAGCTATCAGATAGACTTAGAAGGAATTCAAGGAGCTGCTGTTAGGAGTTATTGTTCATTTGCCTGATGGCCGAGGGGAAAAAACTGTTCAGGTGGCGGGAGGTGTGGGTCTGGATGGAGCGTAGTCTCCTGCCTGAGGGGAGAGGGGAGAATAGTGTGTGTCCAGGGTGAGAAGAGTCAGCTGTGATCCGACCCACACGCCTCCTGGTCCTGGAGGAGAACAAGTCCTGGAGGGATGGGAGCTTGCAGCCAATCACCTTCTCAGCAGCACGTACGATGCGCTGCAGTCTATTCTTATCCTGGACTGTGGCGCCGGGGAACCAAACTGTGATGGAGGAGGTCAGGATGGACTCTATGATGGCTGAGTAAAACTGCACCAGCATCTCGGTCGGCACCTTAAGTTTCCTCAGCTGCCGCAGGAAGTACATCCTCTGCTGGGCCTTCTTGATGAGGGAGCTGATGATCAGCTCCCACTTGAGGTCCTGGGTGATGATGGTGCCCAAGAAACGGAAGGAGTCCACAATGGGGACTGGGGTGGGAGAGTCAATCAGGGTGAGGGGGGGTGGTGGGGCTGTGACTTTCCTGAAGTCCATGATCATCTCCACTGTTTTCTGGGCGTTCAGCTCCAGGTTGTTGAGGCTGAACCAGGACGTCAGCCGGTCCACCTCTCTCCTGTAGGCGGACTCATCGCCATTCGAGATGAGCCCGATGAGGGTGGTGTCATCCGCAAACTTGAGCAGTTTTACGGATTGGTGACTGGAGGTGCAGCAGTTTGTATACAGGGAGAAGAGCCAGGGGGAGAGTACACAGCCCTGAGGAGTACCAGTGTTTGTGGTTCGACTGTCCGAGACAATCTTCCCCAGCCGTACGTGGTGTCTTCGGTCTGTCAGGAAGTCATTAATCCAACTGCAGAGGGAGTCGGGCACGCTGAGCTGGTAGAGCTTTTCTCGTAGCAGTCCAGGGAGGATGGTGTTGAAGGCAGAGCTGAAGTCCACAAACAGGATCCTAGCGTAGGATGAAGTGGAGGGCCAGGTTCACTGCATCATCCACAGACCTGTTGGCTCTGTAGGCGAACTGCAGTGGGTCCAGGAGGGGGGCGGTGATGTCCTTGAGGTGGGGCAGGACCAAGCGCTCAAAGGACTTCATGACCACAGACGTCAGCGCGACCGGCCTGTAGTCATTTAGTCCTGTGATCCGTGCTTTCTTGGGGACAGGGACAATGGTAGAGGTCTTAAAGCAGGACGGCACGCGGCATAGCTCCAGAGAGGTGTTAAAAATGTCAGTGAAGACAGGAGCCAGCTGGTCCGCACAGTGTCTGAGAGTGGAGGGGGAGACACCATCCGGCCCGGGTGCCTTCCACCTATTCAGCTTCATGCTCATTGTCATTTCTGTATTATTATTTATTTCGCTAATTGCTTCTTTGCTATCACTTTTACCATCATATTTGTACATATCATATTTGCTGATGTTGCTCTATTGTTGTTGTTGTTATTGTTGTTTGCTGTTGTTGTTTTTGTCTCTCTGTCTAATCCCCCTCTTGTCCCCACAATTCCCCCCTCAGTCTTCCTTTTTTTCTCTTTCAATCCCCTTCTGCTCCGGCCCGGCTGCATCAAATGATAATATAAATACATTTAATAAAGTCAAATACAAATAAGGCAACAAAAGAAGTATCCTACACTTCTCTTTTGTAAAGTAAATCTGAACAGCTGATATGGGCATCTACATCAACTATATGATTTGCCTGAGAAGCTGGACAGGACAAAAAAAACAAAACAGGATTCGAGTCCATGGAATCGGTTCTTTTCTCATCGAACGGTTCTTTTCTTATCGAACAACCGGGAGAACCGGTTTCGAACATCATCCCTATTCACACCCGAACACCGTTTCACCAAACATAATGAATAATAATGATTAATAATCCTGATTTCATTATTGGTAAAAAATAATCTTTATTATTTTGCCCATAATGGTGCAGTCCTATGTGTAAGATTAGATCTCATACATAACACTATTTTTATCTATATGGACAAAAAGTGCAGTTACGTCTTATGTCCATAAAGTGCCAGCTGGCAAAATTTTCCCATTTATTTTTATTTATTTATAGTAAGGTTGTCCCGATACCAATATTTTGGTACCGGTACCAAAATGTATTTCGATACTTTTCGATACTTTTCTAAATAAAGAAGACCACAAAAAATGTCATTACTGGCTTTATTTGAACAAAAAATCTTAGTGTACATTAAACACATGTTTATTATTGCAATTTAGTCCTTAAATAAAATAGTGAACATACTAGACAACTTGTCTTTTAGTAGTAAGTAAACAAACAAAGTCTCCTAATTAGTCTGCTGACGTATACAGTAACATATTGTGTCATTTATATTCTAATATTTTGTCAACATTATGAGGGACGAACTGTAAAAATTGATTATTAATCTACTTGTTCATTTACTGTTCATATCTGCTTATTTTCTGTTTTAAAATCTTTTATCTACCCTATTTTCCGCACTATAAGGCGCACCGGATTATAAGGCACACCTTCAATGAATGGCATATTTTAAAACTTTGTTCGTATATAAGGCGCACCGCATTATAAGGCGCATAGAATAGATGCTACAGGGGTTACGTTATGCATCCATTAGATGGAGCTGCGCTAAAGGGAATGTCAACAAAACAGTCAGATAGGTCAGTCAAACTTTATTAATAGATTACAAACCAGCGTTCTGACAACTCTGTTCACTCCCAAAATGAATAAACAGCTGTTTTATTATTTTCCCCGAGATAAAGTCAGTGACGTGGTGTTTTGTTTATCTTTTAACAACAGCAAGGTATAACATGTAAGGCAAGGCAAGGCAACTTTATTTGTATAGCACTTTTCATACACAAGGCAGACACAAAGTGCTTTACAGACAACAAAGTGAAATGAAAGAAAATAAAAGCAAAATTAAAATGCAGACAATAAATAAAAACAGTGCAGACGTTAAAAGTTAAAAGATTAAAAGTAGTGCAACATTTATATCACATAGTGGAGGGGAACTTTTCCCTGATTCAACAAACACGTACATCAAACGTTAGTGCAATCACAATATAGTAACACTCGAAATAGTGCAGAGCAATAACAATATATCAATAACTCAATGTTGCTCAAACGTTAATGTCACACAACACAACACACAAAATAAACATGTAAAGCTCACTTTATGAAGTTATTCCTCATCCACGAATCCCTCGAATTGTTCTTCTTCAGTGTCCGAATCAAACAGTTGGGCGAATACGGCATCCAACATGCCCGGCTCCGTCTTGTCGAAGTCGTCATTAATCGAGTCTGTGTCGCTGCTGCTCTATTCCCGTGTTCTACTGCGTGACTGATCGTCTTAATTTTAAACTCTGCGTCGTAAGCGTGTCTCTTAATAGGAGCCATTTTGGGGTCTTTACATAAACAAACAAATGGAAATGAAACGGCACGCCTCGCGCAGTCATATATCCCAGCATGCAGTGCGCGCTTCTTCTTCTACAGGGGAAAATTAAGACGGGGGAAAATGAAGTCGGCGGCTGCTTACCGTAGTTTTGATTGATTGAAACTTTTACCTGTTGGAGGCTCAATATTGGTTCATATATAAGGCGCACCGGATTATAAGGCGCACTGTCAGCTTTATATTATTTATATATATTTATTTATATATATATGCACCTTATTGCTTTTTTATCCTGCACTACCATGAGCTTATGTGATGAAATTTCGTTCTTATCTGTGCTGTAAAGTTCAAATTTGAATGACAATAAAAAGGAAGTCTAAGTCTTTTGACAAAATTTGAGGTTTTTAGGTGCGCCTTATAGTGCGGAAAATACGGTACACATTTGTTAAAATGTAATAATCACTTATTCTTCTCTTGTTTGATACTTTACATTAGTTTTGGATGATACCACAAATGTAGGTATTGATTTGATACCAAGTAGTTACAGGATCAAACATTGGTCATTTTCAAAGTCCTCATGTGTCCAGGTACGTATTTCCTGACTTTGTAAACATTATATGAATTTTAGAAAAAAGAAAAAGATTTTGTGACGATACAAAATATCAATGTAATCATAGTAGTATCGACTAGATACGCCATTGTACTTGGTATCATTACAGTGGATGTCAGGTGTAGATCCACCCATGGCATTTGTTTACATTCAGACGCGCTAGCTTTTGTTAGCGGTGAGCTGTTGCATCCTCCTACGGTGTGTAGTGAAGCATGTTTAGCTATTCCTCGTCCTCCAGTGATAATAATACTTGTAAGAAACATACTTTATTCGTTGCCATGGAGGCGAGGATTAGTGATTTAGAAGTAGCTAAAACACTGCCGACGCCGGATGCATGTTAGCTGCTAGCTAGCTAACCATGTCTTAAAGCACCTCTTCCTGAGGGTGTTTCAGTGTTATAACTTCACCTTTATTTTTTCTTTTTACACCAAAATGCGTCCATTCTCCCTTTTCTGTCTACACACTGTGTCTGCTTGTAAGTACTCTGTATGTGTGCGCTGCCGAACATGCTTCTCTACTCATAAAACCAGCAATGACGGGCATGACAACGCGCCGTCATGCCCGTTAAAAAAAATTACAAATAAAGAATTGGAAACCGGTACTTTTCAAACAGAGTATAGTACCATTTTTGATTCACTTGTACCGCGATACTATACTAGTACCGGTATACTGTACAACCCTAATTTATATAATTATTTTGTTTCTGCCATATTACTTTGTTTATAATGCTTTTGTTGCTTTCATATGCACATTCAATTTTTCTACTTTTCTAAATTTGACTTGAATGTGCTGTTTTTTTAAATAAAGTTGTTTAAAATATTTTAGTATAAACAGTTTTTGAAAATTGTGAGCACATTCAAAAATACCGCGATAATAATGATAACTGTGATAAGAAATATTCACACCGTGACATCCTAGTAGTTGGCGAGCCCTCATGTTTCCCCGAATATGTTACAGGAAAAAAGTGCCATGACTTAACTACCGCGTTTAAAAATAATAAGAATGGCATTCACAAAGATTTCTCAACATATTGCAACATTTCTTCAGTGTTGGCCAATCTGATGAATACATTTAACTTCTAACCTCGGTTTACAGCTGTCACAATCTTTAACCGAGGGCATCGTGCCTTTCGATGCCTCGTCTGAAACACCGCTGGAGGAGCAGCGGACTGAGTCCATGGTGCGTGTGCAGGACGCTCTCCTGGCACGGGTGGGACCGGAGGCTTTGGCGCTCCTACGGGCGGCCAGGTGACCACGTTAGCCGCCAACACCCATCCAACACTCCTTGCTAAGAGCTGTCCTCCCTAACACGTTCAGGGAGGTGTGGCCCGAGGGAGACGTCTTCGGCTCGGCTGATGTGGAACCTGAAGAGGAGCTGGAACTCCTCAAACAGATCTTGCATGCGGACCTGCCAAGTACGCGCCACATTTCCTATCAGATTGTGTGCAGGGTTTCCTTTTTTTTACTTGATTGCAGGGCCAGCGCCGCCCGAGACTCAAGTGGAGGAGGAGGAGGATTATGATGCTGCAGTAATGGAAGAGGAAGAAGAGCTGCAAGCGGTCCAGGTTTCAGAAACAGAGTTCAAATTCCTGGATTTTATCAAAAAGTGAGGAGATTTTTTCATTCATAGTGGCTGAAGGAGACAACATTAGGTACACTTAAGAAATGTCAGGAGGTCCCTTTTTTAAAAAATGCTCTTACAAAGATAGTGATGCTATTTTTGTATACTGTAATAAAATACGGTAACAAAATACAGTAATAAGATACAATTGTGTGACAATCATTGATACTTTAATACGGTACAGTAATAAGACAGTCATAAGGTACATTAATTAAATATAGTTATAAGACACAGTAATAAAATTCAGTAATAAGACATAGTAATAAGATACAGTAATAAGGTACCGTAATAGACAGTCATAAGGTACAGTAATAAGACACTGTAATAAGATACATTGATAAGGTACAGTAATAAGGTACGGTAATAAAATACAGTAAAAAGACACAATAAGGTACAGTAATAAGATACGGTAATAAAATACAGTAAAAATACCCAGTCATAAGGTACAGTAATTAGATACAGTAATAAAATACAGTAAGGAGCTCCCTTTTTTTAAAATGCTCTGACAAAGATATTGATGCTATTTTTGTATACTGTAATAAGATACAGTAATAAAATACAGTAATAAGACACTGTAATAATGAACAGTAATAAGGCACAGTAATAAGACACTGTAATAAGATACAGTAATAAGACACAGTAATAATGTACAGTAATAAGACACAGTAATAATGTACAGTAATAAGACACAGTAATAAGACACTGTAATAATGAACAGTAATAAGGCACAGTAATAAGACACTGTAATAAGATACAGTAATAAGACACAGTAATAAGACACAGTAATAATGTACAGTAATAAGACACAGTAATAATGTACAGTAATAAGGAACAGTAATAAGACACAGTGATAAGATACAGTAATAAGGCACAGTAATAATGTACAGTAATAAGACACAGTGATATGGTACAGTGATAAGATACAGTAAAAAGACGCAGTAATGAGACACAGTAATAAGACATAGTAATAAGACACAGTAATAAGACACTGTAATAAGACACAGTAATAATGTACAGTAATAAGACACAGTAATAATGTACAGTAATAAGACACAGTAACAATGTACAGTAATAAGACACAGTAATAATGTACAGTAATAAGACACAGTACCGTATTTTTCGGACTATAAGTCGCCCCGGAGTATACATTGCACCGGCCGAAAATGCACAATAAAGAAGGAAAAAAACATATATAAGTCGCCCTTTTGTGGGAAATTTATTTGATAAAATCCAACACCAAGAATAGACATTTGAAAGGCAATTTAAAATAAATAAAGAATAGTGAACAACAGGCTGAATAAGTGTACGCCATATGACGCACAAATAACCAACTGAGAACGTGCCTGGTATGTTAACGCAACATATCATGGCAAGAGTCATTCAAATAACTATAACATATAGAACATGCTATACGTTTACCAAACAATCTGTCACTCCCGATCGCTAAATCCGATGAAATCTTCCTCCCCGGTGTAAAATAGTGAACATACTAGACAACTTGTCTTTTAGTAGTAAGTAAACAAACAAAGACTCTAATTAGTCTGCTGACGTATGCAGTAACATATTGTGTTATTTATCATTCTACTATTTTGTCAACATTATGAGGGACAAACTAAAAAATTATTATTAATCTACTTGTTCATTTACTGTTATCTGCTTATTTTCTGTTTTAACATGTTCTATCTACACTTCTGTTAAAATGTAGTAATCACTTATTCGTCTCTTGTTTGATACTTTACATTAATTTTGGATGATACCACACATTTAGGTATCGATCAGATACCAATTAGTTACAGGATCATACATTGGTCATATTCAAAATTCTCATGTGTCCAGGGACATATTTACTGAGTTTATAAACATAATATAAAAAAAAATAAAAATAGTATACATATTAATGTAATCATAGTAGTATCGACTAGATACGCTCTTGTACTTAGTATCATTAAATAAATAAATAAATGGCTTTTCTACCTTCAAGGTACTCAAAGCGCTTTGACAGTATTTCCACATTCACCCATTCACACACACATTCACACACTGATGGCGGGAGCTGCAATGCAAGGCGCTATCCAGCAGCCATCAGGAGCAAGGGTGAAGTGTCTTGCCCAAGGACACAACGGACGTGACTAGAATGGTAGAAGGTGGGGATTGAACCCCAGTAACCAGCAACCGTCCGATTGCTGGCACGGCCACTCTACCAACTTCGCCACGCCGCCCCCATTACAGTGGATGTCAGGTGTAGATCCACCCATGGCATTTGTTTACATTCAGGCGCGCTAGCTTTTGTTAGCGGTGACGCCGGTGAGCTATTGTATCCTCCTACGGTGTGTAGTGAAGCATGTTTAACTATTCCTCGTCCTCCAGTGATAATGATACTTGTAAGAAATGTACTTTATTTGTTGCCATGGAGGCGAGGATTAGTGATTTAGAAGTAACTAAAACACTGTGGATGGATGTTAGCTACTAGCTAGCTAGCCATGTCTTAAAGCACCTCTTCCTGAGGGTGTTTCAGTGTTATAACTTCACCTTTATCTTTACTTTTTAACCCAAAATGCGTCTGTTCTCCCTTTTCTGCTCGTTAAAAAAAAAAAAAAAGGGTAACCGGTACTTTTCAAACACAGTATAGTACCATTTTTGATTCATTAGAACCGCTATACTATACATTAAACAATACATTAAACATAGGTTTCTTATTGCAATCCAAGAACAATTTAGTCCTAAATGAAATAGTGAACATACTAGACAACTTGTCTTTTAGTAGTAAGTAAACAAACAAAGACTCCTAATTAGTCTGCTGACGTATGCAGTAACATATTGTGTCATTTATATTCTATTATTTTGTCAACATTATGAGGGACAAACTGTAAAAATGTATTATTAATCCACTATTTACTGTTAATATCTGGTAATGTTTCTGTTTCAACATGTTCTATCTACACTTCTGTTAAAATGTAATAATCACTTATGGGACGGCGTGGCGAAGTTGGTAGAGTGCCCGTGCCAGCAATCGGAAGGTTGCTGGTTACTGGGGTTCAATCCCCACCTTCTACCATCCTAGTCACGTCCGTTGTGTCCTTGGGCAAGACACTTCACCCTTGCTCCTGATGGCTGCTGGTTAGCGCCTTGCATGGCAGCTCCCGCCATCAGTGTGTGAATGGGTGAATGTGGAAATACTGTCAAAGCGCTTTGAGTACCTTGAAGGTAGAAAAGCGCTATACAAGTATAACCCATTTATTTATTATTTATTCTTCTGTTCTTTGATACTTTACATTAGTTTTTACTTTACATTTAGGTATCAATCTGATATATTTTATGATCTTTTTTCTCTCACCGTGCACAGGTTTGCTAACCCCAGCATCGTACGCCCATACCTGCTCTTGCTCAGATCCTACGCCAAAAACACGCCTCACACTAACCACTGTGTGGTTCGAATGCTTCACCGCGTGGCCGTCGACCTCAAAATGGACGCCCTGCTCTACCAGCTCTCCGTCTTCCATCTATTCAACAAGATCCTGAGTGACGCCGCCGCATCAGCTTACAAGGTTGGATGACGGAGCGAGTATCAAAGCCACGGAGAAGGTAAAAACCTCCCGCCTGTCCTTTCACAGGAGCTGGTCACCTTCGCCAAGTATGTGCTCAGCCGGTTCTTCACGCTGGCTGCCACCAACAACAAGGCCTACGTGGAACTCTTGTTCTGGAAAAATGTCGGGGCCGTGCGGGAGATGACTGAAGGCTACGGCCGAGATGGGTTGGTGTTTTGTTTTTTTTGGCATCTTCACGTGTATGGACGGAGAGATGCAGATCTCTGGTGTTTATCAGAGCGGAGAAGAAGCCAGCATGGACCGAAGAGGAAGAGCAGGAGCTGCGCACGCTTTATGAAGAGCACCGTCACTCCGAAGGTCTGTTTAATTACAGCATGCAGAAACTGCAAACTAATCATTCTATTGATAACTTTCGCCAGTACCAGACATTGTGGAGACGCTGTTGCCGTTGCTAAGCAACAGCACACGCACGCGGAGGCAGGTTGTGACACAGCTGGTGCACATGGGTCTGGTGCACAGCGCTAAGCAGCTGAAGAAACCCAAGTAAGCTCTCCGGTTTGTACTTTTGGACTAGGGTTGTACTAGTAAAGTACCGCGATACTCATGAATCATATTCGGTACTATACCGCCTCTAAAAAGAACCTGTTACCCCACGCCCCTTTTTTTTTTTTGGAACGAGCATGACGGCGCGTCGTCACATCATGTTATTGCTGGTTTTACGAGCAGAGGAGCATGTTCGGCAGCGCACACACACGGAGTACTTACAAGCAGACACAGTGTGTAGACAGAAAAGGGAAAATGGACGCATTTTGGTCTAAAAACTAAAGATAAAGGTGAAAACTGAAACACCCTCAGGAAGAGGTGCTTTAAGACTTGGCTAGCTAGCTAGCGGCTAACATCCATCCGCAGTCGGCAGTGTTTTAGCTACTTTTAAATCACTAATCCTCTTGTCCCCACAATTCCCCCCATTTATTTTTCGCCTCCATGGCGACAAATAAAATGAGTTTCTTACATGTATCATTATCACTGTAGGACAAGGAATAGCTAAACATTCTTCACTACACACCGTAGGAGGATACAATAGCTCTCCGGCGTCACCGATAATAATGCCGTTCCTGAATGTAAACAAATGCCATGGGCATGACCTGACAGCCACTGTAATGACACCAAGTACAAGAGCGTATCTCGTCGATACTACTATGATTACATCATTATTTTTTATCGTCACAAAATCTTTTTTCCTTTTTTTAGACAGAAAAGGGAGAATGGACGCATGTTGGCGTAAAAAGTAAAGATAAAGGTGAAGTTATAACACTGAAACACCCTCAGGAAGAGGTGCTTTAAGACATGCCTAGATAGCTATCGGCTAAAGTCCAGCCCCAGTCGGCAGTGTTTTAGCTACTTCTAAATCACTAATCCTGGCCTCTATGGTGACAAATAAAGTATGTTTCACTGGAGGACGAGGAATAGCTAAAGATGCTTCACTACACACCGGAGGAGGATACAATAGCTTACCGCTAACAAAAGCTAGCACGCCTGAATGTAAACAAATGCCATGGGTGGATCTACACATGACATCCACTGTAATGATTACATCGATATTTTTTAGCATCACAAAATCTTATTTAGATTTTTTTATTTATTTATATTATGTTTATAAAGTCAGGAAATACGTCCCTGGACACATGAAGACTTTGAATATGACCAATGTATGATCCTTTAACTACTTGGTATCGGATCGATACCTAAATTTGTGGTATCATCCAAAACTAATGTAAAGTATCAAAGAAGAGAAAAATAAGTGATTATTACATTTTAACAGAAGTGTAGATAAAACATGTGAAAACAGAAAATAAGCAGATTTTAACAGTAAATGAACAAGTGGATTAATAATCCATTTTTACAGTTTGTCCTTCATAATGTTGACAAAATAATAGAATATAAATGACACAATATGTTACTGTATACGTCAGCAGACTAATTAGGAGTCTTTGTTTGTTTACTTAATACTAAAAGACAAGTTGTCTAGTATGTTCACTATTTTATTTAAGGACTAAATTTCATAAATAAACATATATTTAATGTACCCTAAGATTTGTTGTTCAAATAAAGCCAATAATGCCATTTTTTTGTGGTTCCCCTTTATTTAGAAAAGTATCGAAATACCAAGTATTGGTATCAGGACAACCCTATTTTGGACTGATTGTTTTTGTTTTGGCACTACAGGAAAGGTACGGGGATCGTTCTTTGGACAGAGGAGCAAGAAGATGAGTTACAGATGCTCTACACAGAATACAAAGACTCTGATGGTACTCATTCGCCGCTTGATTGTCATGCACTGACCCCATTTGCTCATTTTCTGAGGCCTTCTGATGACTGCAGATGCACTCGGGCACATCCTGAAGAAGCTCACGGCCAAGCGCTCCCGTGCACGTGTGGTGGACAAGCTGCTCAGTCTGGGCCTGATCTCTGAGAGACGAGAACTGAACAAGAAGAAGAGTCGTGGAGCTCGTCCAAAAAGTTCCGGCACCGGAATGGTAAGTTCTACTTTTGACGGCGAGAGCAGTTCTTCCATGAATTACATTTTGTGTCAACTGTTCTGGTAGACCGAGGAGGATTTCTTAGCCGGACTCACACAAGACTCTCCGGATGACAGTATGAACCGAGAGGATGAAGAGCATGAATCCGAAGAGAGTGAGGGAGATGACGAAATGGAAGAAAGACAGGATGGCGACAGGAGGAACCAGAGCTTTGTATCTAAAGGGGACGGAGGAGCTGACTTAGTCGCCATGGTGACTGCGCTGCATCAGGGAGGTGAGACAAACTCATGAAAGAAGAATAATAAGTAATATCACATGACATCAACTCACCATCTCATCATTTTCCTTCTTAGGCAACAGAAATAATATAAAAATAAGATTTCCGATTTCTTCACAAAAAATTCCATTTACGTTTTTTCACAAGTTTTTTTTCCCCTTACTTTTTAAAGAGACAAATGAATAGAAATGACAGAGATAACTAACAACAAGTTTCACTTTTATTCGATCGAAAACCAGTAGTTTGAAATGACATTGCGTACCCAAAAATAAAAAATGAGATTAAATTAGGAGTTTCCTTTGGGAGTCATATTGTGATTTTTTTCTAAATGTAGAAGACTTCCTTGTGGTCTACATAACATGTAATGGTGGTTCTTTGCGCCATAGCACAAACAATAACACACTTTTTCAGTGTCTCTGTCGGTGTTTTATAAAACATATTTGTTAAATACAAAACATTATGTCCGTTAACGAAGAAAAATCCATAAATTAGCCAGAGGTTTCAAAGCTCGCTTACAGTCCAATATTTAGATGTGTATATATAGGAGGAGCTTGGCAGAGAGCATTAAACTATGAATGCCCACATTTGTGATGTCACAAATGGCCCACTGTTCAAAAAAGACTTCCGTTATTTTCTGACCATAGGGCCAATTGGGTCTATTCAGGTCATGTTTCATAAAAAAGCGCACCGGATTATGGAGTCATATTATTATTTTTTTTTCTAAATGTAATAGACTTCCTTGTGGTCTACATGACATGTAATGGTGGTTCTTTGGTCAAATTGTTGCATAGATGATGTTTTACAGATCATCTTCTAGTCGCTTTTTGACAGTCGCTTCACAATGCGCCGTTTTGTGGGCGGGTCTTATTTACGTGGCTCACCTTCGACGGCGTCTTCTCCCCGTCATCTTCGTTGTAGCGGTGTAGCGTGCAAGGACAGGAGTGGAAGAAGTGTCAAAAGATGGCGCTAACTGTTTTAATGACATTCAGACTTTACTTCAATCAATAACGGAGCAGCATCTCCTCATCTGGAAACAACAACAACGCAATGGAAATGTGCCGGAAATGTGTCCCATGAAAAACCGTCCGACCGGAACTCTCTAATAACTAAAGTTCCTTGGGTGAATTATGTAAACTCACTACACCAGGATGGTTTAGCGCTTTCTCAGAATCTCAGAAACATCTGAGATGTTTTTGCGCTTTCATGGCGAGTTTACTGACAGATATAAGTAAGAACTTTACACGACTTTATATTAGAAATGGCAACAGCAGAGGATGAATGTCTCATAACAAGAAGATAGAGGGGAAAAAAATAAGCTTATCGACTACGGCGACAAAGGCGGACTCGTGTAAATTTTCAGGATTTATGCAGATCCGAAATACAGATCAGTAGGTACCAGAAGGTAGGAAAAGTTGCTTTTGCATAATATTGTGAAACAAAACGCCAGATAATGTCTTACCTTATACACACACCATAATAATACTCCTATGTTGAAGCACAGTACAATCCATCAAGCGGTGTGGCTTCACAGCTTACCAAAGTCCTACTAAAACATTTTGATAGATTTTTAAGCACGGTGTGTAATGTTCTATATTTTTTATGAAACATATAAAATGTTGGTGTTGTTTATTTGAGTCATATCGCAGTCTACACGTATCTCTTATGTGTGACTGCCATCATATTGCAATCTACATGTACAGTATCTCTTATGTGACTGCCATCTATTGGTCACACTTATCATTTCACCATGTACCAAATAAAATAGCTTTGAGGTCGGTAAGCAAAACCACAATTATTCTGTACATTATGCGCACCGGGTTATAAGGTGCATTGTTGAGTTTTGAGGGGGGAAAAGGATTTTAAGTGCGCCTTAAAGTTCGGAAAATACGGTACGTTTTTTCCCCCATTTTTTCTTTACTTTCTAAAGAGACTAATGAATAGAAATGACAGAGGCAACTAAAAACAAGTTTCACTTTTATTTGATCAAAAACGAGTAGTTTGAAATGACATTGCATACACAAAAATAAAAATGTGTGTAATAATTAAATGAGAAGTTTCCTTTGGAAGTTAATTTTTCTGTCTTGAATAAAATACTTCTGTTAACAAAAATGTAGTAGTACATGGGGGAAAGATATGTCGGAACATATATTTTAAATTTTTTAGGTCGTCTGCAACAAAAACCTCAAATGTATCGACATATCGCCAAGGCCTACAAACTATTTTGCTCTGTGCATGTGTTCCTATTGTTATGGTGTAGAACACATGTGTCAAACTCAAGGCCCGGGGGCCAGATCTCGCCTGACACGTCATTTAACGTGGCCTGCGAAAGCCTGGAAATAATGTGCATACTTCATCTTTCTTCCTAAATATTTTCATTGTTTAAATTTTGACAGAAATACAAACCCTGTTTCCATATGAGTTGGGAAATTGTGTTAGATGTAAATATAAACGGAATACAATGATTTGCAAATCATTGTCAACCCATATTCAGTTGAATATGCTACAAAGACAACATATTTGATGTTCAAACTGATAAAGGTTTTTTTTTTTTGCAAATAATCATTAACTTTAGAATTTGATACCAGCAACACGTGAAAATAAGTTGGGAAAGGAGGCAATAAATACTGATAAAGTTGAGGAATGCTCATCAAACACTTATTTAGAACATCCCACAGGTGAACAGGCAAATTGGGAACAGGTGGGTGCCATGATTGGGTATAAAAGTAGATTCCATGAAATGCTCAGTCATTCACAAACAAGGATGGGGCGAGGGTCACCACTTTGTCAACAAATGCGTGAGCAAATTGTTGAACAGTTTAAGAAAAACCTTTCTCAACCAGCTATTGCAAGGAATTTAGGGATTTCACCATCTACGGTCCGTAATATCATCAAAGGGTTCAGAGAATCTGGAGAAATCAATGCACGTAAGCAGCTAAGCCTGTGACCTTCGATCCCTCAGGCTGTACTGCATCAACAAGCGACATCAGTGTGTAAAGGATATCACCACATGGGCTCAGGAACACTTCAGAAACCCACTGTCAGTACCTACAGTTGGTCGCTACATCTGTAAGTGCAAGTTAAAACTCTGCTATGCAAGGCGAAAGCCGTCGGCTTCGCTGGGCCTGAGGTCATCTAAGATGGACTGATATAAAGTGGAAAAGTGTTTTGTGGTCTGATGAGTCCACATTTCAAATTGTTTTTGGAAACTGTGGACGTCGTGTCCTCCGGACCAAAGAGGAAAAGAACCATCCGAATTGTTATAGGCGCAAAGTTGAAAAGCCAGCATCTGTGATGGTATGGGGGTGTATTAGTGCCCAAGACATGGGTAACTTACACATCTGTAAAGGCGCCATTAATGCTGAAAGGTACATACAGGTTTTGGAGCAACATATGTTGCCATCCAAGCAACGTTACCATGGACGCCCCTGCTTATTTCAGCAAGACAATGCCAAGCCACGTGTTACATCAACGTGGCTTCATAGTAAAAGAGTGCGGGTACTAGACTGGCCTGCCTGTAGTCTGGACCTGTCTCCCATTGAAAATGTTTTGGCGCATTATGAAGCCTAAAATACCACAACGGAGACCCCCGGACTGTTGAACAACTTAAGCTGTACATCAAGCAAGAATGGGAAATAATTCCACACAGTGGTGAACATGCCCTTTCCCAACTACTTTGGCACGTGTTGCAGCCATGAAATTCTAAGTTAATTATTATTTGAAAAAAAATATATAAAGTTTATGAGTTTGAACATCAAATATTTTGTCATTGTAGTGCATTCAATTGAATATGGGTTGAAAAGGATTTGCAAATCATTGTATTCTGTTTATATTTACATCTAAAACAATTTCCCAACTCATATGGAAACGGGGTTTGTAAATGTACCGTATTTTCCGCACTATAAGACGCACCGGATTATAAAGCGCACCTTCAATTAATGGCATATTTCAAAACTTTGTTCATATATAAGGCGCTCCGGATTGTAAGGCGCACCTATGCATCCATTAGATGCAGCTGCGCTAAAGGGAATGTCAACAAAACAGTCAGATAGGTCAGTCAAACTTTATTAATAGATTACAAACCAGCGTTCTGACAACTCTGTTCACTCCCAAAATGAATAAACAGCTGTTTTATTATTTTCCCCGAGGTAAAGTCAGTGACGTGGTGTTTTGTTTATCTTTTAACAACAGCAAGGTATAACAGTAGTGCAACATTTATATCACATAGTGGAGGGGAACATTTCCCTGATACAATAAACACGTAAAAAACAGTGATACTGTTACGGTAAATCAAATGTTAGTGCAATCACAATATAGTAACACTCGAAATAGTGCAGAGCAATAACAATATATCAATAACTCAACGTTGCTCAAACATTAATGCAACACAACACACAAAATAAACATGTAAAGCTCACTTTATGAAGTTATTCATCATCCACGAATCCCTCAAATTCTATTTCTTCAGTGTCCGAATTAAACAGTTGGGCGGATACGGCATCCAACATCATCGAAGTCGTCATTAATCGAGTCAGTGTCGCTGCTGCTCTATTCCCGTGTTCTACTGCGTGACTGATCGCCTTAAGTTTAAACTCTGCGTCGTAAGCGTGTCTCTTAATAGGAGCCATTTTGGGGTCTTTACATAAACAAACAAATGGAAATCAAAACGGCCCGCCTCGCACAGTCATATATCCTAGCATGCACCGCACGCTTCTTCTTCTACGGGGGAAAATGAAGTTGGCGGCTGCTTACCGTAGAACAGTGGTTCTTAACCTTGTTGGAGGTATCGAACCCCACCAGTTTTATATGGGCATTCACCGAACCCGAACCGTAATCATAAAATGATGTTATTGTATTAAAGAAATATTAATAAGATATATTTTACAAACAGAAAGTTACAGGAATGGACACATGATCCCATGTTTACATCTCATTGTGCAACATGTGAATGTTTTAGTGGGAACTAAATGCGATATTTGAAAGGGGTACACATTATTTCCAAAGCAGGACCCCCCCACCCAGACATATAATACTAGTACACAGCTCATGAAAAACAATATGTTATAGTCATTGTAAGTGGGCCAAAACACTTATATCAGAAAATAATCTCATGGAAATTACTGCTGTCATTTGATTACAATAATAAAACATTGAACTTGTTATTTAGTCAGGTTTGGGACAGGTGTGCTGCAGGTGTGACCACAGTGCATGTGCACGTCTGACGTCGCTCACATGTGCTCCACTGAATGCTCAAGGAGTTTTTGCGTTTGCTCACACATATGGAAAATTAGAGGGAACATTGTTTGGGGGTATCCATGATACGCCGACAGGGAGAAGTTTTTATTTACACGATGATTCGGGCGTGTCTTGACCTCTGCGGCGGAGGCTCTGCCGAACCCCTCACCGAATCCTTAGTGTTCGATTGAACCCAGGTTAAGAACCACTGCCGTAGAAGAAGAAGCGCTTCTTTTTCTACGGTGGAAAAAGAAGTTGGCGGCTGCTTACCGTAGTTGCGAGACCTAAACTTTATGAAAATGAAGTTTAGGTTTGTTGTGGCTCAATATTGGTCCATATATAAAGCGCACTGGATTATAAGGCGCACTGTCAGCTTTTGACAAAATCTGAGGTTTTTAGGTGCGCCTTATAGTGCAAAAAATACGGTATGTAATGCATGAAATTTCACATGTTTTAAACTTTGATATATATACAAATATTTAATTGTTATTGGTGTGAATCTTTGGGCACCTCGCCACTCGATTCCGATTCATGGGGTGAGGATTTGGTTCATAATTGATACTCGATTCAACACGATTCTCGATTCAAACTGTTTTTGCAAAGTAACATTTGGTATAATAATAACACTTTAACAAAAAAGCTTACAGGTTAAAAAACCTGCTTTTTGGTTGCTGACGTATGACACATACATGCACTAAGTAAGCATAGAGATGGCCTAAACATTTTTTTTTTTTTAATTAATTCGTCAAAATAAAAGAAAAAATTTGATTTTTGAATATTACTAAAAAAAAATCGGGATTCCAATGTGATAAAAAACGTTTTTTACCAGCCCTAATCATTATATACCGTATGATAGTTTGTAAAAATAACAATAGATACTTTAATGTCTTTGACTCACGATTTCAAAGCAAGTTATTTATCAATTTGGTGGCGGTATAGCTCGGTTGGTAGAGTGGCCGTGCCAGCAACTTGAGGGTTCCAGGTTCGATCCACGCTTCTGCCATCCTATTCACTGCCGTTGTGTTTTTGAGCAAGACACTTTACCCACCTGCTCCCAGTGCCACCCGCACTGGTTTAAATGTAACTTAGATATTGGGTTTCACTATGTAAAGCGCTTTGAGTAACTAGAGAAAAGCGCTATATAAATATAATTCACTTCACTTCACAATTTGTACGTACAAAAGTCAAATAACCAAATGCATAGGCAATAATATAATGAGGCGATTATACATTTATATTCTCACATTCACTGGTACAAGCGGCCCTCTGAGGGAAGCCATGACTGCGATGTGGCCCTCCGTGAAAACAAGTTTGACTACCCTGGTTCAGAATGTGAGGATCACCTGGATTGTGTTTGTTGTTCAGGCATGTCTTTAGCCCTTGCATGGTTGCAACGCTGTCTGGAAAAAACTGCACGGGACCGCATAGCAGACGGTAAGGCGTAACTGCAAGGCTTGTCTTTGAAAACAACCCTTAAATATCCGCTGAAGACTTGACTGGATGTGCTACTTTGCTTAGGTTTCTCCCAGCCTGTGCCTCTTGTCCCTTTGAACGAGGAAAGCGATGAGGCTATGGAGGACAAGAGCTTCCTGAGGCTGCTGCGCAAACTAGGGATGCGACCCCCTGCAAATGAACAGGTGGGCTTTTAGCGTAGGGACTTGAGGTCGTTTCCAGGTTTTACAACCCTTGTTGGTACAATCAGGAGGCATTTTGGAGAATCCCAGAAAAGATCAGCGCATCTCAGCTCCAGAGTGCGGCTGCATCTCTTTGTCCAAATAAAGGGGAGTCCGTAAGTGAAGGGGTCTCTGAGGAAGATGGTGTTCCAACTGAAGAACCTCAGGAGGAACAGGAAGAGGACTCTGATGAGGATGCAGGTATGTGTGATGCTAAACTTCATTGTTTTGGGGGCCACATTTCCAGGAAACTAAGGACCAAGGGCCGGACTTCTCCCTTCACTATCAGTCTTATTTTGCACGTTCCAGAGAACTAGCGTCCTCTACAGTAGACATTTGACTTTGGTCTATTCATTTTGTCAGCGTTACAGTAACACTCTCTAATTTTTTGAAATCCTGTTTTTATGGGTTTGGTGAGCTGAAGGCCCAAATTATGTACATATAAACAACTAAATACTTGAAATAGCCTCCTCAGTGGCCTAGTAGTTAGAGTGTCGGTAGGTCGTGAGTTCAAACCCCGGCCGAGTCATACAAAAGACTATAAAAATGGTACCCATTACCTCCCTGCTTGACACTCAGCATCAAGGGTTGGAATTGGGGGTTGAATCACCAAAAATGAATCCCGGGGTGGCCACCGCTGCTGCTCACTTCTCCTCTCACCTCCCAGGGGGTGATCAAGGGTGATGGGTCAAATGCAGAGAATAATTTCGCCACACCTAGTGTGTGTGTGACAATCATGGGTACTTTAACTTAAACTTTTAAATTGTTTAAGTCGTGGGCCCTGAATCTATAATTTATGGAAGTTTAACGTTTTGAATGGAATTATGGAAAAAAATACACTTTTCCATGATATTCTAATTTTTTGGGAATGGTCTGTATGTTTTGTCTCAAATGGCATTTATTGACATACATGATGTATTGTTTTTTAAAGAAGCTTGTGGGAGTCGCTGCTTATTTTTGCATTCCAAGCTATTAAACTGAATAGTAAAGTCACGCTTCTTCATTTTTTAAGATGATATTGACCAAGCCATTCCTGAGGATGTGGACAGCTCATTTGAGAGGTGAGAACATAAAAACATATGTGGGTCCATCTAAAAAGCCAAGTCATGCCTCAAAAAGTGTGTGTTGCGCTTGCATCAGGCCCCAAGAGAAGATGGCTAAAAGAAGCAGAGTGATGGATGACGAGGATGAAGGTGAAGTATTTTGATGATCATTAATTCACTGGCAGAAGAGGATTAATCCACAGATGTCTTTCCAGACGACTGCTCCGCTCTCGTCATCAATCTGGATACGCATTCCGATGCAGATTCGGACAAGGAGGACATTTCTGCTCCTGTGAAGCGCCGGCGGAAGATGGTGTTGATTGATGAGGAGGATGATGATGATTAGTAGACGTGTAAACATTTCCACAAAAAGTGGTTCTTCTCAGAGGCGTAGGTGAGTCTAATCCAGGCCTGGGCAATTATTTTGACTTGGGGGGCCAAATTTAGAAGAAAATAAGTGTCTGGGGGCCGGTATATCTGATTTTTAGGAACACTAATACAAAACCTCACAGTACTGTCTGATCGAATGCTAAAAACGTTATGATAGACTGCCTTAAAAAAAACGGAATGGAATTTTTTATTTTATTTTTTTTACTGAATGAGACTCCCAGAATGTACATGAAAATAAAGAATGTGGGAATTACAATATTAACTATGAAGGATAAAACACTGAATATTGACAACATATGAACGCCACACCCCCTCTTCATCCACATATTTTACAAACAAGCAAAACGCAACAAAAATGCAACAAACAGTGAAATAGGAACGCAAAGGGTAAAAAAAAACCCCACCTACAATCTGATATATCACTAAACTTTAGAACTTTGTTGTGAAAATCTCCTTCCGCGTCTGTCCCTGACACCCGCATTTCAGGCTGGCCGCTCTGGAAACACTCTGTGGAAATGCTCCCCACCCACACTGCTTGGTGCCTCGTCTGAGCTGCTGTGACGTAGATTACCATAGTAACTAATTAGATTACCATAGTAACGAATTAGATTACCATAGTAACTAGTATATCATGCAAAAGCGCAGATTCATGACTTACGGTCATTAGAAAACATCACTGCACATCATAATGGCAGCTACACTTTCCATTTTAAAGATCTAAAAAAAATTTGGGGGAATGTCCGGCGGGCCAGATTGAAAAGCTTAACGGGCCTCATGCGGCCCCCGGGCCTTAATTTGCCCAGGTCTGGTCTAATCAAACATGCTTTGCCCTTTTAATTGTATACAAATGTATTTCATTTGTTGCTCTTTTCTCTTTATCAAGCTAAAGATGCAGGAATCTTCTTGTGTATCCTAAATCTGAAAGCTCCTCTTCTGTTTTGTAATAAAAGTTTGTCAATTTAATTGTTGGTTCATGCTTTTAAATTGGAGAAAGTTTGGCTCTCTATTGGTCGGGTCGGTTTTCTGCATTATCATCTTTGAACACTAGATGGCATACACGCAGATTTCTGTAGGTCCATCTGTGAACTCACTTCTTCTTTTGAGTAATACAGATGACGAATATGTGATATCACAAACTACAACCTTCCTTGATGGACCAAGTATCTCAGTGGTGAAGACAAGAAAGGGAAAGACCACATTGTTGGCGTTGGTCAGTCAGGTATGTAAATGAGTTCATGACTATGGGCAGGTGGAATCCATCAATGGAAGTAAACTATGGAACTGACATATGATTATATTTCAAATATGTTACAGATATTTTACAGAGCACAATAATCAACACAAGTAGTATAAATGATACCTTCCATGGGAACTTTCTTCAAAACAAAGATCTCGTGTGTGTGACGGCAGTTGCTGCCTTTAGTCGTCTTGATATTCCAGCTGTGTGGGAGGTGGACTCTGGTCCTCACATCTGGACTATGTTAGCAACTTCCTGTCACAGCATCTGCTCTGCCCCCTCCTTGCTAAAAAGCCAGAATTCAACCTGTGTGTGTGCGTTCGTGCGTGTGTGTTCTTGTATTTCTACCCTTCTTGAGACATCAACAAGGAAAAGTAGCTTCCATATGAGGACCGGTGAACAAGTTAGGACATAAATCATGGTCCCAATACGGAAAACCTAATAGAGAATGTCTCATTTGCACCCCTGGTGGTGAACTCTATCAAAATTAGGGGTGGTCCCAAAAAGGAGGGATTTTTCAAATTGACTGTGTGTCGGTTTTAAAAGTGCTCCCCCTCTGGTCAACATATGAAATAACAAGTGTGTGTAAAAATTTGAAGTGTTCCCCCCCCCTGGCCAACATATGTAATAACAAGTGCCTGTAAGAAATTGAAATAAAGTAAATAATGAAGATTACAAACCAAAAATTAAACAAAAAAATGTTACTAAAAGCTTACCTTTGTTTATATTTGCATAGTTTGTATATATTATTAATGTTGTAAATACAAATCTTTATATATCTAGAAAGGGTGGTCCTAAAGAGTTAGGCATTTTTCGGAGGTCTCAAGCAGGCCTGGCCCTAACCAATCTGGTGCCCTAGGCAAGATTTTAAGTGGCGCCCACCCCCCCACATCGGCAGTGAAGTGTATATACTCACAAGAAACCGAATAGCTTTGTCTTTGACCTTTTTTTTTACTTAAAGAAAGCAAATTAACATATTATATGAGAATGTTATGTTATGATTATCTTTAACCGAATCACAGCAGTGCTCAAATTAAAGAACAGCATTCCCTCTCATGTGATATTGCTTAATTAACATTAATGATGTGCACTTTAACAACTACGCTTACAACTATACCTAATATATAAAGGGGTGGAAAAGTGACTATTACCTGCAGGGCAAACATTAGCTAACCAGAAGGCAATAACAATGTAAACAAAAAACACCTGCTTAAAAGATCTAATACAAATGTCCCTGAGGAATGTAAAGTGGGAGTACTGTAATTACCTAGCGTTACATTATTATTTTCCATAACAATTTAGCCCCCTCCACAATATTAACCCGACGTTAAAACAGAACTAGCTATTTATTGATTAGCAATTGCCGAATCATGTAACATTAGCTTAATGCTAAAAAGCCAGGTTACTATCACATTCTGTAACAGACAAATAATTTCATGTAGGCTAACGTTACCTACCTGCTACCTCTGTCTTTTTCTCGTTTCGCCTCCTCTTCTTCTCTCTTTTTTCGTCCCTGGGCACCTGACAGTTTTGGCCGTTTTGACATCTTGCATACTTGCCAACCCTCCCGTTTTTAGCAGGAGAATCCCGATATTCAGCGCCTCTCCCGACAACCTCCCGACAGAGATTTTCTCCTGACAAACTCCCGGTGTTCAGCCGGAGCTGGAGGCCACGCCCCCCCCAAAAAAAGTCTGCCGCAGCTGCGATTGGACCTGAGCAGCCTCCGGGTACAAGTACTGGAGTACCAATTGCTTGCCAGGGAAGATCTTCCCCAGGAAGCAAGGATTGACCGGTTTTAGTTTAGTCTTTATTTGAAGGCACAATGTACAGAAACATTAAGCCCAAAGACAGATATGTTCTGTACCAGATTATAGCTAAAATTTCCATCTGCAGTCCCTGGCTACCTAAATTAAAGGGATACAAAAATCATGCAATAAAATTATGACAATAAAATCATACACAAGTATTAAGAAAAAAGTCATAAAATGCCCTTTCATGGACACATACTTAATATACAATACAACCACACCTCATTTACATCATCACACAAAGACAATACATGCTTTTGTTCACATCTGTCATCATTTGTAAAAACAACCATGATTTTAACACACACACCTCACAATTTACAATAAAAATGCTCTCATGGATAAATATAATACCCATTAGGTTGATGTGTCAAACATAATGCCCATCTTAGTGACCGTGTGAGCAGCTTTGATTGCTCCAAAGCCACTTTTTAACTTCAATTGTGAATGAAGAGTAATCTGTTAGACTTTTCAAGTTTGTTGTGAGGTCGTTCCATTCCTTAATGGCTTTATATGAAAAGGCTGATTGTGCAAAAGAGGTTTTACATCTGGGTACGCTACACTGCCCCCTGGTGGAGGCTCGTGTGTTTCTAGTTGTCACAGCAGATGTAAACTGGACAAAGTTTTGGGCCATGCTAGGGAGAGATGGAAGATTCCACACTCGTGCATTTGATGAAAGCACTTTTGTGCGTGCCACACAGCAATGCATCATCAGAGAGGGTGTTCAGCATGGTTAGAAAAATAGTGACAGACAATAGAAAGAGGATGGCCAATTCAACCCTTAACAAAGCATTGTACTTGCAAGTACAACAATGAGTAGATGAGCGCTGTGTGTGTGTGTGTGTATATGTGTAAATAAATGAACACTAAAATTCAAGTATTTCTTTTATTTATATATATAATAAAATATATATATATATATATAGCTAGAATTCACTGAAAGTCAAGTATTTATATATATATATATATATGAAATACTTGAGTTGGTGAATTCTAGCTGTAAATATACTCTCCTCTTAACCACGCCCACCCCGACCAAGCCCTCCCCCACCTCCCTATATTGGAGGTCTCAAGGTTGGCAAGTATGCATCTTGTGATGTGGTAAGAGTCATGATACGGGAAGGGAGGGGGCGCACCGTGGGGGGGGGGGGGGGGGGGGGGTAATTTTGTAACAAATAATATTTCTATTAAATAGGCTTTACTTTGCATTTTAATTAACGTGGGATTATGTTTTGTATTTAGAAATAATAGTACCAACTTTTTTCTTTTTTTTTTCCCGCAACATTTGTGGCACTGGCGTGGCGCCCCCTGATGGACGGCGCCCTTAGCATTTGCCTATACGGCCTATGCCACGGGATGGCCCTGGTCTCAAGAAGGTAACAAATACAAGAATGTGTGTGCGATCGATAACTGGTGGATCTGTGTCGTTGAAGTTCCTGAGCTGTTTGGAAGAAAGACTAGTTGGAGTATGTATCCATGAAGTATTAACACGCGAAGTCCCAGAGAAGGGTCAATTGACATTTTTACCTAGAAAACACACAAGAGGGTCATTTGACCCCTAGTCCCCCCTGTGGACACTCCTTTTGTTATGAAAATGTGGCTGTTAGTGGCACACGGCAGGGGGCCACTTGAGCCTGTGTGGGGGAGGGGACCTTACAGCTCAAGCTTTAGTTCTGAGGTAGGTTGTGTGTGTTTTTGCAAGGATCAACAGAATGAAGGGATCAACACTCTGACATTTATTGTTAAAAAAATACAAAACAAAACATATTTACAAAGAATGAAAAAGCAACTGTTTTCCCAGTTTTGGTGTGGAGGGTTGTTGCAGAAGCAATTGTTATTTTTGTGTGCCAAAAATAGTTTAAAAAAAAAATTTACAAAGAAAAAAGCATATTTACAAAGAATGAAAAACCATGTCCATGTAAACGTGACTGACATACATTTGAGCAGTCACTCACAATCCTGGCACTGCCATTGCTCCTTTCGGCATTTCCCACATGTATAATTTTTCTGTCTACCTAGACAAACTGCCCCTAACAGCCTCATTACCATAACAAAATGAGTGATTAGTGTATTCGGGAAAAGCGTCGGGCCAAATGACCCCTCTCTGGTTCTTCTAGGTAGACAGAAAAATGCTGGGACTTCTAGTGTTAATTGTCTGGAAGAAAGACTAGTTGGAGTATGTGTCCATGAAGTATTAATTGTCTGGAAGAAAGACTAGTTGGAATATGTGTCCATGAAGTATTAATTGTCTGGAAGAAAGACTAGTTGGAGTATGTGTCCATGAAGTATTAATTGTCTGCAGGTAAGACTGGTTGGAGTATGTGTCCATGAAGTATTAATTGTCTGGAAGTAAGCATAGTTGGAGTATGTGTCCATGAAGTATTAATTGTCTGGAAGTAAGCATAGTTGGACTATGTGTCCATGAAGTATTAATTGTCTAGAAGTAAGCATAGTTGGAGTATGTGTCCATGAAGTATTAATTGTCTGGAAGAAAGACTAGTTGGAATATGTGTCCATGAAGTATTAATTGTCTGGAATAAAGACTAGTTGGAGTATGTGTCATGAAGTATTAAATGTCTGGAAGAAAGACTAGTTGGAGTATGTGTCCATGAAGTATTAATTGTCTGGAAGAAAGACTAGTTGGTGTATGTGTCCATGAAGTATTAATTGTCTGGAAGTAAGCATAGTTGGGGTATGTGTCCATGATGTATTAATTGTCTGGAAGTAAGACTTGTTGGAGTATGTGTCCATGAAGTATTAATTGTCTAGAAGTAAGCATAGTTGGAGTATGTGTCCATGAAGTATTAATTGTCTAGAAGTAAGCATAGTTGGAGTATGTGTCCATGAAGTATTAATTGTCTGGAAGTAAGACTAGTTGGAATATGTTTCCATGAAGTATTAATTGTCTAGAAGTAAGCATAGTTGGAGTATGTGTCCATGAAGTTTTATTTGTCTGGAAGTAAGCATAGTTGGAGTATGTGTCCATGATGTATTAATTGTCTGGAAGTAAGACTTGTTGGAGTATGTGTCCATGAAGTATTAATTGTCTGGAAGTAAGACTAGTTGGAATATGTTTCCATGAAGTATTAATTGTCTGGAAGAAAGACTAGTTGGAGTATGTGTCCATGAAGTATTAATTGTCTGGAAGTAAGACTAGTTGGAATATGTTTCCATGAAGTATTAATTGTCTGGAAGAAAGACTAGTTGGAGTATGTGTCCATGAAGTATTAATTGTCTGGAAGTAAGACTAGTTGGAATATGTTTCCATGAAGTATTAATTGTCTGGAAGAAAGACTAGTTGGAGTATGTATCCATGAAGTATTAATTGTCTGGAAGAAAGACTAGTTGGAGTATGTGTCCATGAAGTATTAATTGTCAGGAAGAAAGACTAGTTGGAATATGTGTCCATGAAGTATTAATTGTCTGGAAGAAAGACTAGTTGGAATATGTGTCCATGAAGTATTAATTGTCTGGAAGAAAGACTAGTTGGAGTATGTGTCCATGAAGTATTAATTGTCTGCAGGTAAGACTGGTTGGAGTATGTGTCCATGAAGTATTAATTGTCTGTAAGTAAGCATAGTTGGAGTATGTGTCCATGAAGTATTAATTGTCTAGAAGTAAGCATAGTTGGAGTATGTGTCCATGAAGTATTAATTGTCTGGAAGTAAGCATAGTTGGACTATGTGTCCATGAAGTATTAATTGTCTAGAAGTAAGCATAGTTGGAGTATGTGTCCATGAAGTATTAATTGTCTGGAAGAAAGACTAGTTGGAATATGTGTCCATGAAGTATTAATTGTCTGGAATAAAGACTAGTTGGAGTATGTGTCATGAAGTATTAAATGTCTGGAAGAAAGACTAGTTGGAGTATGTGTCCATGAAGTATTAATTGTCTGGAAGAAAGACTAGTTGGTGTATGTGTCCATGAAGTATTAATTGTCTGGAAGTAAGCATAGTTGGGGTATGTGTCCATGATGTATTAATTGTCTGGAAGTAAGACTTGTTGGAGTATGTGTCCATGAAGTATTAATTGTCTAGAAGTAAGCATAGTTGGAGTATGTGTCCATGAAGTATTAATTGTCTAGAAGTAAGCATAGTTGGAGTATGTGTCCATGAAGTATTAATTGTCTGGAAGTAAGACTAGTTGGAATATGTTTCCATGAAGTATTAATTGTCTAGAAGTAAGCATAGTTGGAGTATGTGTCCATGAAGTTTTATTTGTCTGGAAGTAAGCATAGTTGGGGTATGTGTCCATGATGTATTAATTGTCTGGAAGTAAGACTTGTTGGAGTATGTGTCCATGAAGTATTAATTGTCTGGAAGTAAGACTAGTTGGAATATGTTTCCATGAAGTATTAATTGTCTGGAAGAAAGACTAGTTGGAGTATGTGTCCATGAAGTATTAATTGTCTGGAAGTAAGACTAGTTGGAATATGTTTCCATGAAGTATTAATTGTCTGGAAGAAAGACTAGTTGGAGTATGTGTCCATGAAGTATTAATTGTCTGGAAGTAAGACTAGTTGGAATATGTTTCCATGAAGTATTAATTGTCTGGAAGAAAGACTAGTTGGAGTATGTATCCATGAAGTATTAATTGTCTGGAAGAAAGACTAGTTGGAGTATGTGTCCATGAAGTATTAATTGTCAGGAAGAAAGACTAGTTGGAATATGTGTCCATGAAGTATTAATTGTCTGGAAGAAAGACTAGTTGGAATATGTGTCCATGAAGTATTAATTGTCTGGAAGAAAGACTAGTTGGAGTATGTGTCCATGAAGTATTAATTGTCTGCAGGTAAGACTGGTTGGAGTATGTGTCCATGAAGTATTAATTGTCTGTAAGTAAGCATAGTTGGAGTATGTGTCCATGAAGTATTAATTGTCTAGAAGTAAGCATAGTTGGAGTATGTGTCCATGAAGTATTAATTGTCTGGAAGTAAGCATAGTTGGACTATGTGTCCATGAAGTATTAATTGTCTAGAAGTAAGCATAGTTGGAGTATGTGTCCATGAAGTATTAATTGTCTGGAAGAAAGACTAGTTGGAATATGTGTCCATGAAGTATTAATTGTCTGGAATAAAGACTAGTTGGAGTATGTGTCATGAAGTATTAAATGTCTGGAAGAAAGACTAGTTGGAGTATGTGTCCATGAAGTATTAATTGTCTGGAAGAAAGACTAGTTGGTGTATGTGTCCATGAAGTATTAATTGTCTGGAAGTAAGCATAGTTGGGGTATGTGTCCATGATGTATTAATTGTCTGGAAGTAAGACTTGTTGGAGTATGTGTCCATGAAGTATTAATTGTCTAGAAGTAAGCATAGTTGGAGTATGTGTCCATGAAGTATTAATTGTCTGGAAGTAAGACTAGTTGGAATATGTTTCCATGAAGTATTAATTGTCTAGAAGTAAGTATAGTTGGAGTATGTGTCCATGAAGTTTTATTTGTCTGGAAGTAAGCATAGTTGGGGTATGTGTCCATGATGTATTAATTGTCTGGAAGTAAGACTTGTTGGAGTATGTGTCCATGAAGTATTAATTGTGTAGAAGTAAGCATAGTTGGAGTATGTGTCCATGAAGTTTTATTTGTCTGGAAGTAAGCATAGTTGGGGTATGTGTCCATGATGTATTAATTGTCTGGAAGAAAGACTAGTTGGTGTATGTGTCCATGAAGTATTAATTGTCTAGAAGTAAGCATAGTTGGAGTATGTGTCCATGAAGTATTAATTGTCTAGAAGTAAGCATAGTTGGAGTATGTGTCCATGAAGTATTAATTGTCTGGAAGTAAGACTAGTTGGAATATGTTTCCATGAAGTATTAATTGTCTAGAAGTAAGCATAGTTGGAGTATGTGTCCATGAAGTTTTATTTGTCTGGAAGTAAGCATAGTTGGGGTATGTGTCCATGATGTATTAATTGTCTGGAAGTAAGACTTGTTGGAGTATGTGTCCATGAAGTATTAATTGTCTGGAAGTAAGACTAGTTGGAATATGTTTCCATGAAGTATTAATTGTCTGGAAGAAAGACTAGTTGGAGTATGTGTCCATGAAGTATTAATTGTCTGGAAGTAAGACTAGTTGGAATATGTTTCCATGAAGTATTAATTGTCTGGAAGAAAGACTAGTTGGAGTATGTGTCCATGAAGTATTAATTGTCTGGAAGTAAGACTAGTTGGAATATGTTTCCATGAAGTATTAATTGTCTGGAAGAAAGACTAGTTGGAGTATGTATCCATGAAGTATTAATTGTCTGGAAGAAAGACTAGTTGGAGTATGTGTCCATGAAGTATTAATTGTCTGGAAGAAAGACTAGTTGGAATATGTGTCCATGAAGTATTAATTGTCTGGAAGAAAGACTAGTTGGAATATGTGTCCATGAAGTATTAATTGTCTGGAAGAAAGACTAGTTGGAGTATGTGTCCATGAAGTATTAATTGTCTGCAGGTAAGACTGGTTGGAGTATGTGTCCATGAAGTATTAATTGTCTGTAAGTAAGCATAGTTGGAGTATGTGTCCATGAAGTATTAATTGTCTAGAAGTAAGCATAGTTGGAGTATGTGTCCATGAAGTATTAATTGTCTGGAAGTAAGCATAGTTGGACTATGTGTCCATGAAGTATTAATTGTCTAGAAGTAAGCATAGTTGGAGTATGTGTCCATGAAGTATTAATTGTCTGGAAGAAAGACTAGTTGGAATATGTGTCCATGAAGTATTAATTGTCTGGAATAAAGACTAGTTGGAGTATGTGTCATGAAGTATTAAATGTCTGGAAGAAAGACTAGTTGGAGTATGTGTCCATGAAGTATTAATTGTCTGGAAGAAAGACTAGTTGGTGTATGTGTCCATGAAGTATTAATTGTCTGGAAGTAAGCATAGTTGGGGTATGTGTCCATGATGTATTAATTGTCTGGAAGTAAGACTTGTTGGAGTATGTGTCCATGAAGTATTAATTGTCTAGAAGTAAGCATAGTTGGAGTATGTGTCCATGAAGTATTAATTGTCTGGAAGTAAGACTAGTTGGAATATGTTTCCATGAAGTATTAATTGTCTAGAAGTAAGCATAGTTGGAGTATGTGTCCATGAAGTTTTATTTGTCTGGAAGTAAGCATAGTTGGGGTATGTGTCCATGATGTATTAATTGTCTGGAAGTAAGACTTGTTGGAGTATGTGTCCATGAAGTATTAATTGTGTAGAAGTAAGCATAGTTGGAGTATGTGTCCATGAAGTTTTATTTGTCTGGAAGTAAGCATAGTTGGGGTATGTGTCCATGAAGTATTAATTGTCTGGAAGTAAGACTTGTTGGAGTATGTGTCCATGAAGTATTAATTGTCTGGAAGTAAGCATAGTTGGGGTATGTGTCCATGAAGTATTAATTGTCTGGAAGTAAGACTTGTTGGAGTATGTGTCCATGAAGTATTAATTGTCTAGAAGTAAGCATAGTTGGAGTATGTGTCCATGAAGTATTAATTGTCTAGAAGTAAGCATAGTTGGAGTATGTGTCCATGAAGTATTAATTGTCTGGAAGTAAGACTAGTTGGAATATGTTTCCATGAAGTATTAATTGTCTGGAAGAAAGACTAGTTGGAGTATGTGTCCATGAAGTATTAATTGTCTGGAAGTAAGACTAGTTGGAATATGTTTCCATGAAGTATTAATTGTCTGGAAGAAAGACTAGCTGGAGTATGTGTCCATGAAGTATTAATTGTCTGGAAGAAAGACTAGCTGGAGTATGTGTCCATGAAGTATTAATTGTCTGGAAGAAAGACTAGCTGGAGTATGTGTCCATGAAGTATTAATTGTCTAGAAGTAAGCATAGTTGGGGTATGTGTCCATGATTAGGGTTGGGTATCGAGTATCGATTGGAACCGGGACTAAATTTCCGATTCTCCCTGAATCGTTCAAAAGTTTAAATTTCGATTCCTAGTTTCGATACCCAGTCCGCCGACCGGAAAAACAGAATAAGTCCGCCGACCGGAACAAGAAGCCACTGAACACCAATGAAGAAGCGCCCACCGCCGGAAGTGTTAGCATAGCCGAGCCTATGTAGCCGAGCGAGTCAGTCAAGCATGGATAGCGGGCGTCGGCGGTCAAAAGTGTGGCTTTACTTTACTAAAAAAAAAAGAAATATCGGCGAAATGTAACACGTGCGACAGGACTGTTTCGTGCTTAGGAGGGTGCACGTCGAACATGATGAAACACCTCCGAGTTCATGGAGTACATATAAATGCGTGTCCCGTCTTCGACGCGCTGCGCCGACTGTCCTCCTCTGCCGCTTCCTCTTCCTCTGGCTCCGACGCCCAGCCTGGCACCTCGGTGACTGCACTGCAGTCCGAATCCGGTAAGTAAAACAATATATATGCAATAAATAATGTGTTTTGCGCCAACGTTGAGGCAGCTAACAAATTAGCCCGCATATTTTTTCATAGACAATTTACAACCTGCTAGCCAGGCTCCGCGATGTGCTCTTTCCTGCAGCATCATACACTTATGTGTGAAGGTGTTTTCATGAGGTTTCCTGCAGCATCATACACTTATGTGTGAAGGTGTTTTCATGAGGTTTCCTGCAGCATCATACACTTATGTGTGAAGGTGTTTTCATGAGGTTTCCTGCAGCATCGTACACTTATGTGTAAAGGTGTTTTCATGAGGTTTCCTGCAGCATCATACACTTATGTGTAAATGTGTTTTCATGAGGTTTTCAAAAATAAAGCTCTCTTGAGGAAAGTGTACCCCTGGGAAAATGTATTCCTAATTTATACTATTTATATTCAAGTTCATAGATTTGATATTTATATTCTAGTTGAAAACAGCCCTGTGAGGAATTTATAGTAAAGTTCATAAAAAGTTAATAGAATTAAAATTGATGGAGAATGTCAGACTATTTCATTCAGAAAGACTGTAGGTTAGCTAGCTCATTTAAAATATCCTAAACTTTTTTTTTACCCTGCCTCTTAAAAGAATCGGAATCGAGAATCGTCAGGAATCGGAATCGAAACAAAGAATCGGAATCGTTCGAATTCAAACGATACCCAACCCTATCCATGATGTATTAATTGTCTGGAAGTAAGACTTGTTGGAGTATGTGTCCATGAAGTATTAATTATCTAGAAGTAAGCATAGTTGGAGTATGTGTCCATGAAGTATTAATTATCTAGAAGTAAGCATAGTTGGAGTATGTGTCCATGAAGTATTAATTGTCTGGAAGTAAGCATAGTTGGAGTATGTGTCCATGAATCATTGGATGTACAGTCAGATGAGTCACTGTGTGAGCAGAAGATAAAAGGAACTTTAGTGCCTACATGTGAGCAGCAGATGCTCACAGGGTCGTTAAATGTTGCTTCAACTTTCTGTCAAAAGATGCCAGATTTCTATCTCTCAAAACAAAGACCGGCCTTTCCATTGGAGTCCGACAAGGTCTATATTTATGTTGCTGTGGAACACCATGTTCATGTAATTGTTGCTCTACTAACTTTTTATAGCAGGACAATTTTAGGAAATTTTCACTTCTTCAGCAGCATATTTGACGTGAAACATCTGAAGCAGTCATTTAACTCGGGACAAGTCTGGACCTTCACCTACCAGCCATGTCAGATACACGTCAACTAATGCACACCTAGTATTGCACCTTTGGTGTACAGGAGTTAGCTTTTTAACAAAATGCATTACCCTATTTTCCAGACTATAAGCCGCACCCGCTCAATTTTAGAAGAAAAAAAAAGATGTTATCTCATATTATATATACAACTCCAAAACTAGTAAAGTTGTCACGTTGTGTAAATGGTAAATAAAAACAGAATACAATAATTTGCAAATCCTTTTCAACTTTTTTCAATTGAATAGACTGCAAAGTCTATTCTACGGTATAGCTCGGTTGGTAGAGCGGCCGTGCCAGCAACTTGAGGGTTGCAGGTTCGATCCCCGCTTCCGCCATCCTAGTCACTGTCGTTGTGTCCTTGGGCAAGACACTTTACCCACCTGCTCCCAGTGCCACCCACACTGGTTTAAACGTAACTTAGATATTGGGTTTCACAATGTAAAGCGCTTTGAGTCACTTGAGAAAAAGCGCTATATAAATGTAATTCACTTCACTTCACAAAGACAAGATATTTAAAGGCCTACTGAAAAGAAATGTTCTTATTTAAACGGGGATAGCAGGTCCATTCTATGTGTCATACTTGATCATTTTGCGATATTGCCATATTTTTTGCTGAAAGGATTTAATAGAGAACATCGACGATAAAGTTTGCAACTTTTGGTCGCTGATAAAAAAGCCTTGCCTGTACCGGAAGTAGCGTGACGTCACAGGTTAAAGAGCTCCTCACATCTGCACATTGTTTACACCAGCAGCGTGAGCGATTCGGACCGAGAAAGCTACGATTACCCCATTAATTTGAGCGAGGATGAAAGATTTGTTTATGAGGAAAGTGAGAGTGAAGGATTAGAGTGCAGTGCAGGACGCCAGGGTGTATCTTTTTTCGCTCTTACCGTAACTTAGGTACAAGGGCTCATTGGATTCCACACTTTCTCCTTTTTCTAGTGTGGATCACGGATTTGTATTCTAAACCACCCCGGATACTATATCCTCTTGAAAATGAGAGTCGAGAACGTGAAATGGACATTCACAGTGACTTTTATCTCCACGACAATACATCAGCGAAGCTCTTTAGCTACTGAGCTAACGTGATAGCATCGTGCTTAACTGCGGATAGAAACAGAAGAAACATGCCCCTGACTGGAAGGATAGACAGAAGATCAACAATACTACTATTACTCCTACTATCAGGAGACACCGAACCAAACCCTGGACCGGTAACCACACGGTTAATGCTGTCCAGCCTGGCGAAGCCTAGCAATGCTGTTGTTAATGACGCCATTGAAGCTAACTTAGCTACGGGACCTCGACAGAGCTATGCTAAAAACATTAGCTCTCCACCTATGCCAGCCCTCATCTGCTCATCACGACCCGCGCTCACCTGCGTTCCAGCGATCGACGGCGCGACGAAGGACTTCACCACGATCATCGGTGCGGTCGGTGCGGTCGGCGGCTAGCGTCGGATAGCGCGTCTGCTATCCAACTCAAAGTCCTCCTAGTTGTGTTGCTGTAGCCAGTCGCTAATACACCGATCCCACCTACAACTTTCTTCTTTGCAGTCTCCATTGTTCATTAAACAAATTGCAAAAGATTCACCAACACAGATGTCCAGAATACTGTGGTATTTTTCGATGAAAACAGACGCTGTTTGAATGGAAGTATTGGGACACGATTGTGTCCCAATACTTCCGTTCAATCCGTGACGTCACGCGCAAACGTCATCATACCGAGACGTTTTCAGCCGGATATTTCCCGGGAAATTTAAAATTGCACTTTATAAGTTAACCCGGCCATATTGGCATGTGTTGCAATGTTAAGATTTCATCGTTGATATATAAACTATCAGACTGCGTGGTCGGTAGTAGTGGCTTTCAGTAGGCCTTTAACGTTCACACTGAGAATTTTTTTTTTTTTTTTTTGCCTAATAATCATTAACTTAGAATTGAATGGCAGTAACACATTGCAAAAAAGTTGTCACAGGGGCATTTTTACCACTGTGTTACATGGCCTTTCCTTTTAACAACCCTCACTAAATGTTTGGGAACTGAGGAGACACATTTTTGATGTGGAATTATTTCCCATTCTTGCTTGATATACAGCTTAAGTTGTTCAACAGTCCGGGGTCTCTGTTGTGGTATTTTAGGCTTCATAATGCACCACACATTTTCAATGGGAGACAGGTCTGGACTACAGGCAGGCCAATCTAGTACCCGCACTCTTTTACTACGAAGCCACGCTGTTGTATCACGTGGCTTGGCATTGTCTTGCTGAAATAAGCAGGGGCGTCCATGGTAACGTTGCTTGGATGGCAACATATGTTGCTCCAAAACCTGTATGTACCTTTCAGCATTAATGGTGCCTGCACAGATGTGTAAGTTACCCAAGCCTTGGGCACTAATACACCCCCATACCATCACAGATGCTGGCTTTTTTAACTTTGCGCCTAGAACAATCCGGATGGTTCTTTTCCTCTTTGTTCCGGAACACGACGTCCACAGTTTCCGAAAACAATTTGAATGCTTACTCGTCAGACCACAGAACACTTTTCCACTTTTTATCAGACCATCTTAGATGAGCTCGGGCCCAGCGAAGCCAGCGGCCTTTCTGGGTGTTGTTGATAAATGGCTTTGGCTTTGCATAGTAGAGTTTTAACTTGCACTTACAGATGTAGCGACCAACTGTAGTTACTGACAGTGGTTTTCTGAAGTGTTCCTGAGCCCATGTGGTGATATCCTTTACACACTGATGTCGCTTTTTGATGCAGTACCGCCTGAGGGATCGAAGGTCCATAATATCATCGCTTACGTGCAGTGATTTCTCTAGATTCTCTGAACCTTTTGATGATATTACGGACCGTAGATGGTGAAATCCCTAAATTCCTTGCAATAGCTGGTTGAGAAATGTTGTTCTTAAACAATTTGCTCACCCATTTGTTGACAAAGTGGTGACCCTCGCCCCATCCTTGTTTGTGAATGACTGAGCATTTCATGGAAGCTGCTTTTATACCCTATCATGGCACCCACCTGTTCCCAATTAGCCTGTTCACCTGTGGGATGTTCCAAATAAGTGTTTGATGAGCATTCCTCAACTCGCTCAGTCTTTTTTGCCACGTGTGCCAGGTTTTTTGAGACATGTTGCAGGCATTAAATTCCAAATGAGCTAATATTTGCAAAAAATAACAAGAGTTCCAGTTCGAACGTTAAATATTTTGTGTTTGCAAACTATTCAATTGAATATAAGTTGAAAAGGATTTGCAAATCATTGTATTCTGTTTTTATTTACCATTTACACAAGGTGCCAACTTCACTGCTTTTAGGTTTTTGTTTGGTTGTGAAATTAGTTATTTACACAGAAAGATTTAGTAAATGTTTAATTACATACCTTCATTGTCTGTAACACGGCAGTAGAACGGCTGGTCGAACAAAACAGAAGTGATTAATGTCTTTATTCATCTTTTATAAGATTAATAAGATGTTCTTCTTTTTAATAAGGTTCAACATGTTTATCAGGATTCTTCTTCCTTGTACTTTGTAAACCCTTTATGAATTAGAACACTTCCTTAAAGTGGATCATTTTAGTATTCTGTTTGATTTTTTAGTCAATCCATTCCATAATTTAGCCGTTAAAAAAGAAAATTCCATAGTTAGCCGCACCTTTGTACAAGCCGCAGGGTTCAAAGCTTGGGAATAGAGTAGCAGTTTATAGTCCGCTAAATACGGAATTTTTGTAAATATAAAACGTGAATATTTTTACATGGAGAATTAAGTCTGCCTGTTCATCAATTGACGCACCAATAAATGATTCCTAATTAGGTGTTACTAAATCCTGTCCATGGTCTACCAAGGAGCTTGCTGATTGCCGACTCCCAGTCCTAATTAGGTGTTACTAAAACCTGTCCATTGTGTACCAAGGATCTTGCTGATTGCCGACTCCCAGTTCTAATTAGGTATTAATAAAACCTGTCCGTGGTGTACCAAGCATCTTGCTGATTGCCGACTCCTAGTCCTAATTAGGTGTTGCTAAAACCTGTCCATGGTGTACCAAGGATCTTGCTGATTGCTGACTCCCAGTCCTAATTAGGTGTTACTAAAACATGTCCATGGTGTACCAAGGTTCTTTCTGTTTGCCAACTACCTGTCCTAATTAGGTGTTGTTCAAACCTGACCATGGTGTACCACGAATCTTGCTGATTGTCGACTCCCAGTTCTAATTAGGGGTTACTAAAACCTGTCCATGGTGTACCAAGGATCTTTCTGAATGCCAACTCTCTGTCCTAATTAGGTGTTGTTCAAACCTGACCATGGTGTACCAAGGAGCTTGCTGATTGCCGACTCTCAGTCCTAATTAGGGGTTACTAAAACCTGTCCATGGTGTACCAAGGATCTTGCTGATTGCCGACTCCCAGTCCTAATTAGGTGTTACTAAAACCTGTCCATGGTGTACCAAGGATCTTGCTGATTGCAGACTCCCAGTCCTAATTAGGTGTTACTAAAACCTGTCCATGGTGTACCAAGGATCTTGCTGATTGCCGACTCCCAGTACTAATTAGGTGTTATTCAAACCTGTCCATGGTGTACCAAGGATCTTGCTGATTGCCGACTCCCAGTCCTAGTTAGGTGTTACTAAAATCTGTCCATGGTGTACCAAGGATTTTGCTGATTGCCGACTTCCAATCCTAATTAGGTGTTACTAAAACCTGTCCATGGTGTACCAAGGATCTTGCTGATTGCCGACTCCCAGTCCTAATTAGGTGTTACTAAAACCTGTTCATGGTGTACCAAGGATCTTGCTGATTGCCGACTCCAAGTCCTAATTAGGTGTTGTTCAAACCTGTCCATGGTGTACCAAGGATCTTGCTGATTGCCGACTCCCAATCCTAATTAGGTGTTATTCAAACCTGTCCATAATGTGTCCAAAGATCTTGTGGCTGAGGAGAGGGAAGTTTGGGCTTCTCTGCTTAGACTGTTGCCCCCGCGACCCAACCTTGAATAAGTGGAAAAATTTGGATGGATGTAGGGGTTAAATTAGATAGTACACCAGTTTCCTAAGACACAAAGCTAAGATGCTAGTTTAGCATTCATTGACTGAACTACAGTGTATTGGTTTTAGCAAAACTGGCTCCGCTTTCTTTAATGTAGCTGCACGTGGCCCTCGCTGGGAAGGGTTTGAACTCCCCCTTCAATTTATTGTTCAAGTCTTTAAGCAAACATTTGTAAGTTAGAGGAGGACTTATGCAATCATGTTTTTGAAAATGTAAACATTTTTAATTGACTTTTTTAAGCCCAGGGGGTCACCAAACGTTTCCCACTGAGGGCCACGCTGAAAAATTAAAGCATTCAGGGCCATTTTGATATTTTCCATTTTGAAACCAATACTGAAAACAGGAAGTGAACATATAAGTAAACTGCTCTGAAGTGGAAAAGGATTAAATAAACTTTGCTTTTTCCTACTCCTTTTCGAGCTTTTAAAGAGAAATGGAAAATATGTGTTGAAACTGCATTCATGTTCAAAATATTCAGTCAATATATCGATTTGTTTTTACCTTTAGGGCTCACCTTAAGTTTGATCCTGGGGACCCGGAAGGGTCTCCGTCATATATATTTAAAAATAAAAATAAAAACTAAGGTTTTTTTTTTCTTATTCGACGCTTAAATCTTCAGAACAACTTCAAATCCATCTGTCGATATAAAGTTATTGTTTTAATGTTTTATGCCCTTTTTGTCAAAACCCTGATTTTTATGGAAAAAACACAAGATATGCTAGATTTTACCCAAAAGGATTTTCAAAGTAAAGTCATTAAAACCCTAAAAACGTCAGTAATTCATATACAAATAGATAGTAGTTCATTATTATTTTTGGAGCAATGAGTTTTTAGAAAAATAAATCCCATAAAAGTTATTCGGGACCCAAAAGGGGCCCCACTCATAAAAGTATTAAAAATAAGTGTTTCTTAGTGCTTAAGCCACTAGATCAGTGTTTAACCATAGGGCCAGGGCCCCCGAGAGGTCCGCCAAAAGATATATGGTCCTTATGGGCTGCAGAAGTACTCAGGTGTAATGCACTTTTCCACCACTTAGGGCAGTAATGACAATATAAAACCAACAGAAAAAGTCTGGAGCTAGTCATAGAAATATGTGTTAAGCGCAAAAATTAGGACTTAATTAGTGAAACTGTATTTTCATGTTCACTTTAAACTTATTGACAGTTTAGTTAAGAGCCATATTGATTAATAAAGTAGTTTATTTTAGCACAACATCATTTTATGTAAATGTTTTTGTCTGCACTTAGTTATTGATGAGTCTCTTCTTATGCAGTATATTTGATTAGTACTTATGTTTCTAATCAGCCTAACCGAAGCCTAAGGTTTTATGTGTGGAATAATAATATTTTTTCTGACGAAGACATGCTTTCATATCGTTTGACAAGGTTGTAAACTGTAAGTAGGTTGTATGCGGCAGCTGAGGAAACTTAAGGTGCCGACCGAGATGCTGGTGCAGTTTTACTCAGCCATCATATAGTCCATCCTCACCTCCTCCATCACAGTGTGGTTCCCCGGCGCCACAGTCCAGGATAAGAATAGACTGCAGCGCATCGTACGTGCTGCGGAGAAGGTGATTGGCTGCAAGCTCCCATCCCTCCAGGACTTGTTCTCCTCCAGGACCAGGAGGCGTGTGGGTCGGATCACAGCTGACTCTTCTCACCCTGGACACACACTATTCTCCCCTCTCCCCTCAGGCAGGAGACTACGCTCCATCCAGACCCACACCTCCCGCCACCTGAACAGTTTTTTCCCCTCGGCCATCAGGCAAATGAACAATAACTCCTAACAGCAGCTCCTTGAATTCCTTGAATCCCTTCTAAGTCTATCTGATAGCTCAGTCACAGCTCTTTTTATACCAAATATGTGTTATATGTGTTTTATGTCGCACGTTTGCACCAAGAAAAATTCCTAGTTTGTGAACCCGTTCTCAAACAATGGCAATAAAACTATTCTGATTCTGATTCTGATTCTGATTCTGATTCTGATTCTGATTCTGATTCTGATTCTGATATATAAATATTAATTATGATTCAAATCAATAGTAAGATTACTAAATCAGCATAATATTTGAGTGGGACCTGGGCCCCTCTGTAGTGGAAAAGTTGGGCCTTGGGGTCAAAAAGGTTAAGAACCCCTGCTCAAGATGAACTTCAGATCTACACAACCCAAAGTTGGTACGTTGTGTAAATGGTAAATAAAAACAGAATACAATGATTTGCAAATCCTTTTCAACTTATATTCAATTGAATAGACTACAAAGACAAGATATTTAATGTTCATACTGTTAAATGTTATTTTTTGCAAATATTAGCTCATTTGGAATTTGATGCCTGCAACATGTTTCAAAAAAGCTGGCACACGTGGCAAAAAAGACTGAGCGAGTTGAGGAATGCCCATCAAACACTTATTTGGAACATCCCACAGGTGAACAGGCTAATTGGGAACAGGTGGGTGCCATGATTGGGTATAAAAGCAGCTTCCATGAAATGCTCAGTCATTCACAAACAAGGATGGGGCGAGGGTCACCACTTTGTCAACAACTGCCTGAGCAAATGGTCCAACAATTTAAGAACAACATTTGTCAACCAGCTATTGCAAGGAATTTAGGGATTCCAACATCTACGCTCCGTAATATCATTAAAAGGTTCACGAAATTTGGATAAATCACTGCACGTAAGCGATGACATTATGGACCTTCGATCCCTCAGGCGGTACTGCCTCAAAAAGCGACATCGGTGTGTAAAGGATATCACCACATGGGCTCAGGATCACTTCAGAAAACCACTGTCAGTAACTACAGTTTGTCGCAACTTGTTTGCAACGGCTTGCTACCATTAAATTCTAAGTTCATGATTATTTGCAAACAAAAATTAATTTTGTTTCTCAGTGTGAACATTAAATATCTTGTCTTTGCAGTCTATTCAATTGAATATAAGTTGAAAATTATTTGAAAATCATTGTATTCTCTTTTTATTTACCATTTACACAACGTGACAACTTCACTGGTTTGGGGTTTTGTACATGTTTGTTTTATACACTTTTATTTGTCAAACGTTGGCTTTTATATGAAAAGAACACAATGCAATAATATATTTCAAAGTGGAATATTTGATGTGAAGTAATTGGAGCCTTAATTTACAACATGTTTATAATTTTTTTTTTTTTGAGCAACGACAGCTTTAAAGGCCTACTGAAATGATTTTTTTAAATTTAAAAGGGAATAGCAGATCCATTCTATGTGTCATACTTGATCATTTCGCGATATTGCCATATTTTTGCTGAAAGGATTTAGTAGAGAAAATCGACGATAAAGTTCGCAACTTTTGCTCGCTGATAAAAAAAAGCCTTGCCTGTACCGGAAGTAGCGTGACGTCACAGGAGCTAGTATTCCTCACAATTCCCCGTTGTTTACAATAGAGCGAGAGAGATTCGGACCGAGAAAGTGATGATTACCCCATTAATTTGAGCGAGGATGAAAGATTCGTAGATGAAGAACGTTACAGTGAAGGACTTGAGAGGCAGTGATGGATGTATCTTTTTTCGCTCTGACCGTAACTTAGGTACAAGCTGGCTCATTGGATTCCACACTCTCCTTTTTTTATTGTGGATCACAGATTTGTATTTTAAACCACGTCGGATACTATATCCTCTTGAAAATGAGAGTCGAGAACGCGAAATGGACATTCAGTGCCTTTTATCTCCACGACAATACATCGGCGAAATGCTTTAGCTACGAGCTAACGTGATAGCATCGTGCTTTAACTGCATATAGAAACAAAAAATAAACCCCTGACTGGAAGGATGGATAGAAAATCAACTATACTATTAAACCGTGGACATGTAAATACACGGTTAATGCTTTCCAGGCTGGCGAAGGTTAACAATGCTGTGCTAACGACGCCATTGAAGCTAACTTAGCAACTTAGCAACGGGACCTCACAGAGCTATGCTAAAAACATTAGCTCTCCACCTACGCCAGCCAGCCCTCATCTACTCATCAACACCCGTGCTCACCTGCTTTCCAGCGATCGGCAGAAGGACGAAGGACTTCACCCGATGCGTTTGGCGGCCCGGAGACGTAGGAAGTCAAGGTGAGGTCGGCGGCTAGCGCGGCTAGCGCGGCTAGCACGGCTAGCGTTTCAACAAAGTCCTCCTGGTTGTGTTGCTGTAGTCCGCTGCTAATACACCGATCCCACCTACAACTGTCTTCTTTGCAGCCTTCATTGTTCATTAAACAAATTGCAAAAGATGTCCAGAATACTGTGGAATTATGAAATGAAAACAGAGCTTTTTGTATAGGATTCTACGGGGTACCATAACTTCCGTTAAACTGACTTCGTCACGCGCATACGTCATCATACCGCGACGTTTCAGCCGGATATTTCCCGGGAAGTTTTAAATGTCACTTTATAAGTTAACCCGGCCGTATTGGCATGTGTTGCAATGTTAAGATTTCATCATTGATATATAAACTATCAGACTGCGTGGTCGGTAGTAGTGGGTTTCAGTAGGCCTTTAAAGAAAACATTTTATTTGTGAACATTGCAACTTTTTCCCTCTTACATTTCACTTGGCTCTTTTATTCCACTTTTTAGATATTTTTAAAAAATGTTTTTAGGGTGTGCCACGGGCCGTTAAACACCAGGTGCCCCTGGGCCACATTTTGGACACCCCCGTCCTAAAAGGAGTCCTGGGTGAAACCCCCCTCCTCCTTGCGCGACACAATGGACGACGCCTGGAGGTGGGATCGAGAGGGATTTGCCTCCGACGGGGGAGGGAACCAAAGTTTCCCCCATTTTTTGTTTTTTGAACGAGCCGTGGAAGCAGGGAAGAAAGGGGGGGGGAAAGGGTGTAGGAGTTCCCCGAGAAAGTCCGCTCCAAAGTGGAGAGCCGAGTGTCCACTTCCACGGCGAGCTAACGTGACAAAGTAGCTCACTTTACACCTTTTCTTTTGGACAAAAACAGAAGTTGGAAGAAAGAAACCGGTTTTCTCTGCCAAGTGTTCGTTAATAGTGGAGTCCTCCAGCCGCTGACAGCACCAACCGTCCCGCAGAAGACGACCTTCCAACCGGCTCTCTCCTCGGTGAGTTTCCCTCAACTTCCCCCACTTTAAACTCATATTTTCAGGCAAAGTCTGGAATCGGAACGGATTTTCTGTTTGAGTCGTAAAAGTGACCACTAAGTTTTTTCTTGCTCAACTTAATGAGAGGAAGGTTGGAAACAATGCATCGCTATTAGAGGGGGAACGATGCCATATTCGTGGTTGACGATACGATATATATATATTTTTGGAACGATACGATTCGACAGGATTCAGTGAGTTGAAATCGTTTAAGTAACTTTTAATTTAAAATAAGTCAAGCAGTGTGAGTGTAAAATAAATAATGAATACTGCAGCTGAAATTTCCTATGTTGCTATTTCTCGTATGGAATGATGTTTACATGAATTATGATACAAACAAGTAAACAACAATGTTATTTCTTGTAAGGAAAGATGTATACATGAATTATGATACAAACAAGTAAACAACAATTAATGTTATTTATTGTAAGGAATAATGTATACATGAATTATGATACAAACAAACAAGTAAACAATGTTATTTCTTGTAGAATTGATGTTTACATTAATTATGATACAAACAAACAAGTAAACAACAATGTTTTTTCTTGTAAGGAATGATGTTTACATGAATTATGATACAAACAAGTAAACAACAATTAATGTTATTTCTTGTAAGGAATGATGTTTACATGAATTATGAAACAAATAAGTAAACAACAATGTTATTTCTTGTAAGGAATGATGTTTACATGAATTATGATACAAACAAGTAAACAACAATTAATGTTATTTCTTGTAAGGAATGATATTTACATGAATTATGATGCAAACAAGTAAACAACAATTAATGTTATTTCTTGTAAGGAATGATGTATACATGAATTATGATACAAACAAACAAGTAAACAACACTTAATGTTATTTCTTGTAAGGAATGATGTATACATGAATTATGAAACAAACAAGTAAACAACAATTATTGTTATTTCTTGTAAGGAATGATGTATACATTAATTATGATACAAACAACAATGTTATTTCTTGTAAGGAATGATGTATACATTAATTATGATACAAACAAACAAACAAGTAAACAACAATTAATGTTATTTATTGTAAGGAATGATGTATACATGAATTATGATACAAACAAATAAACGACAATTGTATTTATTGTAAGGAATGATGTATACATGAATTATGAAACAAACAAGTAAACAACAATTAATGTTATTTCTTGTAAGGAATGATGTGTACATTAATTATGAAACAAACAAGTAAACAACAATTAATGTTATTTCTTGTAAGGAATGATGTATACATGAATTATGATACAAACAACAATTAATGTTATTTCTTGTAAGGAATGATGTATACCGGTACATGAATTATGATACAAACAAACAAGTAAACAACAATGTTATTTCTTGTATGGAACGATGTTTACATTAATTACGATATAAACAAACAAGTAAACAACAATTAATGTTATTTCTTGTAAGGAATGATGAATACAGGAATTATGATACAAACAATCAATCAATCAATCAATGTTTATTTATATAGCCCTAAATCACAAGTGTCTCAAAGGGCTGCACAAGCCACAACGACATCCACGGTACAGAGCCCACATAAGGGCAAGGAAAAACTCACCCCAGTGGGACGTCGGTGTGAATGACTATGAGAAACCTTGGAGAGGACCGCAAATGTGGGTAGGGGAGACCGAAAGCAATGGATGTCGAGTGTGTCTGACATAATATTGTGAAAGTCCAGTTCATAGTGGATCTAACATATTAGTGAAAGTCCAGTCCATAGTGGATCTAACACAATAGTGAGAGTCCAGTCCATAGTGGGGCCAGCAGGAAACCATCCCGAGCGGAGACGGGTCAGCAGCGCAGAGATGTCCCCAACCGATGCACAGGCGAGCGGTCCACCCCGGGTCCCGACTCTGGACAGCCAGCACTTCATCCATGGCCACCGGACCTGTGCCCCCCCCTCCACAAGCGAGAGGGGGGCAGAAGAGAAAAGAAAAGAAACGGCAGATCAACTGGTCTAAAAAGGGGGTCTATTTAAAGGCTAGAATATACAAATTAAAGATTAAAGATACCAATGATTGTCACACACACACTAGATGTGGTGAAATGTGTCCTCTGCATTTGACCCATCCCCTTGGAAATGAGTTTTAAGATGGGACTTAAATGCTTCTACTGAGGTAGCATCTCTAACTTTTACCGGGAGGCCATTCCATAGTACTGGAGCCCGAATACAAAACGCTCTGTAGCCCGCAGACTTTTTTTGGGCTCCGGGAATCACCAATAAGCCGGAGTTCTTTTAACGCAGATTTCTTGCCGGGACATATGGTACAATACCAGTGACGTGCAGTCACTAGAGGCACGTGAGGCGGGGCCTCACCTGCCATCATGACAAGAAAAAAAATGTAAAAAGAAAAATTATTAATTAAATTGTTATATGTATCCAGTGATTATACTATAAAGTTATTTTCCATTTAACTTCACCAGTTTTAGATTATTTGTATTCAAAATCGCTGAATTTTCACATTTGCCGTTCAAATACTGAGAAGAGACGGTGCGGTGATCAGCAGCCAGTTGAGGCACGTCACTGCGTTGTGCCTCAACATGGATTGCGGATTCTGCTAACTGCTGGCTTGCTGTGCAGTGAGACCGTATTGCTATATGAACTATATTATACATTTCCATAATTTATTTAGCTGAGGTATATAATGTACAGTGTATTTTGTCAACAACTGTATGTGTGTAACGTATTTCTTGTGCTGAGCGATCATAACTGCTGCGAAGACTCACTGGCTGAGGCTCGCAGTAATCCCGCCTCCTTGTGCCGGTGCACCCCCGCCGTAGAAAACGGGGTGTGTGTGTGTGTGTGTGTGTGTGTGTGTGTGTGTGTGTGTGTGTGTGTGTGTGTGTGCATGTTATATCAACTAAAGCCCACACTTAAACTTTCCACGTGCAAGATTGAATCTATTGTAACCTATTTTTATGGGCTTTCCTCTTTGTGATGTTAAATTCCTGTTATACGCTGTTATACAGTATATGCCTTGCGCTCTTATTTTGAAGGCGCTAAGAGCAGAAGTGATGACACGTTGGAGTGGAGCGGAGGTTTTTGAAAGAAGGTAAATAAAGTGGTCCTCGTGTAAACTGGAGCCTCCGTGTTTATTATTTTGTAGTTTCATACAGTATAGGCGACATTTATAAACCCTCGGTTGCACTATTTAAAAAAGTTATTTAATAAGAAGCCAAAAAGGGCAAAAACAATAATGTTCATGTTGGAGGAGTTGTGAATGACCGCAGGGCCACAACATTAGGTACACGGATTTCATATTTCATTCATTCACAACTCCTCCAACACGAACATGATTGTTTTTGCACTTTTTGGCTTCTTATTAAATAACTTTTTTAAATAGATTAAATCTTGCACGTGGAAAGTTTAAGTGTGGGCTTTAGTTGATATAACACTCCCGTCAGGGGGTGCATTCTACGACGGGAGTGCATTAAACCAGCACAACAGCGGGGCATGGACTTCATTTATAAGTAAAGGTAAGACCATAATAACATTTTTTTTATTAAATATGCTTTTTTGTGTGCTACAGTTTGTATGTGTAAAGTTAAAGTTAAGTTAAAGTACCAATGATTGTCACACACACACTAGGTGTGGTGAAATTTGTCCTCTGCATTTGACCCATCCCCTTGTTCACCCCCTGGGAGGTGAGGGGAGCAGTGGGCAGCAACGGTGCCGCGCCCGGGAATAATTTTTGGTGATTTAACCCCCAATTCCAACCCTTGATGCTGAGTGCCAAGCAGGGAAGAATGCTGGTATGAGCTTTTAAACATAATCCGTTAACTGCTGCCAATCAAATGGTGAATAAGATACTCTTTAGGGTTCATATGTTTGTAAATCTGACTGTGATGAAGTCAGTGCCTCACCAGCCATGAACCTCACCGCACGTCACTGTACAATACAATCGGCAAGATAGGCTGGAGCTAGACCGTGTAATATTTTATACGTAAGTAGTAAAACCTTAAAGTCACATCTTAAGTGCACAGGAAGCCAGTGCAGGTGAGCCAGTATTGGCGTAATATGATCAAACTTTCTTGTTCTTGTCAAAAGTCTAGGAGCCGCATTTTGTACCAACTGTAATCTTTTAATTCTAGACATAGGGAGACCCAAAAATAATATGTTACAGTAATCGAGACGAACAAACAAGTAAACAACAATTAATGTTATTTCTTGTAAGGAATGATGTATACATGAATTATGATACAAACAAACAAGTAAAAACCAATTAATGTTATTTCTTGTAAGGAATGATGTATACATGAATTATGACACAAACAAACAAGTAAACAACAATTAATGGTATTTCTTGTAGGGAATAATGTTTACACGAATTATGATACAAACAAACAGTCACAACAGTTAATGTTATTTATTGTAAGGAATTATGTATACATGAATTATGATACAAACAAGTAAACAACAATTAATGTTATTTATTGTAAGGAATGATATGATACAATTATGATACAAACAAACAAGTACACAAAATATATTGAACATTCTCATCTTATTTGAATAAAGTGCAACCAACACTTTAGCTTGAATTAACTAGAGGAAACATTTTCAATAACAGTACAGTGTACAACACGCTAACAGTAGATTAAGCTGCTTCTTCTGATTTTGTCTTTCAACATAAAATAATACAATATTAACACACAGTGCAACCAACATGTCTTCTTGTTGAATTAACAGCAGATTTAGCTGTGGCTTAATGTTGTGTTGCAGCTGTATATTATTGTGTTGTGGCTTTTGCTATACTGCCTTAGGGGAACTTAGGTGTGTTATCATAAAAAGTGCTAAACTTCATATAAAGTCTGTTTTCTTTTGCTAGTAGGGATAAAATCGACGTATTGCCTTTTAAATCCATGTCGGATCGATACATATCTTCCGGAGGGTCAACTTGCTGAGCACAGATCAATATACTTGAACTCTAGGACTATAAATGGATATATCGAACAATCGTTACACCCCTAATAATTATGATGGTTAATCCAGCTGAGCATGTGAGAAGTTTGATCTTTCAACTTCATAATGAAGTGCATAACTTCAAACGGCAGTTGTGCCAGTGGAAACAACACTTGCACCTACAGCAATTTGCTTTCATTTTTATTAATCATCTTTGATAGTATGAACACATGCACAGACTTTTGAAATAACTACAGTTGGACAAGTTTTTTCCAGGGCCGACTAGTAGTCAAGGAGGCGATATTTGGAGCAGATATTCATTTGCAACAAAAATTATTATTATATTTTAACATGAATATTATATGTATATAAACATCAGAACAAGGCTTTAAGTTGCTTTTTTTAAACATTTTTTAGGAAAGGTGAGACCAGTAGTGGCATAATGTTGTGTTTAATTTAGCATCAAACACCTTTATTACGTGAGTTTGAGTTTATTTGGAACATGCATGCATACAACATGATACATCACAATTTCCAGTTTTTCTTTTCAACATGTTCGAAAAGGAGTAGGAAGAAGCAGAGCTTATTTAATCCTACCCCTTTTCTTTTACATAACAGTTGCTAAAACTTTTGTTCACTTCCTGTTCTCAATTTATTCACAATATACTCCATAAGTAATCACAATAAAAATAAATAAATAATACTCTGTGAAGTAAGTTACATTTCATATAGTGAGATGAGTAAGATTATTTTGAAAAGGAATGGATGGATGAAGTAAATTCACAATGTGTATCATGGTTCTTCTTCTTTGTACTTTGTAAACACTTTAAGTTTGAAGAGTTTGTTGAAGTGGATCATATTAGTACATTGTTTGATTTATTTGCTTAATCCATTCCATAATTTAATTCCACATACAGATATACTGAAGGTCTTCAGTGTTGTACGTGCATACAAATGTTTTAAATTAAAATTTTCTCTACAAAAGGAGCATCAACATTTTATTTCTAAATAAAGAAAATCTCCTGGGAAAATTGGTTAAAAAAAATATGTAACATAATAAACCCCACCCCTTACAATACCCACCCACTCAATTCCCAAGGTAATTGTCACCTAGTGCCCACAACAAATATAGACACACATGAATATATGCAAACATAGATTCAATCTATCAAAATATGTTAAAGATAAATAAAAGAATAGATAAGGTAAAATAAATAATACATAAGATATACAATAAAATATAACGTAAAGGTAAATAAAGACAAGGAATGGAAGGGTTGGGGGCTTCAGCGGTCAGCTCTGTCTAAGTTATGTTACTCGAATCGCTTGGGGTGATGTCAAGCTTGTCCCTAATAAGGTCTAAGAGGGGGCCCCAAGTTGTATGGAAAGATGACACAGATCCTTTCTGCGAGAACCGAAGCTTCTCTAATTGCACACACCGCAAAACATCTTGTATCCAACTGTTCTGGCTCGGCGGAGACGCAAGCTTCCATTTAAAAATAATTGTACGCCTAGCCAGCAGAGTCGTTAACGCAATGACATGACGAGAGGTTGTAGGTAAACCGTCCACCTGCGGAACGCCAAAAAGGGCAGTCAGCGGGCTGGGTGTTATTGTCCTATCGAGAGCCTGCCCGAGAGTGTCAAATTGGTGAAATGTGCTTTATGTAGTACCTTACACTATATTAGGCCATGCCTGGCACATATAGACGATGAATGTACCAGTCTCACAGCCTCTCTCCACCGCCCGTCAGGTATAGGTGCCCCAAAGTCATGTTCCCAGGATTCTCTGGCAAGTTAAGTGGGTTCAGAAGGCGGATTTCATTATATATGACAGATATCAAATGTCGTTGGTCAGAGTCAAAAGAGAGAAACCGATCGATTTCTGCTTCTGGGGGGCGGTTGGGAAAATGAGGAAATTGTTTTTTAATAAAATGCCTCATTTGGAGGTATCGAAAGAAATGAGTATTAGGCAGATTGTATCTTGTTAACAGAGAAGCGAAGGAAGAGAACACTCCATCGTGGTACAGGTCATTGAGAGTTTTAAGGCCGTTAGTCGACCAAGCGCGAAACGCGGAATCAGAACAGGCAGGGAGAAAGGCGGGATTGTTCAAAATCGGAGCACCGCTGGAAGCCCTGTGTAAGCCGTGATGTTTCCTAAATTGAGTCCAAATTTTAATGGTATTTTTAACAACTGGGTTTACAGAGGTCCCCGATAAACATAAGGGTAGTTGTGAGCAAATCACCGCGTGCAGGGAACCATTAGACGATGCCACCTCTATGTGAGCCCAAGGTGGACAGGCGGCTAGGGAGTCGCAGCGGACCCAGTACAGAAGTTTATTAATATTGCAGGCCCAGAAATAATTTCTAAAGTTTGGAAGTGCTAGACCACTTTCCGCCCTAGGGAGCTATAGAATGGCTTTTCTAAGGCGGGCTTGCCTGTTTTGCCAAATGAAAGCAAGAAGTTGTTGATCAAGGCCGACAAAAAATGATTTGTTGAGACATATAGGGATGTGCTGGAAGAGATATAAAAATTTCGGAAGTAAAATCATTTTTATGAGGTTAATGCGGCCAACCAGGGATAGGGGGGAGGGCAGCCCACCTGGACAAGTCCGATTTACATTTGTCCAACAGTGCCTGAAAGTTTTTATGAAACAGCTCTGTGGGAGAATTCGAGACGAACACACCCAAATATTTAAATCCGTCCTCTGAGATCTTAAAGGGGAATTGTGAGCGCGGGAGTGACCTTGCCAAATTGTTCACAAAAAATAGTTTGCTTTTCTGAATATTCAGTTTGTACCCTGACAAACGACCGAACTGATCCAGAATCCTCAGTATATGGGGAAACGAGGACGAGGGGTCCGAAACGAACAACAGAAGATCATCGGCATATAGGGAGAGTTTATGAACCCGACCGAAACGAGTGATACCCTTAAATTCCTCCCGATTCTTAAGCCAAATAGCAAGCGGTTCAATGGCTATATTAAACAAGGGTGAAAGCGGACATCCCTGCCGGATCCCACGCTGGAGAGGGAAGTAAGCTGAACGGATGCCGTTAGTATGTACGGAGGCAAGTGGAGTCTCGTACAGGACTCTAACCCAAGAAATAAATTTAGGATCAAAACCAAATTTCTCCATAATAAAAAGTAAGTATCCCCACTCCACCCTATCGAACGCCTTCTCCGCATCCAGCGCCACCACAACCTCCGGAGTATCAGATGGCGGAGAGAGAACTATATTCAACAATCTTCTGGTATTAAACAATTGATGCCTCCCCAGCGTGAGACCTGTCTGATCAGCCGAAATTATTGAGGGCTTGACGGCTTGGAGACATATAGAGAGAACTTTCGCCAGAATCTTGCAGTTCACGTTCAAAAGTGAGATTGGCCTGTAGTTACCACAAGAGGTAGCATCCCTGTCTTTCTTAAGAAGTAATGAAATGGAAGTTTCTGACAGAGTCCTTGGTAAGCGGCCGGCGTTGAAGGAATCATTGAACATTTTTGCTAAAATGGGGGATAACAGTAATGAGTAAGCCTTGTAAAATTCAACTGTAAAGCCATCAGGGCCGGGCGACTTTCCGTTTTGCATGGATCGAATTGCCTCCTGTATCTCTGACGAGGAGACAGGTTGGGGAAAATCGTGGAGACAGGAGAGCACTCAGAAGTGTATAATTTAGTGTAAAATTCGGAAAAACATCTATTAATGTCCACTGGATCGGAAGTATAACTACCATCGGGTAGTCTGATTTTGGGAATCGACCGTGATGCGCTAGCAGCCCGGGCCCGTTGAGCTAAAAGTCGGCCGGCCTTGTCTCCATGTTCATAGAAGCATTGTTTGGATTGTCGCAGTTGTCTCTCTACTATGTACGTCATAAGCAGGTCATGTTCCGAATGTAACAAAATACGTTTTTTATGCAGGGTTGGAGATGGACAAGTATACACTGTCAAGGTCAAGGAGTTCTTTAGCAATTTCCGTCAGCCTAGCCCTCTCAGTCCTCCTTATCCTGGAAATATATGATATCACCTGTCCTCGGATAGTAGCCTTAAGTGCTTCCCACAAAGTGCTATTTCCAATGTCAGTGGTGTCATTAAACTCTACATAGGCACTAATTTCTGTTTCAACAAAATCTTTGAACTTAGTATCTAAAAGCAAGTGAGAACTGACTGCCTGCTCTTTTTGACTTGTATCATCATCTCCTATTTGCCATCCATCTCGGTCGCGTTGTTATTTGATGACGGAACATGAAACCTGTGGCGCTCCTTTTAGCAATAGATCAATTCCGCCTTAAAACTTCTTTATTTTGCTCAAACTGCTATACTGCCCTCCCTGCATCCTTTGTGTATACATAATAAACAGGTGTGGTGCATACCTGTTGAATGCAAATAGTGGTTTTAGTGGGATGCAAATCCTTTTTGCTTATCGGTGCACATTTGCCCAAAGAGTATTTGCTTATCACTTGCAGTATTTAAATGTTCATTTACCATGACTACCTTTACACACTACTTTGCACTGCAGGCCAAAGTGGGACAAATCACATTTTTTTTGTAATCGGATTTGAAAATGTGATCTTTATCAAACTCCAATGTGGCTCCAATGAGGCCCCATTGTGGCCCCATTGTGGCTCCATTGTGGCTCCAATGTGGCCCCATTGTGGCCTCAATGTCACTTGCGAAACAATAAGTTGACTGAATTCCTTAAATGAACAAGGAAGTCTCTACTACTACTACAAAATAAAATACAAGTCACCACACCTTAAAAACTATTGTTTTTTTAGGTGAAAGTAAAGTAATATAATGTATGAATGGATGGATATAGTGTAGCGTTGTCCCGATACCAATATTTTGGTACCGGTAGCAAAATGTATTTCAATACTTTTCTAAATAAAGGGGACCACAAAAACTGTCATTATTGGCTTTATTTGAACAAAAAATCTTAGTGTACATTAAACATATGTTTATTATTGCAATTTAGTCCTTAAATAAATTAGTGAACATACTAGACAACTTGTCTTTTAGTAGTAAGTAAACAAACAAAGGCTCCTAATTAGTCTGCTGACATATGCAGTCACATATTGTGTCTTTTATATTCTATTATTTTGTCAACATTATGAGGGACAAACTGTAAAAATGTATTATTAAACCACTTGTTAATTTACTGTTAATATCTGCTTATTTTCTGTTTCCACATGTTCTATCTACACTTCTGTTAAAATGTAATAATCACTTATTCTTCTGTTGTTTGGTACTTTACATTAGTTTTGGATGATACCACACATTTAGGTATCGATCCGATACCAAGTAGTTACAGGGTCATTCATTGGTCATATATTTAAAGTCCTCATGTGTCCAGGGACGTATTTCCTGAGTTTATAAACATAATATGAATTTTTGAAAAAAGACAAAAGATTTTGCGACGATAAAAAATAGCAACATATTCATAGTAGTATCGACTAGATACGCTCTTGTACTTGGTGTCATTACAGTAAATGTCAGGTGTAGATCCAACCATGGCATTTGTTTACATTCAGGCTCGCTAACTTTTGTTAGCGGTGACGTCGGTGAGCTATTGTATCCTCCTACGGTGTGTGGTGAAGCATGTTTAGCTATTCCTCGTTCTCCTGTGATAATGATACTTGTAAGAAACTCACTTTATTTGTTGCCATGGAGGCCAGGATTAGTGATTTAGAAGTAGCTAAAACACTGCCGGATGGATGTTAGCTGCTAGCTAGCTAGCCATGTCTTAAAGCACCTCTTCCTGAGGGTGTTTCAGTGTTATAACTTCACCTTTATCTTTACTTTTTAGGCCAACACGCGTCCATTCTCCCTTTTCTGTCTACACACTGTGTCTGCTTGTATGTACTCCGTGTGTGTGTGCTGCGGAACATGCTCCTCTGCTCCTAAAACCAGCAATGTCATGACACGCCGTCATGCCCGTTGAAATAAATAAATAAATACATCTCGGGAACCGGTACTTTTCAAACAGAGTATAGTACCGTTTTTGATTCATTAGTACTGCGATACTATACTAGTACCGGTATAGCGTACAACCCTAATATAGTGTGATATATTTGGGAGGGTTGTAATAATTTAATGATTGTTAAGTAGAGGAGATACGGACATCAGCGTGGATCTATGTTAGTTTTATTTTTCAACTTACATGTTAACAAATCGCTTTTTCTTCAGAATGTAAATATATATTCGTATATTACATATAGACTATTATTTGTGCACTATTGACAAGTGATGCACCCAACATTCGGCCATGGAAAATAGACTTTGCGCACCGAAACTGGATGTTGTGATGAAATATCCACTTCCTCTGGCGAATGTGTCTTTCAGGCGCACACGAGTGACGCAACTCGACCAAAGATGACCAAAAAGTCACATTCAGGTCTCATTGCATTTAGACTGAAGTCAGATTCCAATGGGATTCAGGACTACCTCTTGATATGGTCTGAATCTGGTGCCAGAAGATAAGATTTTAAGCACTTTGATGTAGTTCGGTTCCATTTAAAAAAAGTTTTCACATTCTATGCAAACCATAGATACATTCTTCACTCCACAAGGTCAACATTTCTCTTTGTGGCCTTCATGGCGTGCAAAGAACTCGGGGCCCTTGCGGTCGTGTTCTCATCCAGGGTGGGAGTGGCTCTTGGTTTTTGGCTTCAGTCAGATGACAGCCTTCAGGTCCTGTCTTTAGCGGCATCTGAAGGCTGTGGTTACCAACGCCCCTTGAATGCACCCCTCTGTATTGCTGTGACCCAGGCGGTCAGGCTGAAGCAGATGCTTTTGAAAAGGAAGACAGGAAATCCTTCCTGCTTTGGGGAGAAATAGACGACAGGAAAGAAGGCAAGACGAGCTCCAGGCGACCAGACTGCACATGTGGTCTTGCTGCAGACCTTTTCATGAACACACGCTGGCATCTCATGGCTTGGCATTTTTAGACTATGAACATGATTGTTTTTAGACTTTGAACATGATTGTTTTTAGACTATGAACATGATTGTTTTTAGGCTATGAACATGTTTTTGTGTTTAGGCTATAAACATGTTTTTGTTTTTAGACTATGAACTTGCTTTTTGTTTTTAGATTATGAACTTGCTGTTTTGTTTTTAAGACTATGAACATGCTTTTTGTTTTCAGACTATGAACATGATTGTTTTTAGACTATGAACATGATTGTTTTTTGACAATGAACATGATTGTTTTTAGACTATGAGCATGTTTTTAAACTATGAACATGTTTTCAGACTATGAACATGCATATTGTTTTAAGACTATTAACATGATTTTGGTTTTTAGACTATTAACATGATTTTGGTTTTTAGACTATGAACATGATTGTTTTTAGACTATGAACATGATTGTTTTTAGACTTTGAACATGTTTTTGGTTTTTAGACTATGAACTTGCTGTTTGTTTTAGACTTTGAACATGTTTTTTGTTTTTAGATATGAACATTGATGGTTTTTAGACTATGAACATGATTGTTTTTAGACTATGAACATAATTGTTTTTAGACTATAAACATGTCTTCAGGCTATGAACATGGTGCTTGTTTTTAGACTATTAACATGCTTTTTGTGTTCAGACTATGAACATGCTTATTGTTTTTGGATTATTAACATGTTTTTTGTTTTTAGAACTATGAACGTGATTGTTTTAGACTATGAAAATGATTGTTTTTAGACTATGAACATGATTGTTTTTAGACTATTAACATGATTTTTGTTTTTAGACTATGAACATGATTGTTTTTAGACTATGACCATGGTTGTTTTTAGACTATGAATATGTTTTGAGACTATAAACATGCTGATTGTTTTTAAACTATGAACATGATTTTTGTTGTTGGACTATAAACATATTTTTTGTTTTTAGACTATTAAAATGTTTTTTGTTTTTAGACTATAAACATGATTTTGGTTTTTAGACTAGAAACATGTTTGTTTTTAGACTATGAACATGCTGTTTGTTTTTAAACTATGACCATGCTTTTTGTGTTTAGATAATGAACATGCGGTTTGTTTTTAGACTATGAACATGTTTTTTGTTTTTAGATAATTAACATGCCTTTTGTTTTCAGGCTATGAACATGCTTTTTGTTTTTAGACTATGAACATGCTTTTTGTTTTTAGACCATGAACATGCTTTTTGTTTTTAGATAATTAACATGATTTTTGATTTTAGACTATGAACATGATTTTTGATTTTAGACTATGAACATTATTTTTGTGTTTAAACTATTAACATGATTTTTGTTTTTAGACTATTAACATGTTTTTGTTTTTAGACTATGATTATGCTTTTTGTTTTTAGACTACTAAAATGCTTTTTGTTTTTAGACTATGAACATGATTGTTTTTAGACTATGAACATATTTTCAGGCTATAAACATGCTGTTTGTTTTTAGACTATTAACATGCTTTTTGTTTTCAGACTATGAACAGGCTTATTGTTTTTAGATTATTAACATGTTTTTTGTTTTTAGACTTTTAACATGATTAGCATCGCGGTACCAATGAATCAAAAAATGGTGCTATGCTCTGTTTGAAAAGTACCGGTTCCCGGGCATCACGGCACGTTGTGACATTACTGGTTTTACAAGCAGAGGAGCATGTTTGGCAGCGCACACACACGGAGTACTTACAAGCAGACACAGCGTGTAGACAGCAAAGGGACAATGGACGCATTTTGGCTTAAAAACTAAAGATAAAAGTGAAGTTATAACACTGAAACGCCCTCAGGAAGAGGTGCTTTAAGACATGGTTATCTAGCCAGCGGCTAACATCCATCCGCAGTCGGCAGTGTTTTAGCTACTTCTAAATCACTAATCCTGGCCTCCATGGCGACAAATAAAGTAATTTCCTTACATGTACCATTATCACTGGAGGATGAGGAATAGCTAAACATGCTACACTACACACCGTACGAGGATACAATAGCTCAGCCGCGTCATTAGCGGTGACGCCGATATTTTTTATTGTCACAATTTTTTTTCTCCTTTTTCTTAAAGTCATATTATGGACACATAATATGACCAATGTATGATCCTGTAACTCAGGGGTCACCAACGCGGTGCCCGCGGGCACCAGGTCGCCCGTAAGGACCAGATGAGTCGCCTGCGGGCCTGTTCTAAAAAAAATAAAAATAAAAATTTAATTTTTTTTTTATTTTTTATTTTTTTATTATTTTTAAAAAAAAATTAAATCTACATAGAAAAAACACAAGATACACTTTCAATCAGTGCATCAACCCAAACAACCTCCCCCATGCACACTCATCCACACCCACTCACACAAAAGGGGTTATTTCTTTCTGCTACCAATATTCTGGTTCCCACAACATAGACAACACATCTGCAAGGGACACAGTCCCTGCAGCACACATGATTGTGTAGGCTGCTGGTCCACTAACATTTTCATTAATTACTATTTTTTATGTAATTATTTTTATATTGTTTTACTTTCTTTTTTATCCAAGAAAATGTTTTTTATTTATTTATCTTATTTTATTTTATTTTTAAAAAAAGGGCCTTATCTGCAACAAACCAGGTTGTCAATGAAATTAGATTTGTTTAAAGGGTTTTTTAAACCAGGCCCAGTCCAGATAATGTCCAAGTCGGACTCAGCAACACACACCTTCATTCATGTACACAGAAAAAAATTAGGGAACACAACAGATTGCATATAATTTATAAACAAAATTACATTTTCAAAATAAGCATTTATGTACAGTCCAGATTATGTCCAGGTCACTCAAATCAGGGAACACAACAACAGATATCATATAATCTATAAACTTAATTATACTTTCAAAATAAGCCTTTGAGGACTTCTCATCTTTTTTTAAATGTTTTTTGGCATCATTATCGTTTTCAACAATGTAACTTTCTAAAGTTAGAAAATACTGAATAAATGTTTTAAAGAAAGTAATACTAAGTGAATATCTGTTTTTGGCCTTAAAAAGAAACATTTTACCGAGTACTATAATTAAATTGACTAAATCATGATTGTCAATGAACTCTCCTAAAATAACAGAAACCACATTAAGCTTCATAAACAAACCAATCCTTAAACACATTTTTTCAACTTCCACCCAAAACAAAGACACAATATGACAATACCAAAACAAATGCAGGGTGGATTCCGGCTCCTGACAACAAAATCGGCAATCATCTGACTCTGTCATATTCCATAATTTTAACATTTTCCCTGTGGGTAAGAAGTTATAAATAATTTAAATTTGAAAATAACGATTTTGCACATCGATAGTAGTTTTATAGATTAGTTTGAATATGGCATCCCATAGCAACAGGCAGTCAAAAAAGTCCTCCCATTTGCCATTTGTGTTGTATGAGGCAGCCTTCAAAGATTTCTTTATTAAATAAAAACTATATATTTTTCTATTTATTTTAGTTCCTTTTTGCCAACTAGAATTTCTTATTAGAGGTTTACAAACTAATAATTTAGTAGTTCCATAATAAATTATTTGTTTCCATCTTTTCCCAATTACTCCAGTTAGTTGATAAAATGAAAAGCTTGAGCAGGCATCACCATACATAGCTCTAAATTCATCATACTTCATAATTTTACCATTCTCATTGATAATATCATTGAAAAAAATGATTCCTCTTTCAAACATATTTTTCCAAAAGAAAGGCTTTCCATCTATTACAATATTAGAGTTCATCCATATTAACTGCTGCAAAATATTGTCTCTTTTTTCTGGCACATAAAATTGAAAACACCACTATGAGTGGATTGTTTCCTTTATGAACCCCGCCATGTTTCCCAGCAGACTCTCTGGGAGGGGATCACTTGTAAAAAAGGATACCATTTCTTTTGATACAGTACATGTTTTTTGTCCAACAGGACATTTGTGTGCCACTCAATGTTTAAATACATCTTTGGAACAATTGATGCTTTTAAAGACAGACACATAGCTTCAAGGTTGAGAAGTTTCAGGCCCCCATATTCATACTCTGTGTACAAAACCTTTCTTTTAATCTTTTCTGGTTTGCCGTTCCAGATAAAATCGAAGACCCTCCGCTCATAAATCTTAAAAAAGTTTTGTGATGGAGCTGGTAATGACAAAAACAAATAAATAAATTGAGGAATAATTAACGAGTTGGCAATAGACATTTTACCATACAAGGTTAGGGATTTCCCTTTCCATAATTGCATAATTTTGTCCAGCTTTCTTAGTCGATTATCATAATTTACTGAGCCTAGATCTTCCAGATTTTCTGGGACAACAACACCAAGTATGTTAACTGGTCCATCTGTCCACAAAACAGGCACTTTGCATTCCATTCGAAAGGACGTTCCCTTTAGATTTTCGATTCTTAACATTTTACATTCATCATAATTAAGCTTAAGGCCAGATTGCTGTGAAAATATGTCCAAAAGATTAAGAAGGTTACGCAAACAATGAGGAAAAATCTTATCTTTGTGAATCAGCCTTTTCTGACATGAACTTCATCAAGAGCAAACACAGAACACGCCTCACTGATGCACATCTGCAAGACTCACTCAGAGTTGCAGTGTCAAGTTACACACCAGAGTACAACACACTAGTTAACAGCATGCAATGCCAGGCTTCCCACTAACTGACAAAGAAACAGATAACAGATTTGGTGTCCAGTTCAAAGTGTGACATGATTTAAAAATTTGAGAGTTGACTTTTGTATTTTACATGAGTTATTATTTGTACAAACATGGTGCAAAGTAATTCATGATTTGTTAAAAAATGTTAGTGGCTAGCTAGTTAAAATGGGATAGTGTGATTTCACAAGACTGTCTTAGAAGTGATCATTTGAAAATGTTCGATTTGAAAAATGTGCACTTAGAGAAAATATAAAAATAAAGTGTTGCATATTGATATTTATCTGTTTCTATATATATTTATTGTGAGAAATCATTAAGATGATCAGTGTTTCCACAAAGATAAATATCATTAATTATTAATAATAACAGAGTTAAAGGTAAATTGAGCAAATTGGCTACTTCTGGCAATTTATTTAAGTGTGTATCTAACTGGTAGCCCTTCGCATTAATCAGTACCCAAGAAGTAGCCCTTGGTTTCAAAAAGGTTGGTGACCCCTGCTGTAACTACTTGGTATCGGATCGATACCTAAATTGGTGGTGTCATCCAAAACTAATGTAATGTATCAAACAAGAGAAGAATAAGTGATTATTACATTTTAACAGAAGTGTAATTAGAACATGTTAAAACAGAATATAAGAAGATATTAACAGTAAATAAACAAGTAGATTAATAATACGTTTTTACAGTTTGTCCCTCATAATGTTGACAAAATATTAGAATGATAAATGACACAATATGTTACTGCATACATCAGCAGACTAATTAGGAGTCTTTGTTTGTTTACTTAATACTAAAAGACAAGTTGTCTAGTATGTTCACTATTCTATTTAAGGACTAAACACTTTTTTTTTTACGCACACACACATTTGATTACATATACACACAAATATGATTATGCACACACAACTCTTTCACGGCAGAAATGTAGCAAAAAGTCACATGGAAAAAGACAACCGATCAAGTTTTTCTGCTTCACAAGAATCTGATTACGGACACACACATTGTATTACACGCACACACAACTCTTTCATGGCAAAAATGTAGCAAAAAGACAACCATTTAGGATTTGTGCTTCACAACAATCGGATTACGGACACACACACTTTTTTTTTATTACACGCACACACAAATATGGTTGCAAAGGGGTGGAAAGTTTCCGATAAATTTCCGTAAACTTTCCGAAAATTTACCATGGGAAGTTAAGCTCGGGAAGTTTGGAAATATTGACCATTTTTTGATTATTCAAAGTTGGACACTGTCCATGGGAATTAATGGAAATATATGGGAATTACAATAATTATATATTATTGGGCACTTGTCTATATGCTGCTGCATCTTTGTGGCATCAGATGGTGTATGTGGCATTATTCTGTTTGTATTTATTTATTCTTGTAAAACACTAATGCAATTCCACACACAGATATAAATAGTGAGCTAAACAATTGGAGTAGTCTTTAAAAATATTTTACTGATGGACAAATTAGGCTAGATGAATAAATGAACACTCAATCAGCATGCTAAATCAAACTATAACCTACATTCTTGTATGACAACAGAATGGCTAGCAGAACAGAAGGCAGAGGAAACTACACGTTTTGATTTAGTATTTGCTCGTTGAACTCTACAGATCACAAAAAAGGTAAATTGGGATCGCTAATGTTGTTAGCATAAATTAATGGGATTTAACTAAAGAAAATTAGCATCACGGCTATATTTACCCCAGTAATATCATCAAAACTTACCTGACTGGATGAAGTCTTTGGGCTCAAATACTAGTGTGGCCTCAATATCCCTGCTGTAGTGTGTAGCATGCTGGGAATTATCTGTGCATGTGATGGAAGTGGCCTAGTGGTTAGAGTGTCCGCCCTGAGATCGGTAGGTTGTGAGTTCAAACCCCGGCCGGGTCATACCAAAGACTATAAAAATGGGACCCATTACCTCCCTGCTTGGCACTCAGCATCAAGGGTTGGAATTGGGGGTTAAATCACCAAAAATGATTCCCGGGCGCGGCTACGCTGCTGCCCACTGCTCCCCTCACCTCCCAGGGGGTGATCAAGGGGATGGGTCAAATGCAGAGGACAAATTTCAGCACACCTAGTGTGTGTGTGACAATCAATGGTACTTTAATTAATTAAAGAATGCACTGCACATGTGATAGAGGAATGCACAGTAAAGGGTTTAAATTCTACTGAATTTGCATTATATCAGGTTGTTTTAGCTAATAATCATGCTGCAAGATCTAGCATGTTGCAGTCAATGTTTATTCCCATTAATTTCCCATGAATTCTCTTTAATTCCCATATATTTCCGTTATTTCCCATGGAAAGTTTCCAACTTTGAATATTCCCGGAATTTTGCAACCCTATTACGCACACACAACTCTTTCGCGGCAGAAATGTAGCAAAAAGTCAAGTGGAAAAAGACAGCCAATCGAGGTTTTCTGCTTTACACAAATCCTTTTACACACACACAGACACACATGGAATTACGGACTGACAATTATTTTTTTTTACCCACAGACAAATCATAATACGGACAGATAACTTAAAACACACAAATTGAGATACAGACATTTGTACACAGACACATGAATCAGATTACAGACGCACAGAGTGAGATATGTGTTTGCTACAACAATACTTCCATACAAAACTGTAGAACAGTAAACACACAACCATGTAGAGACAGAAATTACACACTATGGAACAAATTAATATGTATTTAGTTTATAAAAATAATAAGGTATAAACGTGTTGTATAGGAAATAAACAATTGAATGACTTCTGATGTCATATAGAAAATATTTAGAAGGTTTCTGAAGCACCGTTCAGACAACCAAAATACAACAAGACTTCTCCGGGCTGTTTTTGGTAAGAGATTTAGTTGGCCTTGTGTCGCGCCAAGAAGGCCCCCGTATAGATCTTGTGTCCGACCATCAGTGACTCGTGGTGACTGCTGGCAGTTGAACAGCTGATAGGAGACCGGAGACAGCTGAATGAGGACAAACGAAACAGAATAACTGACATTGTTGGAAAGTCTGAATGTGGAACAAGAGGTTCCCAGCTTGCCTTAGCAATGATGTCAACTTCATCAAGTGCCACCAAGTCCAAACGTGTACTTTTGTCAATAATCTTAAATGTACGGTTGAGTTGTATACTCGGGAATATTCTGACCCGGGTTTTATGCTGCTGATTCTGACACCCAAGATCCAAGAGTGAGATTGGTTGATGAACCACGTGTGCTAACTGTATGTTTTTCAACGTACCATATTTTTGGGACTATAAGGCGCACTTAAAATCCTTTCATTTTCTGAAAACTCGAAAGTGCGCCTTATAACCCGGTGCGTCTAATGTACGGAATAATTTTGGTTGTGTTTACCGACCTCGAAGTAATTTTATTTGGTACATGGTGAAATGATAAGTGTGCCCAGTAGATGGCAGTCACACATTAGAGCTATGTGGAGACTGCGATATGACTCAAGTAAACAACACCAAAATGTTATATGTTCCATTGGAAATATAGAACATTACACACAGCGCTCAAAAATATATCAAAATGTTTTAGTACAACTTTGGTAAGCTATGAAGCCGCACAGCTTGATGGATTGTACTGTGCTTCAACATAGGAGTATTATTATGGTGTGTGTATAAGGTAAGACACTATCTGGCTTTTTGTTTCACAATATTATGCAAAAGCTACTATTCCTACCTTCTGGTACCTGCTGATCTGTATTTGGGATCTGCATAAGTCCTGAAAACTTGCGTGCGTCCGCCTTTACCGTGCCGACACCGTAGTCGATAAGCTTCTTCTTTGTTTCTATCTTATTGTTATGGGACATTCATCCTCCGGCAGTGTTTCCCACACATTCATTTATTTGTGACGGCCCGCCACGAAAGAATTAAGGCCGCTACAAAATGTTTTTATTTTTTTTTAAATTTTTTATTTATTTATTTATTTATTGTCCTGTCCAGCTTCTCAGGCAAATCATATAGTTGATGTAGATGCCCATATCGGCTGTTCAGATTTACTTTACAAAAGAGAAGTGTAGGATCAAGATTTTTGGAGCTCTTTGTTCAGTGGATCAGATGTTTTATGAAGCTTTGTGTCTATCTACCACCACTACTGTTTTCTGTTTATTTGTTACTGACTGTGGCAGGACACCTCTGCCTCTGTTTCACTTTATGTTGCTGGTAAATAATATGGTTGTAGTAGTAGGCTAAAGTTAAATTATTTAGTATGCACTAATTAAAGGGGCAGAGCTTTAAGAGACATTTTAGCTTTGATATTTTTATAAGATATATTTTTTGTAAGAACCACAATTAATAAATATATTTCAGTGAATAACTTATTGTTCAAATCTGTATATAAATATGTACATAAAGTGTTGTAATTATATTGTAAAATGGATGGATGGATGGACGTTTAAAACAAAACTGTTATTATTAATTAGTAGGTATACATTTTTTAAGCCTTTTTAGAGAAAATCATATCATTGTAGTAAATTATGCAAATGACTCGATACTGTCATGGTGACCACGCCCATAGCCACGCCCCCACCGCCACAGGTATCTTGGCAGTTTATGGGAAACACTGTCCGCTGTTGCCATTTCTAATATAAAGTAGCGTAAAGTTCTTACTTATATCTGTCAGTAAGCTCGCCATGAAAGCGCTAAAACACGGTGTAGAGAGTTTACATTATTCACCCAAGGAACTTTAGTTATTAAAGAGTTCCGGTCGGACGGTTTTTCACGGGACACATTTCCGGTGTTGTTGTTGCACTAGTGAGCCACGGATGAGGAGATGCTGCTCCATTATTGATTGAAGTAAAGTCTGAATGTCATTAAAACAGTTAGCGCCATCTTTTGACACTTCTTCCACTCCCGTTCTTACACGCTACACCGCTACAACAAAGATGACGGGGAGAAGACGCCATCGAAGGTGAGCCGCGTAAATAAGACCGCCCACAAAACGCCGCATCCGGAAGCGACTGTCAGAAAGCGACTTGAAGATGATCTGTAAAACATCATCTATGCAACATTTTGACCAAAGAACCACCATTACATGCTATGTAGACCACAAGGTAGTCTTTTACATGTAGAAAAAAATAAAATATGACTCCTTTAATGCGCCTTATAATCCGGTGCACCTTTTGTATGAAAATTGACCTGACTAGACCCGCTCATCGGCAGTGCACCTTATAATCCTGTGCGCCCTATGGTCCGGAAAATACGGTATTTATGGTGACAGTTGAGCAATATCAACACGATGTTTCAATCACTTCCTATTCTCTTTTATTACATACCATTGGGACGGGCTTGAGGGTTCCGCATCCTCGTCACAGCCGTCGTGTCTTTAGGCAAGACACTTCCCCCTTGCTCCCGATGTATCATGGCTAGCACATCGCGTGGCAGCTTCCGCTATCAGTGTGTGAAGGTGTGAACGTGGTGTCATGCAAAGCGCTTTGGGTATCGTTTCACTAAAGTGCTATATAGCTACAGACCGCTTACCAAAGCAAAAACTATAATCTACTACTTATTTAAATCCTTTGGTCTTTGAACCCAAAGTATTCCTGTATCCACGGAATTAGTCCTTGAGATTGTTAACATGAACAAAAACAACAAAATGATTTGAAGAAAAACGTGAGATTCAAACACTGTACTTTTGATCGTAAACTGATATTATCGTTGGTATCGGCACCACTGATTTATGGATCAGTGTGTTGTGTACTTCTGACCAACCGTTGTTGTTTTATTATCCTCTCTCCCGACTCTCATGAATATACTTGTTAATTTCCCGTCCATCCACAGTTGTTAAAGTTTTCTAAGCACCTATTTCTTGGTGCTGTTGCAAGCTAGCTCAGCGGCTAGCTTAGCGGTTAGCATGCCTGTTTCCGGCTTGCTCCCAGTGTGTAACATGTTTATGTGATGATCCATTGCCTGGATCATGTTTTGTTTATGTTTAGGATTCCCTTAGTTTCAGCATCCCTGTGTTTGTGTTCCTGGTTGCCATGGGAATTGATTATGTTCACCTGCCTCTGGCTAGTGGTTGGGACGCACACCTGCTCCCGGTCACTAATCAGAGAGCTATTTATTCCTGCCTCTCGCCACACTTTGTCTGGCTGTTTTGTTTGCTCCATGCAACAAGTTACGTGTATACCTTTTGATTCTTATTCCTGTTCTAAGTTTCGCAATAGCTTCCCATGCTATGGGCACGCTTTTCTGTTTATTCTTGTTTTTGTGTTCATGACTGATTAATGGAGAAGAAATCATCTTTTTGAAGCTGAACATACAGAGGATATGTAGAAGCTACCACGGAGGAAGAGTGAGACGCGGCGGCAGACGGAAGCCGGGAGAGTGAGGGGAAAGTGACTTGGAGCCAAGCTATATCGACATAAATCGAGTGCTTACCCAAATAAACCGGAAAAAAACGTCCCCGGCCGGCTGTCCTACCTGCACGCTGCCTCCAGAGTTTCGTGTGCATCTTGGGAAAACGATCCGCACATTAACTTGCGACCCGCCTAAACAGTTGAGCCTCGTTCTCCGTAATGATATTTGAAAATGGTACTTTGTTGCACTTGTAGCGTGAAAGCAAGACAACTTGAAGTATCGTTTGACACACAAAAACGTGTGCGTCGTTTATTCCTCCAACCACCAGAATGAATGAATGCTTACGTCACACACCCTCCAAAATGTCGGGAACAACAAACCCCACCTTTGGGAGAATCTCCTGACGGCCACTTAAAGGGCCCGCACTGAATTACTCCCTCTTAACTGCATATATGAATGTAAACAAGAACAACATTTTTATGTGCACAATAGAATAATGGCAGTTAATAATGAGGACAAAGTCAAGTAAACAGGTGTGGTGAATTATGTCCTTAAATCAACCGCTACAACTTAAGATATTTAGAAATACAGTTTATTTGCCTTAACGTAAGTGATTATTAGTACCTTATGGGAGCGGCTTCACACTTTACATTATTAGCGGTTAGCTTGTAAACCAGCTGGGGGACTAAAAATAAATCCAGTGTCAGCCAGAAGGGATCAGTGTTTGTGATCGGCGATGCAAGGCATTCATCGACAATGACAGTCACATACTTTTCCCTGATAATCGGCCAATATTGATCGGTGGCAGATCGATCGGCACATCCCAAATATTTGAACATTCCCCAATCTCTCGTGTTCTCACAGCAATAGGCTTGACTTGTCAACTTTGAGCATTAGGATTTGTAAAAAATGTGTTTTTTTATTACAGAAATCTTGGGGTTATTTTAGATTCTGATTTACATTTCGACAGTCACATCAAATCAGTAAAAATATCGGCCTACTATCACCTCAAAAATGTAAAAAGACTTAGAGGGCTCATGTCAGCTCAAGACTTTGAAAAACTTGTACATGCCATTATTATCACTAGGCTAGACTATTGTAATGGTCTCCTTGCAGGTCTTCCCTAAAAAACTGTCAGGCAGCTACAGCTTGTTCAGAACGCTGCTGCTAGAGTTCTAACAAAGACCAAAAAATGTGAGCACATTACACCAATTCTTAAATCCTTACATTGGCTCCCTGTACATCAGAGAATTGATTTCAAAATCCTCCTGCTCACATATAAATCACTACATGGTCTAGGGCCGAAGTATATTACTGATATGCTCCCACTATATAAGCCCTCTAGATCACTAAGATCTTCTGAGACCAATCTGTTAGCGGTTCCCAGAGTAAACTCAAATCAAGGGAGAGCATCATTCAGTCACTATGCAACAAATAGCTGGAATAAACTACCTGAAGATGTCAGACTCTCCCCAACTCTGACTACTTTTAAAACTAGACTGAAGACTTTTATGTTCACCTTAGCTTTCAGCTAAATCTTTTAATCTTTTAACTTTTAACATCTGCACTGTTTTTAATTTTATTGCCTGCATTTTAATTTTGCTTTTATTTTCTTTCATTTCACTTTGTTGTCTGTGAAGCACTTTGAGTCTGCCTTGTGTATGAAAAGCGCTATACAAATAAAGTTGCCTTGCCTTGCCTTGCCTACATAAGTACAAAACCCAAAACCTGTGAAGTTGGCATGTTGTGTAAATGGTAAATAAAAACAGAATACAATGATTTGCAAATCCTTTTCAACTTATATTCAATTGAATACACGGCAAAGACAAGATATTTCCTGTTCACACTGAGAAACTTTTTTTTTTTGCAAATAATCATTAACTTAGAATTTAATGGCAGAAACACATTGAAAAGACTAGTCTAGAATCCGCACTCTTTTACTACAAAGCCACGCTGTTATAACTCATGGCTTGGCATTGTTTTGCTGAAATAAGCAGGGGCGTCCATGAAAAAGACGTTGCCTTGATGGCAACATGTGTTGCTCTAAACCTGGATGTAACTTTCAGCATTAATGGTGCCTTCACAGATGTCTAAGTTACCAATGCCTTGGGCACTAATACACCCCCATACCATCACAGATGCTGGCTTTTGAACTTTGCGCCTATACCAATCCGGATGGTTCTTTTCCTCTTTGTTCCAGAGGACATGACGTCCACAGTTTCCAAAAACAATTTGAAATGTGGACTCGTCAGACCACAGAACACTTTTCCACTTTGTATCAGTCCATCTTAGATGAGTTCGGGCCCAGCAAAGCCGGCAGCGTTTCTTGGTGTTGTTGATAAATGGCTTTGGCTTTGCATAGTAGAGTTTTAACTTGCACTTACAGATGTAGCGACCAACTGTAGTTACTGACAGTGTTCCTGAGCCCATGTGGTGATATCCTTTACACACTGATGTCGGCTTTTGATGCAGTACCGCCTGAGGGATGGAAGGTCACAGGCATTCAATGTTACATGCAGTGATTTCTCCAGATTCTCTGAACATTTTGATGATATCACGGACCGTGAATTGTGAAACCCCTAAATTCCTTGCAATAGCTGGTTGAGAAATGTTGTTCTTAAACTGTTGGACAATTTGCTCACGCATTTGTTTACAAAGTGGTGATCCTTTTTTGTGAATTTCATGGAAGCTGCTTTTATACCCAATCATGGCGCCCACCTGTTGGCCTGTTCACCTGTGGGGTGTTCCAAATAAGTCTTTGATGAGCATTCCTCAAATTACAAATGAGCTAATATTTGCAAAAAATAACAAAGTTTACCAGTTAGAACGTTAAGTATCTTGTCTTTGCGGTCTATTCAATTGAATATAGGTTGAAAAGGATTTGCAAATCATTGTACAAACCCTGTTTCCATATGAGTTGGGAAATTGTGTTAAATGCAAATATAAACGGAATACAATGATTTGCAAATCCTTTTCAACCCATATTCAATTGAATGCAGTACAAAGACAAGATATTTGATGTTCAAACTCATAAACGTAATTTTTTTTTTGCAAATAATTAACTTAGAATTTCATTGCTGCAACACGTGCCAAAGTAGTTGGGAAAGGGCATGTTCACCACTGTGTTACATGGCTTTTCCTTTAACAATACTCAGTAAACGTTTGGGAACTGAGGAGACACATTTTTTAAGCTTCTCAGGTGGAATTCTTTCCCATTCTTGCTTGATGTACAGCTTAAGTTCTTCAACCATCCGGGGGTCTCAGTTGTGGTATTTTACGCTTCATAATGTGCCACACATTTTCAATGGGAGACAGGTCTGGACTACAGGCAGGCCAGTCTAGTACCTGCACTTTTACTATGAAGCCACGTTGATGTAACACGTGGCTTGGCATTGTCTTGCTGAAATAAGCAGGGGCGTCCATGGTAACGTTGCATGGATGGCAACATATGTTGCTCCAAAACCTGTATGTACCTTTCAGCATTAATGGTGCCTTCACAGATGTGTAAGTTACCCATATCTTGGGCACTAATACACCCCCATACCATCACAGATGTTGGCTTTTCAACTTTGCGCCTATAACAATCCGGATGGTTCTTTTCCTCTTTGGTCCGGAGGACACGACGTCCGCAGTTTCCAAAAACAATTTGAAATGTGGACTCGTCAGACCACAGAACACTTTTCCACTTTATATCAGTCCATCTTAGATGAGCTCAGGCCCAGCGAAGCCGACAGCGTTTCTGGGTGTTGTTGATCAACGGTTTTCGCCTTGCATAGGAGAGTTTTAACTTGCACTTACAGATGTAGCGACCAACTGTAGTTACTGACAGTGGGTTTCTGAAGTGTTCCTGAGCCCATGTGGTGATATCCTTTACACACTGATGTCGCTTGTTGATGCAGTACAGCCTGAGGGATCGAAGGTCACAGGCTTAGCTGCTTACGTGCAGTGATTTCTCCAGATTCTCTGAACCCTTTGATGATATTACGGACCGTAGATGGTGAAACCCCTAAATTCCTTGCAATAGCTGGTTGAGAAAGGTTTTTCTTAAACTGTTCAACAATTTGCTCACGCATTTGTTGACAAAGTGGTGACCCTCGCCCCATCCTTGTTTGTGAATGACTGAACATTTCATGGAATCTACTTTTATACCCAATTATGGCACCCACCTGTTCCCAATTTGCCTGTTCACCTATGAGATGTTCCAAATAAGTGTTTGATGAGCATTCCTCAACTTTATCAGTATTTATTGGCACCTTTCCTAACTTCGTTGTCACGTGTTGCTGGCATCAAATTCTAAAGTTAATGATTATTTGCACAAAAAAAAATGTTTATCAGTTTGAACATCAAATATGTTGTCTGTGTAGCATATTCAACTGAATATGGGTTGAAAATGATTTGCAAATCATTGTATTCCGTTTATATTTACATTTAACACAATTTCCCAACTCATATGGAAACGGGGTTTGTATTCGGTTTTTATTTACCATTTACACAATGTGACAACTTCACTGGTTTTGGGATTTTGCAGTTCTAAAACACCACCGCTACTAGAATTGCCCCATGCTAACAGTGCTAAATGCTAACAACCGCTCACAGTGTTAGCAGAATCACTGGGCAGCGTGTTTGGTCTTTAGATTAGCAAGCAATCCAGGGAAATTGCAATATTTTCCTATTGTAAAGTTAGTTTCTAATTCCGATGTTCTTCAGAGTTGCAGTCCCAATGTTCTCAGCGGCATTTCAGTTTTGTGTGAGTCTGTGTGAGGCTGTTCATCCATACGGAGCGCCAGTGTTGATGGTCCAAGGCTGCTGTCAGTAGAAAAACAATGGTGAAACTTGATGTTCCATTTCCTCATCAGAGCCTTCCTGCTTCTCCAGAACAGGAAACTCAGTGGCGACCCACAAGATACCCTGCTCAATAATCCTCTAGGGTGAAAGCAGATGTTACTGAGAGCATGACTTGTCATTTATTTGGTAACCTTTTAGCCCCTGTGCTACGTGGAAACCCGTTTAAACCCCGCTGATAACCACAGTTCTTCCAAGGCTCCCGTTGTGGAGACTTAACTAATGTTAGCCTTGTGGACGTTCTCTGTAAGAAGATGGCATGATTAAAATTGCAGCGCTTGCATTCTCTGGTGGCTTCCTCCAGGCAACGACTGTTAAATCGTACCGCTGAAGGAAGTGGTCTACTCAGCTGGTCCTGCCATCATTTTGGTAACCCTTGATGAAACACACCCGAATGAGCTATGTCGGGAACTTGCCTCGGCAGCTGAGCATTACTCTGTGTTTGTTCAGGCAGCATTAAGAGTACCATCTAGGGTTGTCTCCATACCAATATGTTGGTACCCGTACCAAAATGTATTTCGATACTTTTCTAAACAAAGGGGACCACAAAAAATTGTATTATTGGTTTTATTTGAACAAAAAGTCTTACGGTACATTAATATGTTTATTTTTGCAATTTAGTCCTTAAATAAAATAGTGAACATACTCGACACCTTGTCATTTAGTAGTAAGTAAACAAACAAAGACTCCTCCTGACATATGCAGTAACATATTGTGTCATTTATATTCTATTATTTTGTCAATATTATGAGGGACAAACTGTAAAAATGGATTATTAACTATCGACTTGTTCATTTACTGTTAATATCTGCTTATTTTCTGTTTTAACGTGTTCTATCTACACTTCTGTTAAAATGTAATAATCACTTATTCTTTTCTTGTTTGATACTTTACATTAGTTTTAGATGATACCACACATTTAGGTATCGATCCGATACCAAGTAGTTACAGGATCATACATTGGTCATATTCAAAGTCCTCATGTGTGCAGGGACATATTTCTTGAGTTTATGAATATAATATGAATTTAAAGAAAAACGATTTTGTGACGATAAAAAATATCGACTCGCTATACTACTTGGTATCATTACAGTGGATGTCAGGTGTGGATCCACCCATGGTGTTTGTTTACATTGTGACGTCAGTGAGCTATTGTATCCTCCTACGGTGTGTAGTGAAGCATGTTTAGCTATTCTTCGTCCTCTAGTGACAATGATACTTGTAAGAAACTTACTTTGTCACCATGGAGGCCAGGATTAGTGATTTACACTGCCGATTGCGGATGGAAATTAGCCACTAGCTAGCTAGCCATGTCTTAAAGCACCTCTTCCTGAGGGCGTTTCAGTGTTAGAACTTCACCTTTATCTTTAGTTTTTAGGCCAAAATGCGTCCATTCTCCCTTTTCTGTCTACACTTGTGTCTGCTTGTAAGTGCTCCGTGTGTGTGCGCTGCCGAACATGCTCCTCTGCTCCTAAAACCAGCAATGTCATGACGTGACAACGCGTCGTCATGCCTGCAAAAAAAATAAAAATACGGCAAACCGGAACTTTTCAAACAGAGCATAGTACCGTTTTTGATTTATTAGTACCGCGATACTACAAACCCCGTTTCCATATGAGTTGGGAAATTGTGTTAGATGTAAATATAAACGGAATACAATGATTTGCAAATAATTTTCAACCAATATTCAGTTGAATATGCTACAAAGACATATTTGATGTTCAAACAGATAAACTTTTTTTTTTTTTGCAAATTATCATTAACTTTAGAATTTGATGCCAGCAACACGTGACAAAGAAGTTGGGAAAGGTGGCAATAAATACTGATAAGGTTGAGGAATGCTCATCAAACACTTATTTGGAACATCCCACAGGTGAACAGGCAAATTGGGAACAGGTGGGTGCCATGATTGGGTATAAAAGAAGATTCCATGAAATACTCAGTCATTCACAAACAAGGATGGGGTGAGGGTCACCACTTTGTCAACAAATGCGTGAGCAAATTGTTGAACAGTTTAAGAAAAACCTTTCTCAACCAGCTATTGCAAGGAATTTAGGGATTTCACCATCTACGGTCTGTAATATTATCAAAGGGTTCAGAGAATCTGGAGAAATCACTGCACGTAAGCAGCTAAGCCCGTGACATTCGATCCCTCAGGCTGTACTGCATCAACAAGCGACATCAGTGTGTAAAGGATATCATCACATGGGCTCAGGAACACTTCAGAAACCCACTACCTGTCACTACAGTTGGTCGCTACATTTGTAAGTGCAAGTTAAAACTCTTCTATGCACGGCGAAAACCGTTTATCAACAACACCCAGAAACACCGTCGGCTTCGCTGGGCCTGAGATTTCTGGGTTGAAAAGGATTTGCAAATCATTGTATTCCGTTTATATTTACATCTAACACAATTACCCAACTCATATGGAAACGGGGTTTGTATATTAGTACCGGTATACCGTACAACCAAAGATCTATCAGACCTTTACTATCGACCATAAACTTGCACTACAATGTGGACACTTTTAGGGTGGCTGTTTGCTACTAGCTTAGTTCCATTTTTCAAACCAAAACATACAACAACACCACTGGCTACATATGAGTATAGTTGACATCTTTACGTGTCAAAATTAGCGCCCTCTAGACATCTGGTTGCAAACATCTGTGTCAGTGATTGAAATGACGTATACAGTACATGCACCATCAAATAATCGTCCAACTGAGTAACCGCATTCCATCACCATTGGTGGCGTAGGGTTCACATAGCGGCAGCTGGCGTGGTCTTAATGGCCCTTTCTTCAGGGTCCTGTGGTTGACTTGCAGAATGCAGATCATAGTAGAACGGACAGCAATAGTTCCAATATCAGTTATTATCAAATTACTACCCTCGTTCTTCACGTTAAGATGGGACTTTTTCTATTTGAATTATGTCCATGTGCTTGGTCGGCTGGAAGTTGGGCTAATTGAACCCGAAATTCCTCGTAGTTAAGTGAATGGTTGTCTCTGTCCTTGATAGGTTTGTACGGTATACCGGTACTAGTATAGTACCGGGATACTAATGAATCATATTTGGTACTATACCGCCTCTAAAAAGTACCGCTTCCCCCCCATTTTTTTTAACGGGCATGACGACGTGTCGTCACGTCATGACATTACTGGTTTTACGAGCAGAGGAGCATGTTCGGCGGCGCACACACACGGAGTACTTACAAGCAGACACAGTGTGTAGACAGAAAAGGGAGAATGGACAAATTTTGGCTTAAAAACTAAAGATAAAGGCGAAGTTATAACACTGAAACACCCTCAGGAAGAGGTGCTTTAAGACATGGCTAGCTAGCTAGCAGCTAACATCCAACCGCAGTCGGCAGTCTTTTAGCTACTGCAAAATCACTAATCTTCGCCTCCATTGCGACAAATAAAGTACGTTTCTTACAAGAAGCATTATCACAGGAGGATGAGGAATAGCTAAACATGCTTCACTACACACTGTTGCTCACCGGCGTCACCGCTAAAGACGCTGTTCCTGAATGTAAACAAATGCCATGGGTGGATCTACACCTGACATCCACTGTAATGATACCAAGTACAAGAGCGTATCTAGTTGATACTACTATGATTGCATTGATATTTTTTATCATCACAAAATCGTTTTTCTTTAAAAAAATAATTCATATTATTTTTATAAACTCAGTAAATACGTCCCTGTACTAATGAGGACTTTGAATATGACCAATGTATGATCCTGTAACTACTTGGTATCGGATCGATACCTAAATTGGTGGTATCATCCAAAACTAATGTAAAGTATCAAACAAGAGAAGAATAAGTGATTATTACAGTTTAATAGAAGTGTAGATAGAACATGTTAAAACAGAAAATAAGCAGATATTAACATTAAATGAACAAGTGGATTAATAATACATTTTTACAGTTTGTCCCTCATAATGTTGACAAAATAATAGAATATAAATGACACAATATGTTACTGCATACGTCAGCAGACTAATTAGGAGTCTTTGTTTTTTACTTACTACTAAAAGACAAGTTGTCGAGTATGTTCACTATTTTATTCAAGGACTGAATTACAATAAGAAACATCTTTTTAATGTACCCTAAGATTTTTTGTTAAAATAAAGCCAATAATGAAATTTTTTGTGGTACCCTTTTATTTAGAAAAGTATTGAAATACATTTTGGTACCGCTAATATTGGTATGGAGACAACCCTAATATACACACATATACAGTTTTGTATGATGTACTCTGTATATCTTAATGAGCAACTTTAAAGTGATGCAGTTAAATAATAGGAATGAAAATATTACGCCTTTATATTATTTTGGAGTGTTAGCATTGAGACACTTCTTGTTGACATCTATTCAATCAGTTGCCGGGTGACATGAGCGGGTTTGGAAAACCGTGGCCTTCCAGATTGATAGTGTTGCTAGTCGCTCCTCCCACCGCTCAGTCGCCATCCAGAGGCCAACACTTGGCAGCCATCTTTAAGCAAACAGATCGTATCCCTGGTGCTCCCAAGCATCATGATACGGGCCCCCGTTTCTCATGCATGGTTCACTCCAACCGCCACTGGAGGTCTGGGCCTCAGGGTCTTTGTTATGACCCACAATGGCTCTATTCTCCACCAGTTGTAAGAGCTGCGAGACATTGGACACCATTGTGACTCATGGTAACATGACCTCAGACACATGGGAGTGTTCTTCAACTCCATGACATCTCAGATGCTTTGGGAACGCTCACATGCTGAGTGATACTTGAAGTAGTAAAGCAGTTGAGATATTCCATCATATTTAGCCTGACCCCTACAGTGATCTCACTTAAAGGCTCTGGTTTGTATTACTTGCAGTTGATTTCCTTTCATATTGGCAAGACAACTCCATGACATCAGATTTGACAAGCGTTAAAAATCGTCTCTTATGACTTTCTCTAAACTTTCATGAACAGGACAAATCCAGAGGGGAAACAAAGCTCTTGCAAGTGTGAAGTTCTTCCCGATGTATTAAAGCTCATGCCCTGTTGAGGTTGACTTACATAGCCACATTAATACAGGCATTATTAGACATATTGCATGTTTGGTTTAGGAGTTAGACTTGAAACTATTTTTTATTGCTTCAAACACATTTTCTCGGGATTCTAAGAACATTATTGAGTAGAGAAAACTAATATTTGTGTTTTCAAACCTTACAAAAGCACATGTCTCTAGTAAAACTCACGAAGATACATTAATACAGGCATTATTAGACATATTGCATGTTTGGTTTAGGAGTTATGCTTGAAACTATTTTTTATTGCTTCAAACGCATTTTCTCAGGATTCTAAGAACATTATTGAGTAAAAAAAACTCATATTTGTGTTTTCAAACCTTACAAAAGCACATGTTTCTAGTAAAACTCACAGAGATACATTAATACAAGCATTATTAGACATATTGCATGTTTGGTTTAAGAGTTATGCTTGAAACTATTTTTTATTGCTACAAACGCATTTTCTCTGGATTCTAAGAAAATGACTCTCATATTGAGTGAAAACAATTTTTTGTGTTTGCAAACCTTACAAAAGCACATGTCTCTAGTAATACTCACAAAGATACATTAATACAGGCATTATTAGACAATATGACAGTAATGTTCTTAGAATCCTGAGAAAATATGTTTGAAGCAATAAAAAATAGTTTCAAGCATAACTCCTAAACCAAACATGCACTATGTCTAATAATGCCTGTATTAATGTATCTTCGTGAGTTTTACTAGAGGCATGTGCTTTTGTAAGGTTTTCAAACACAAAAAATAGTTTTTTACTCAATATGACATTAATGTTCTTAGAATTCTGAGAAAATGCATTTGAAGCAATATCTTTCTTTCAAGCATAACTCCTAAACCAAACATGCAATATGTCTAATAATGCCTGTATTAATGTATCTTTGTATGTTTTACTACAAACATGTGCTTTTGTAAGGTTTGCAAACACAAAAATGTGTTTTTTACTTAATATGACAGTAATGTTCTTAGTAAAAAACACATTTTTGTTTGTATAAACTTATAAAAGAACATGTATCTAGTAAAACTCACAAATATACATTAATACAGGCATTATTATACATATTGCATGTTTTGTTTAGGAGTTATGCTTGAAACTATTTGTTATTGCTTCAAACGCATTTTCTCAGGATTCTAAGAACATTATTGAGTAAAACAAACCTCATATTTGTGTTTTCAAACCTTACAAAAGCACATGTTTCCAGTAAAACTCATAAAGATACATTAATACAGGCATTATTAGACATGTTGCATGTTTGGTTTAGGAGTTATCCTTGAAAAAAAATGTTATTGCTTCAAATGTATTATCTCAGGATTCTAAGAACATTACTGTCATATTGAGTAAAAAACTAATTGTTGTGTTTGCAAACCTTACAAAAGCACATGTTTCTAGTAAAACTCACAAAGATACATTAATACAGGCACTATTAGACATATTGCGTGTTTGGTTTAGGAGTTATGCTTGAATCTGCTTTTTATTGGTTCAAACACATTTTCTCTGGAGTCTAAGAAAATTACTCTCATATTGAGTGAAAACTAATTTTTGTGTTTGCAAAACTTACAAAAGCACATGTCTCTAGTAAAACTCAGAAAGATGCATTAATACAGGCATTATTAGACATATTGCATGTTTGGTTTAGGAGTTATGCTTGAAACAATTTTGTATTGCTTCAAACGCATTATCTCAGGATTATAAGAACATTACTGTCATCCATCCATCCATTTTCTACCGCTTATTCCCTTCGGGGTCACGGGGGGCGCTGAAGCCTATCTCAGCTACAATCGGGCATTACTGTCATATTGAGTAAAAAAACAATTTTTGTGTAGGCAAACCTTACAAAAGCACACGTCTCTACGGACAGATCGAAAGGTCCAATCACAGGAAGCACAGGCTTTACTTTTGTGGTACAAAGGATAGCACTTTTTAAAGAAAGCACAACAAAGAGTTTGGCAGCGCGTACAGTCCAGCTATTGGCCATCACAGCAGCACTACAGTGGGTAGAAGAGTCACAGCTAAAAAACAGGTGGTGGTCTGCTCCGACTCAAGGTCAGCGTTAATCACTATTCCGTATTTTAGGTCGCAAAGAAGACAATATATAGTTAATTAGATGTATGTAAAACATATTGTTCAGGCTTGAGAGGGTGAAACCAGCATAAGGATAAAGTTAAAGTACCACTGATAGTCACACACACACTAAGTGTGGTGAAATTCCTATAGGTTCTGGCTGATAAATTGGCAGATCAGCTGGCAAAGCTCTAGAGCAGTACAGAGAGATACCTCTCAGTAAGGCAGAGACAAAATCATTGATTAAAGACAAATCTTTTGAAAGAGTGGTAAACACACTGGGACACAAGTACAACAGGAAGACAATTACATGCTATACAGAGCACATGAAGAGTGGGAAGAACTGTAAGGGGGAGCACAGAAGAGGAAGAAATCGTATCTACGGATGGGAATTGATAAGAATTTTCGACTGTGCCTAACGATTTGGCTCCTTAACAGTTCTCTTATAGATTTCTTACTTGGAAAATAGAGAAAAAGGGTGGATTAACATCAATCTTTTTGGTTTGGAGGTAATTTGATTACAAAGCCTACAGTGAGGTGCATATGCTGCATAAATAAATAAAAAAGAGTTTAACAAAATAAAACGTGGAACTGACACAATAATGTAACATTTAATAACATGTGATATTAACTTATTACATGCAAAGTGGATATGTCAATCCTTTATGTATTATAATTGTGATGAATAGTGATGTAATGGCTTTTTTGCCGATATCCGATATTCCGATATTGTCCAACTCTTAATTACAGATTCCGATATCAACCGATACCGATATATACAGTTGTGGAATTAACACATTATTATGCCTAATTCTGTTGTGATGCCCCGCTGGATGCATTAAACAATGTAACAAGGTTTTCCAAAATAAATCAACTCAAGTTATGGAAAAAAGTGCCAACATGGCACTGCCATATTTATTATTGAAGTCACAAAGTGCATTATTTTTTTAAACATGCCTCAAAACAGCAGCTTGGAATTTGGGACATGCTCTCCCTGAGATAATCCTGATACTCACTACAACTATGGGAAATACTATACTAGGACTTTCACAAAGTGCTTTTTTTTTTAAACATGCCTCAAAACAACAGCTACAAAAACAATGAAGGCACACAGCTTGAATCCAGAGTTTACTAGAGTAATAAAGTAAACAATAACATAGTCCTCATTTAGGTTCAAGGTTTTATTCGTCACATGCAGAGTACACCACAGTGAAATGCTTTTTTCCATGCTCTTCAGATTTTGCGTACAGTGGGATCCAACACTAGTTGCTGAATCTAATACACTAAATACAAAAAATACAAAAATTTGAATAGCTCTGATGTACATTAATTCCAAGACAATAAGTTGCACAATAAGTCCCAGTAGTTATGGTAGAAGTATCAGTACAAGTAAAAGTACAGTAGTCACATACAGTACCAGTGCAATGTCAAATAGTATAACAGTATATACAGTATACACCAGGGGTGGGCAATTAATTTTTACCGGGGGCCGCATGAGCAACCCGAGCACTGCTGGAGGGCCACATCGACAATATTTCAATTAAATTTTGCTCAATATTATTTTTTATATATACCGTAAGATAAATAATAATAATAATAATTAATAATAATAATAGTAATACTTCAACATAGTGTGTGTAACAGCATTCCATGACTAATATAAATAAATTAACATTAATAATAAATGACAGTAAAATAAGCACACGTATGACTGAGGAGTCATAGTGTAACTTTGTGTGGTGTTTGAGTTGTCCGACTTTTTGTGTGGCCATAAACGCACCAGTGGTTTAGTGCTATGCGTGTTGGTGACAGATGACAAGTTGGTCTTGGCCTGGTTTGTACGGCAGAAAATGACTAGTTTTTCGAGATAGAATTGTTTTACTCATGTTTTTGGTGTGGTTATGTCCGAATATAAACAGTTTTGCTCAATAAAGTGATCGATATAATTCCTGGCCTCGAAGCATCTCGATAGACGTTACAATAATTGAACGGTGTTGACGAACACCGTTAGGGCCGCTTGTTGTCACTGTCACTCAGAGTTGCATTGCAAAATTACATAGAATAAATATGTTTATTTTGTTTAGAATTCAGATGGGATTTGATTTGGTGCGCGGCATATATTTGCTGCGCGCAGCGGACGTTTGAGCAGTGCGCAATTGCGCAGGCACGCACCTTAGAGGGAACGTTGCTTTGCAGTCCATGTCTTGTTGGAAACACGCCATTCGTCATCAACTTTTCTCTTTTTAGCGTCTCGGGTGTAAACCGTGCATCACTTGTCGCTGCATGTGCACCTTCACTCGCAGGTTACACACGGACACACGCGCATAAATAATACTTTTCAAAATAAAAGCAGCACAGTTGTATTGCGCGCACGACATAGATGTTTTTTCAACTTTATTTTGTGATTGCAGCTGTTCACATTCACTCACAATCACGCACACGCATACGTCCACACGGAAGTAATACAAATAACGATTTTCAAAACAAAAGCAGCACCGTTGTATTGCACACTCGACATAGATACTTTTTTTAATGTATTTTGTAATTTATAATTGGCCTCACGCGGGCCGGACAGGGACGCACAAAGGGCCGGATGCGGGCCGCAGAATGCCCAGGTCTGGTATACACAGTATATACAGTATAGGAAGTAATAAATATTAAGGTGTCTACAGTTCTTTTGGAAGTTGAGTAGTGACAGTAGTATGAACAGAGGTAATGGAACAGCATGACTTCTTTATACTCTTGTTTTTACATTATTTACAGTCATTGAATGAAGAGTACAGTGGTAAGTAAAGTGATTCTGGTGCGTGCGGTTTTGTGCAATTGTGATAAGTGTTAATCAGCGGTGCAGTTGAGCAGTCTGATGGCTTGGGGATAGAAGCTCCTCCTGAGTCTCTCCGTGTTGGCCATGAGACTCCGGTATCGCTTGCCTGACTGCAGCAGTGAGAAAAGGCAGTTGCTTGGGTGGCTAGAGTCCCTCACTATTCTCTTGGCCTTGGATCTACACAGCCTGGTGTAGATGTTGCAGATGGTTAAGAGCACACCTCCGATGGTGCGCTCGGCTGATCTGGCCACTCTCTGCAGTCTGTTGTGGTCGTGTGCGGTGCTATTCCCAAACCAGGAGGTGATATTTCCAGTCATGACACTCTCTGTTGTGCATGAGTAGAAGTTCTGAGGATCTTGTGGTTTAGCTTGAACTTCCTGAGTCTCCTGAGGAAGTAGAGACGCTGTCGTGCCTTTTTCACCACGTTGTCTATGTGTGTGGTCCAGGACAGGTCTTCTGTCTGAACTACTCAATTTAAGGAACTGATTCTAGTGATTCAGTACAGTCAAAAGAACTGCCGATCCCATCACTACCTCCGTTCACTGCAAGCTGCAAAGTGTGCGCCATGCAGGGCAGACTAGCCATCGTAGCTTTTGCCATATTGCGTGCGTTGTCCCTGACCACAATGTGGGCTTTCGCCTTGGGGTGGTTTTTGTTGTATTTTTGTTTTTTCTCGTCGGAGTCTTTAAGCGACAACTGTGTGGTACTACTTTTTTCCGGTGTTTGCTTTTCATCCATCTTCCGCTTGTATTCATCGTGTATCTCCTTATGTTTCTTGAAGAGTTGGGAGATCAAATTGCTCGTATTAAAGGCCTACTGAAATGAATTTTTTTTATTTAAACGGGGATAGCAGATCTATTCTATGTGTCATACTTGATCATTTCGCGATATTGCCATATTTTTGCTGAAAGGATTTAGTATAGAACAACGACGATAAAGATTGCAACTTTTGGTATCTGATAAAAAAAAGGCTTGCCCCTACCGGAAGTAGCGTGACGTAGTCAGTTGAACATATACGCAAAGTTCCCTATTGTTTACAATGATGGCCGCATGAAGTGAGAGAGATTCGGACCGAGAAAGCGACAATGTCCCCATTAATTTGAGCGAGGATGAAAGATTTGTGGATGAGTAAAGTGCAAGTGAAGGACTAGTGGGGAGTTGAAGCTATTCAGATAGGGAAGATGCTGTGAGAGCCGGGGGTGACCTGATATTCAGCTGGGAATGACTACAACAGTAAATAAACACAAGACATATATATACTCTATTAGCCACAACACAACCAGGCTTATATTTAATATGCCACAAATTAATCCTGCATAAAAACACCTGCGTGTTTGTTACGCTAGCTCCTAGCTCCTCTGCTAGCTCCTAGCTCCATAGAACACGCCAATACAATTCAAACACCTGATCAACACACACAATCACTCAGCCCAAAAGACCGTTCACCTAACCCAAGGTTCATAAAGCTTATATATTTTTAAAAAGTTACGTACATACGCAAAAAAAAGTTGCGCACATACGGTCAAGCGATCAAATGTTTAGAAGCCAAAGCTGCATACTCACAGTAGCACGTCTGCGTCTTTGTCATCCAAATCAAAGTAATCCTGGTAAGAGTCTGTGTTGTCCCAGTTCTCTACAGGCGTCTGTGTATCTGGTTAGAGTCTCTGTTATCCGAGTTCTTCAATCTTGACTGCATCTTCCGGGAATGTAAACAAAGAAGCGCCGGCTGTGTACTGTTGTTGCTGACTACGTTCGAAAAATACGTCCATTTCGCACCGACAACTTTCTTCTTTGCTTGCTCAGCTTCCTTCTCCATAATGCAATGAACATGATTGCAACAGATTCACGAACACAGATGTCCAGAATACTGTGGAATTATGAAATGAAAACAGAGCTTTTTCGTATTGGCTTCAATGTGGAAGGCATACGTCACGCGCATACGTCATCCTCAGAGGCGTTTCGAACCGGAAGTTTAGCGGCAAATTTAAAATGTCACTTTATAAGTTAACCCGGCCGTATTGGCATGTGTTATAATGTTAAGATTTCATCATTGATATATAAACTATCAGACTGCGTGGTCGGTAGTAGTGGGTTTCAGTAGGCCTTTAAAGGAAGACGTCTTGGTTCCTCCTCGCAGGAAAACATGCAACTGACAGTTGAACATTCACCTACCCAAAATCAGGAGCACTGTGACAAATGTCTGAAAGCTTTTGACCACAAACTTAGTCGCTGGAGCGGGAACTGCCCGGATTATGTGACGGATGTAATGAGGTAGAGTCAATGGAACATGAAATGGTTTATTATGGGAAATACAGTCCTGGACAGGAAAGAGAAAACTAAGAGAGGAAGTTAAATGACATGGACAGAAGGAGAGTACTCTTTAAGGGGTACCCAACGGCAACCAAAAATCTTTTGTGGAGTTTCTGGAAGAGATGTGTTTATGGAATATAATTTAGTTTAGATATTTAAGTTGCCTCGCCGTATTAGCAGTAGCACAAGCATAATTTGTTTGCTGCCTCGATGTTTGCAGAAAAGACTACAATGTTTGTTTTTGACTTACCTGATTCTGACCAGTTGGAAATACATTCTTTAATTGCCACACAGTAAAAGTTTCATCATATTTGTCATGTAAGCTCCTTTTCATTGTATAAAAGTATGTTTATTTTAAAGTTAAGCTTGTGGTATCGTATTCAAAAAGGTGCATCAACAAAATATTGAGCAAAGGCTGTCAATAATTATGTACATGTGATTTGTTTGTTTTTTAGTTTTATTAGATTTGTAAAATACATTTTTTAAACTTTTCATATTATCGTTACGGGCTATTGTGTGTAGAATTTGGAGGATAGGAATGAATTTATTCCATTTAGGAATCAGGCTGTAACATAACAAAATGTGGAAAAAGTGAAGTGCTGTGAATACTTAAGGATGCATTGTATTGATGCGATTTACAATAGGAGATGTGTTCCGAGGACCGGTAGTTTTTGGTACTGGTTCCTAATTGGTTCGATCCAGGAGGATCGTTAAGATTCTGGATAAATGATACAGCTCCATGCGCGCACTGTCACATTCACTTACTTACTGTTGGTGCTGCTGCAAAGCAAAAAAAAAAATCAGTTTGGAATAATGACAAATAAGGAAACACCACACCAAAGTTTGCAAAAAAAGACTCTGAATCGAAGATGGCCGCCGTGAGCAACGTGAGCTGAGACCGTCTCTACACAAAGTCCCAGTATGTAATGTTATAAATGGCATAAACGCGCCAGTGACACAAGATTTGAAGTCGTTTTCGTTATATATATCCACCTCTCTGCAATTGGTGAGATATATACTACTCACGAGGGTGATTTGGCTGAAAATAAGGTGCCTCGAACGCCGAGTGACTCATTGTTCCCCTGCAACCATGCCACAACGCGGATCAAAGGAATCTAAACGCGCCTGTGATCAATTGTCCTCTAGTGAATTGGACAAAAATGCAACGTTTACTCCGGACGATCGAAAAATGTTGCAAGCTATGCTTGAAAAACTTGGAAAACTGGACATTTTGGATGACCTTAAAACTGACGTTTCAGAGCTGAAAAAATCAGTCGAGCACAATCACGCTGAAATGGTGGAGATAAAAAAGGGACAAACAACGCTAAAAGTGGAGTTAACAAGCCTGAAACTCGAAACTACTAGACTGACAGCGGAGAATGAGAAATTAAAGGCGGACTTGTTGGAACTCCGCTGCAGGAGCATGCGGGACAACTTGCTAATCATGGGAATTAGCGAAGATGGAGGAGAAACTTACAGCATCGCGGAGAACCTCGTCAGAGCCTTTCTGAAGGAGCAACTCGGCATCCCGGAGGAAGAAGTCAAGAGGATCCAGATGGAACGAGCACACAGGATTGGCAGACGCAAGGAGGAGGCTAGACCGAGACCTATGCTTGTAAAGTTTAGTAACTCCAAATGCAAAGACGAAGTGCTTGCTCTCTCCAGAAGACTGAAAGGTACCACATTTTTCATGACCAGCCAATACCCAATCGAGGTGGTGGAGAAACGACGTAAGTTAATTCCAATTATGAAGTCCTTAAGGCAGAAAGGACAACAAGCTCGTCTTGTTGTGGATAAACTGTACGTTAACGGTGAGCTGTACTGAAGCATGTGAGGAACAATAACAATGTCGCGCCATGATTACGTCATTGCGACATTGCCATGGTGACGACTTGACGGATATGAATTGACATTTTGTTTTTGGAGCTTTTTAGTTTATTCTGGGACTGGACAATGTAGTTAGATGTTGGGAAACGGTCAGCGAATAATATATTTTGGGGGGTATGTGTTTGTTTGTCTTGTGTGCTGTGGTGTGAATGGTGTGTCTGTGGGTTTATTAGAGGGCATATTGGTTTCCTTGGAAATAGCAGGTGATGCTGCAGTTTTTTGTTACAAGATTTTCATGTCTATGAAACTTATGGTATTAAGAGAATCAATAACATATATTATAAATGTACTCAGGTCATATGGTTTATAGCAGGGGTGGGCAATTAATTTTTACCGGGGGCCGCATGAGCAACCTGAGCACTGCTGGAGGGCCACACCGACAATATTTCAATTAAATTTTGCTCAAATTATTTTTAATATACCGTAAGATAAATAATAATAATAATACAATTTTCATTTAACCTAACTTATCTTTATACAAAAGCAGATGGCTTATAATGGTTTTATTTTTAATACTTTCTTACACAACACTTCCTGATGTATAATACAATGCAAAAATTTCAATTTCTGTCACTTTATCCTGCATCCTCTTTGTTGTGAACGTAGCACACCTGTAAGGTGATTGGCGAAGAAGGAGGAAGCGTTGCTAATGAGGAGTGAGGATAGAAGTGCGTGTGGAAAAAACGAGTTAAGTTGAGCTGTGTTAGTATAGTTTGCTCAATAAAAGTTTAAAAAGAGCGTCAGACTTGGTGTGCACTTCTTCTGGACGCTACAATTGGTGTCAGAAGTGGGATGAAATGCCTCCCAGTTCGCCTTGCCATCAAACCTGGGAGTCTTCATTGAGGGCGGAATTCCCCCATGCCAAGCAGCGTGCGCTGCACCTGTAGACGCTGCCTCTCTCCTTCCTCCCTTTCTCTCTCTCTCTTTGCGGCGAGCTTCTCACGTCCGGGATACACACAGACATCTGCAGTGCTGCCGGCACCTTAAGTCCCCACTCAATGTCCTTTCCCTCCCGTTCCATCTTGACAAAGTCGCCAGGAAACATCGTGGCACGTACCTCCCGATGACGTAGCAGGCTGAGCACACAAGCAGCGCAGTATGCGCACACAATTAAGCAGCGGCAGTATGCACAAAGTTTTACTTATGATACCAAATGTAGCGTCCAGAAGAAGTGCACACCAAGTCTGACGCTCTTTTTAAACTTTTATTGAGCAACCTATACTAACACAGCTCAACTTATCTCGTTCCTTCCACACGCACGGCCATCCTCACTCCTCATTTCCGCAACTCAAAATCACAACATCAACTTCAGCAGGTCATTACACTATATTCTTTAAACACAGCAACCTGTGCAGTCCATGTCTTGTTGAAAACACGCCATTTGTCATCAACTTTTCTTTTTTAGCGTCTCGGGGATAACCGGGCATCACTTGTCACTGTGCGCCTTCACTCACAAGACATACGGCCATAAATAACACTTTTCAAAATAAAAGCAGCACAGTTGTATTGCACGCACGACATAGATGTTTTTTTTAAATTTATTTTGTAATTTGTGATTGCCGCTGCGCCACGAGCATACGTCAACACGGAAGTAATACAAATAACTCTTTTCAAAACAAAAGCAGCACCGTTGTATTGCACACTCGAAATAGATACTTTTTAAAATGTATTTTGTAATTTATGATTGGCCTCACGCAGGCCGGACAGGGACGTACAAAGGGCCGGATGCGGCCCGCGGGCCGCAGAATGCCCAGGTCTGGTTTATAGGAACGATAATGATAATTAAGTTGGAATAATTAGTTATAATTGCAATGGTCTTGCAGACAATAGAAAAAGAAAACTTATATTTATATGGCTGAAGGAAAAAAACCCAGATATTTTTTGTCTTCGAGAAACGCATTCAACAAATTTAGATGAAGAAAAATGGAAAAAAGAATGGAATGGTCCGATTTTTTTTTCACATGGTCACAGAAATTCAAAAGGTGTTATGATTTTGATAAAAAAAAACTTTTAATTTTCAATTTAACTCTATGGAAAAAGACTTACAAGGACGCTGGTTAATATTAAATATGATTATTCAGGGTCAAAAGATGTGTGTTTTGAATCTGTATTTGCCAAATGTTGATGAACCTTCCTTCTTTGAAGAAATAAGTGACATGTTGCAAGAACAACAAGGGGAAATTATTACTGTGGGGGACTTTAATGTTGCTTTGGATAAAGTTCTGGACCGAAAAGGGAATTTTTCAATGGATTATCATCCTCAATCTTTACAAACGGTTCAAAATGTTATGGATGCATTTGATTTAATTGATATCTGGAGATTCAAAAATACGGTATACAGTACGGTATACATGGAGAAACCAGGCGAGTCGTATTGACTATTTTTTGATATCATTTTCATTGCTAAACAAAGTGACTGCAATATCAATCGATGATAAATTGCGTTTTGATCATTGTTGGGACTAACGCGTTACAATGTAACGCCGTTAGTTTCGTCGGTAACTAGTAATCTAACACGTTATTTTTTATATTCAGTAACTCAGTTACCGTTACTACATGATGCGTTACTGCGTTATTTTACGTTACTTTTTATGTAGTATTGGCTAGAAACAGAAGATCTGAGTGTGTTTTGTGGCAGCGCTGCGGTGTCGTTCTTCTGAATCTCTTGTGTCACACGGAGGAGGCGCTCTGTGTGTGTGTCTGAGTGTGGGAAGGTGAGGGAGGGGAGGGGTGCGCGCAGCAGCATTCGTGAGGGAGGGGCGGAGACAGAGAGAGCGAGAGAGTTGTTAACACGCATGCGTCGCCAGGCTCAGCTTTTTATTGATAGATTTATCAGATTACATTTTTAATAACCAAAACAGGGGTGTCAAAAGTGTGCCCCGGAGGCCATTTGCGGCCCACAGCTAATGTTTTAAAGGCCCACAGCACATTCTAAAAATACTATTAAAATAAACAAAAACATAACAAAAGTGAAATAAAAAAGCTTAAAGGTGAAATGTAATTTAGAAAACGTTGCAATGTTGACTAATAAAACAAAGCTGGTTTTTTTTCTTTCAAACTGTCATTGCTCAAAACATGATATATTGAATCAAAATTAATGTTATTATGAATTATAGTAAACACACTCTGTCAATTCTCTTATATACTCTTTATTTCTAGACTTCTAGAGTGTTTGATTATCACATCACTCAAAATGTATAAAAAATAAAGTTCACAAACATAAAGAGGGATCCTAGTGGGCCAGGCCAATATTTCCTTATCTCTAAATTAAAACTGGGGAAATGTGTAGAGTGTTCTGGGAAAAAACGCCTGGTTAGGCTTTGGTATGTAAAAATAAAGTTAAAGTACGTATTTGGTTTACAGCTACGTTTGTTGTGTTTACTAAGGGGAGGTGACGGCAAACATACACCAGGGGGAAGTATATACAAATATTTATTATATATATATGGACAATATATATATATATATAATAATACTAAACAATACAACTAAACTAAGGAAATGGAGTGTGAACTAGAATACAAGAGTGTGTATGGCGTAAGACTATGTGTAGTATTTAACTGGAATGTGTGTTACCAAGTGTTGAACGAGATACGAGGAAGTCCAGGGGGCAGACAGGTGATCCGGGATACACGCGGGGGTCCGTGGGGCTGAGAGGGTCGTCAAGAAGTCAGAGTCCAAAGTGGGGGGTCGAGGATCAAGGGATGCAGTCAGAATCCAGAGGGGTCCAGAGAAGTGAGGCGCACAGCTCACTTCCAAGGCGACGGAGGGAATTGGTACACCATGAGAAAACTAAGTTCCCGCGCCGATCCTTGGGTCCACCCTGCCTTTATCCGGCACACCCTCATCAGTAACAGGTGCGCAGATAACCAGTGAGTATTTGCAGCTGGCGGCTGCTGCAGGGCGGAGACGCGCGCGGCGCGTCCCTGGGTTTGCGCGGCCGTGGGCGTGTCCCAAGGTGCGCATGGCAGGCAGGGGTCTGAGCCATAACAACGTTGTTATTATGCTGTTTGTTACTTATGTATGTTATGTTGCAGCTATTTAAAATAGTTTTGTCAATTTGTTCTGGCCTGAAATAAGTTGGCCCTTTGAAACATATCTTTGTCTTTGTGTGTTGTATGTAGAGCACATTGCTTAGCAGAGTTCAGTGATGCAAATGCATGTCAAGTTGATCAACAGATTGTATTATTCTCCAGTGCAATAACAGTACTGAAATGAAGGCTAAAAGGGCATTAATGGGAGCTTTAAAAAAAGAAGTAACTAAATAGTTACTTTTCACAGTAACGCATTACTTTTTGGTGTAAGTAACTGAGTTAGTAACTGAGTTACTTTTTAAATAAAGTAACTAGTAAATGTAACTAGTTACTGGTTTTCAGTAACTAACCCAACACTGGTTCTGATCATAATTGTATAGGATTAAATATTGCAATTGAAGATAATACACGTGGGCCCGGATATTGGAAGTTTAATCAAATGCTTCTACAGGATGATGAATTTATTGAAAAAACAAATAATAAAAAAAATTATGTAGGATCATCAAATCCCCAAATGGTCTGGAAAGCCTTCAAATGTTGTTTTAGGGGATATGCCTGTGCGTACTCTTTATGAAAAAAAAAACAACTTAAAATGGCAGAACAGCAATTAAAGAAAGAAATTGAGGATTTACAAAAAAACATTGATAGTAATGATAATCTAACTAGTGAGCAACTGAATACCTTTACAGCCAAACAAGAGAAGTTAGCAGATTTAGTTGAAAAACAATTATTGAAAAGTTATGACTGCAACAGAGCAATCTGGATGAAAAAAGGTGAGAAGTGTTCAAAATTCTTTTTAAATATCCAAACAAAAAATTGTTCTAAAAAGAACATTTCCAAGCTTATTAAAACAAATGGAAAGGTATTGGATACACACACCACATTGTTGAAGGAAATGGAAAATTACTTTAAAAATATTTTTTCTAATCCGGTAATTCCTCCTGAAACTACACATTTTTTTCCATAAAATTATGAAAGAAAATTGAATTCAGAAGAAAGCTATTCATGTGAAGGCCTCATTAGAGAGGAAGAACTTGTGGAAGATGTTAAGTCTTTTCATCCAGGGAAAACCCCAGGATTAGATGGAATACCTATTGAGGTTTATCAAGTATTTTATGAAGAGGTTAAGAAACCATTGCTCTCTAGTTTTAAATACTCATATAAAACAGGTTTTTTGTCTAACACTCAAACAGAAGGTATTATTTCTTTAAAATTGAAACAGGAAATAAATGGTCAGTGTGAAGACCCAGTTTATCTAAAAAATTGGAGACCAATAACACTTCAGTGTTACGATGCTAAGATACTGACAAAATGTTTGGCTACACGACTCAAGTCTGTTTTGTCAAATATTATTCACCAAAATCAATCAGGTTTTTCTACAAGGAAGAAACGTAGGAAACAATATTAGGCAGTTATTAGAAATTATAGAAAATTATAATATGGAAAATAAAAGAGGATTAATTTTTATAGCCGACCTGGAGAAGGCATTTGACAAAATTAGCTTAGATTTTATTTGTAAAAGCTTAGTTTTTTTAAATTTTGGCAACTCCTTATTACACTGGATCAAGACGCTATATAATAAAACTAACTGTAGAATTATCAATAATGGATACATCTCTGGGACAATACCTCTATTAAGAGGTCAAAACAAGGGTGCTCTTTGTCTCCATACTTATTTGTTATTGCTATGGAAATATTGGCGATTAAAGTTAGATTGAATGAAAATATTGAAGGGCTCAGTAATAATAATATTGAAAGTAAAATAACAATGTATACAGACGATACAAGCTTCTTTATCAGCCCCAATCCTCATTGTTTGCGGAACCTTCTTGATCTTTTGGACATATTTTCACAGCAATCTGGATTTAAGCTTAATTATGATAAATGTAACATTTTAAGGATCGGAAATCTAAAGGGAACGTCCTTCCGAATGGAATGCAAAGTGCCTATTTTGTGGACAGATGGACCAGTTAACATACTTGGTGTTGTTGTCCCAGAGAATCTGGAAGGTCTAGGCTCAGTAAATTATGATAATCGACTAAGAAAGCTGGATAAAATTATGCAATTATGGAAAGGGAAATCCTTAACCTTGTATGGTAAAATATCTATTGTCAACTCGTTAATTATTCCTCAATTTATTTATTTGTTTTTGTCATTACCAGCTCCATCACAAAACTTTTTTAAGATTTGTGAGCGGAGGGTCTTCGATTTTGTCTGGGACGGCAAACCAGAAAAGATTAAAAGAAAGGTTTTGTACAATGAGTATGAATATGGGGGCCTGAAACTTGTCAACCTTGAAGCTATGTGTCTGTCTTTAAAAGCATACATTTTTCCAAAGATGTTTTTAAACACTAAGTGGTACACAAGTGTCCTGTTGGACAAAAAACATGTACTGTTTCAAAAGAAATTGTATGCGTTTTTACAAGTGATCCCCTCCCATTTTTCTTATGTAGAGAGTGTGCTGGGAAACATGGCGGGGTTCATAAGGAAACAATCCACTCATGGTGGTGTTTTCAATTTTATGTGCCAGAAAAAAGACACAATATTTTGCAGCAGATAATATGGATGAACTCTAATATTGTAATAGATGGAAAGCCTTTCTTTTGGAAAAATATGTTTGAACGAGGAATCATTTTTGTCAATGATATTATCAATGAGAATGGTAAAATTATGAAGTATAAGGAATTTAGAACTATGTATGGTGATGCTTGTTCAAGCTTTTCATTTAATCAACTAACTGGAGTAATTGGGAAAAGATGGAAACAAATAATTAATATGGAACTACTAAATTATTAGTTTGTAAACCTCTAATAAGAAATTCTAGTTGGCAAAAAGGAACTAAAATAAATAGAAAAATATATAATTTTTATTTAATAAAGAAATCTTTGAAAGCTGTCCCATACAACACATATGGAAAATGGGAGGACTTTATGACTGCCCGTTACCGTGGGATGCCATATTCAAACTAATCTACAAAACTACTATCAATGTGCAAAATCGTTATTTTCAAATTAAAATGATTTATAATTTCTTACCCACGGGGAAAATGTTAAAACTATGGAATATGACAGAGTCAAATGATTGCCAATTTTGTTGTCAGGAATCTGAATCCACCCTTCATTTGTTTTGGCATTGTCATATTGTGTCTTCCTTTTGGGTGGAAGTTGAAAAAATGTGTTTAAGTATTGGTTTGTTTATGAAGCTTGATGTGGTTTCTGTTATTTTAGGAGAGTTCATTGACAGTCATGATTTAGTCAATTTAATTATAGTACTCGGTAAAAGGTTTATTTTTAAGGCCAAAAACAGATATTCACTTAGTATTACTTTCTTTAAAACATTTATTCAGTATTTTTTAACTTTAGAAAGCTATATGGTTGAAAACGATAATGATGGCAAAAAACATAAAAAAAGATGGGAAGTCCTCAAAGGCTTATTTTGAAAATGTAGTTATGTTTATAGATATGCAACAACAACAACATATATGCTATCTGTTGTTGTGTTCCCTAGTTTTGAGTGTACAAAAATAAAGGTGTGTGTTACTGAGTCTGACCTGGACATAATCTGGACTGTACATAAATGCTTATTTTGAAAATGTAACTTTGTTTATAAATTATAGGCAATCTGTTGTGTTCCCTAATTTTTCAATGTACATGGATGAAGGTGTGTGTTGCTGAGCTCGACTTGGACATTATCTGGACTGGCCCTGGTTTTAAAAACCCTTTAAACAAATCCAATTTAATTGACAACCTGGTCTGGTGAAGATAAGGTCTTTTTTTTTTTAAATAATAAAATAAAATAAGATAAATAAATAAAAAACATTTTATTGGATAAAAAAGAAAGTAAAACAATATAAAAACAATTACATAAAAAATAGTAATTTAATGAAAATGTTAGTGGACCAGCGGCACACACAATCATGTGTGCTTCAGGGACTGTGTCCCTTGCAGACTGTGTTGTCTATGTTGTGGGAACCAGAATATTGACCCCTTTTGTGTGAGTGGGTGTGGATGAGTGTGAATGGGGGAGGGATTTTTTTTGGGTTGATGCACTAATTGAAAGTGTATCTTGTGTTTTATGTTGATTTAATAGAAAAATTTAAAAAAAAAATTTTTTTTAAAAAGACTGAAAATAAGTTTGGAATAATGACAAATAAGAAAGCAACACAACACCAAAGTTTGCACACAAAAAAAGACTCTGAAAATCAGTTTGTAGTAATGACAAATAAGGAAGCAACACCACACCAAAGTTAGCAAAAAAAGACTGAAAATCAATTTGAAATAATGACAAATAAGGAAGCAACACCACACCAAAGTTTGCACACAAAAAAGGCTCTGAAAATCAGTTTAGAATAATGACAAATAAGGAAGCAACATCACACCAAAGTTTGCAAAAAAGACTGAAAATCAGCTTAGAATAATGACAAATAAGGAAGCAACACCACACCAAAGTTTGTAACAACAATATTTCCTGCTCAAAGTCACGCACGCTAAAAAGAGTTGTTGTCAGTTTGAAGTAAACACGCTTTACTCACAACAGCCACTACCACGCGTCATTAACCGTCCTCTTAGCCTTCTAGTAAACCACAGGCCGATATTAATCCACTTAAAAAAGTGAACAATTGAAGTGATATAATAATCCATAAAGTTGCTCTGAATCAAGATGGCCTCCGCTGACAGGTCTCTTAAATCCAAACAATATACATCCCTACCTACAACTGTCAATTGTTTCTGGTTTATGTTCGTTTTTATTTGTATTTTATGGTTGTTTTTACGTGTACTTAATGTGAAATCTATTTTGCTCTCTTCCAAAAGAGATTCTGAATCTCAATGAGTCTACCTTCCAGTTAAATAAATGGAAAAAAAATGACACAACTAAAAAACAAGCGAGAGGGAGACAGCAAATGTTTGCAGCAAGGCCTCATTTTTTCCATGTAAACTCATTCCACGGCACACGTTTTTGTTTCGGACCAGTTGGACTGTTGACGTGGAATTCCGGTTGAAGCGAAGGACACGTCATGGCAGCAGGCGGAGAGGAGCTAGCAAACTAGCATCCGACCCAAAAAGACCGCCCCAAATGTTTCTTGTACAAAACGTGAGTTGGCTGTAATCGGATCTCCGCTGTGGTGAGATCATGTAGGTCACCTGCTAGGAGGCTCCGTGTGCGGCTCCCTCACCTCCTTTTAGCAGGCGTCACTGCAACAAACACTTTAGTATTCTTACCAGGGACTAACAAGATGATTCAAGCACATTATTGTTATTATTATTACTATTACAAGGGAGTAATAAGCTGATTAAAGCAACACATTATTTTATTACAAGGGAGTAATAAGTTGATTAAAGCAACAAACACATTATTACTATTATTATTATTACAAGGGAGTCATAAGATGATTAAAGCAACAAACGCATTATTATTATTATGTTACAAAGGAGTAATAAGATGATTAAAGCGACACACACATTATAATTATTATTATAATCAATAATGACAATTATTTAAAAAAAATTAATTATTAATTATTATTTTTATTAGAATAATAATAAATTATTATTATTATTACATGGGAGTAATAAGATGATTAAAACACACACATTATTAGTATTTTTATTACTAATAATAATAATTATTAATTATTTATTATTATTTAATATTTATTATTATTTATTACAAGGTAGTAATAAGATGATTAAAGCAACACACACATTGTTTTTATAAGTAATATTGATAATTATTTTTAATAATGTTTTCATAAATTTGTATTTATTATAAAAAATAATAATACATCATTATTATAATACACGGGAGTAGTAAGATGATTAAAGCGACACACACATAATTATTATTATAATAAATAATGACATTTATTTTATTTTTTAAATTATTATTATTTTTATTACAAGAAGAATAAATAATTATTATTATTACAAGGGAGTAATACAATGATTAAAACACACACATTATTAGTATTATTATTACTAATAATAATAATAATTAATATGTTTTTTATTATTTAATATGTATTATTATTATTACAAGGTAGTAATGAGATTATTAAAGCAACACACACATTATTATTATAATTAATAATCATAATTATTGTTAATAATGTTTTCATTAATTATTTATTATAAAAATAATAATAAATTATTATTATTATTACAAGTGAGTATTAAGATGATTAAAGCAACACACACATTGTTATTATTAATCATAATTAATGATTTTAAAAATATATATATTATTATAATTATACTATTTTTTATTATTATTACAAGGGAATAATAAGATGATTAAAGCAACACCCACATTATTATCATTAATAATACTAATACTTAATTTATTTTTTGTTAATTAATTATTATTATTATAATCATCCATCCATGCATCCGTTTTCTACCGCTTATTCCATCATAATAATTGTTATTATTATTACAAGGGAGTAATAAGATGATTAAAGCAACAAACATTTTATTTTTGTGGATTGTTACGTTCATGTTATTGGTGACTGTATACAACATGTGGATTGTTATGTTCATGTTATTGGTGACTATACAACATGTGGATTGTTTGTTTGCAGTTGTCTTTATGTTTAAGTTAGCATGCCATGATTTGACCACTTATGAATAGATGTTCCTCCATGTGGGACTTGAACGCCCTGCTCTCAGATCAAACACCTATTTTAACGAGCGGCAACACCAGACTTGTCCTGGCTGGTCCACCATTTTTATAGAGCACTAAAAGGGGTTGCCAGATACTGTTCCTGTTCCTGGAACTTACTGTGTTGTTGGCGTGTGTGAGTCCTTGTAGTTCCACACCAACAAAAACTGCATTTAAGATGACTTTATCCTCACAAATCCAACGTTTCTCTTCACAGCAACCCCAGCAGCTGAGATGGACCTCAGATAACCTCGCCTGGCCAGTCTTCGTCCCGGTCTTCTTCTGGACCCGAACCAGACCCAGGATGGCAGATCCCACCGGCCTGAGCCCTGAGGCGGCGGGGGCCGGCGTGGCCGAGGTGGACGCCTGTAGCTTGGAGTTAGAGAGGAAGTATGACATCATCCCCGCTGTCATCTGCTCCATGTGTTGTCTCTTTGGCATCATCTACTGCTTCTTTGGTGAGGACCACAACTCAGAGTCAAAATGGCACCCGCACCATGCCATGTGATCACAAGGTTCTGACCATAACAAGAGTCTCACCATACATTGTTGACTTACTGTTTGTATATACATATATATATATATATATATATATATATATATATATATATATATATATATATATATATATATATATATATATATATATATATATATATATACATACATGCATACATACATACATACAAACAGTAAGTTTACACACATATGTGATTTATATGTTAATATATTACTGTTTATTCGTATATATGCATATATGTGTGTGTATATATGTGTATATATACAGTATATATACACACACATATATATATATATATATATATATATATATATATATATATATATATATATATATATATATATATATATATATATATATATATATATATATATATATATATATATATATATATATATATATATATATGTGTGTATACAGTTTGGGTTGCCGACCCCTGGTTTAGACTGAGCTTTCAAAAGGATTCGAAAGGATTCGTCATTCACCACTCCAAGCAACGTTTGTTAAGTTTTACAATATAACTAAAACAACTCTTACTTACTGAACCGCAGTGTCTTCATGCACATTTGTACGCGCTACCGTGATGTGATCAAGCTCGCGTCGTGAGCATTAGCTACAGTGCTAACACATTTACGAGTGTGTTTCAGTTTCGTAAATTCATCAAAACGTCACCGTGGCGTTGGAGAGCTGGCCGGGGGGTGGACCCCTCTTCTTTTTGAGTCTGTTTAGCTCAGTGGTTCTTAACCTTGTTGGAGGTGCAGAACCCCACCAGTTTCATATGCGCCTTCACCGAAACCTTCTTTAGTGAAAAATAAAATGTTATTTTTTTCAAATTAAAGACAAAGTTATGTTTTTTTACTGGTGCACAAAATGAACCGTGCATGAACATCACCTTGTTCAAAGAACAACACAAAGACAGTGCATGAACTCACAACAAATTACACACCTGCAAATTAGAGGGAAAATTGTTTGGGGGGTATCCATAATACGCCGATAGGGAGAAGTTTTTATTTACACGATGAGTTGGGTGTGTCTTGACCTCAGCGGCGGAGGCTCTGCCGAACCCCTGAGGCCGACTCACCGAACCCCTAGGGTTCGATCGAACCCAGGTTAAGAACCACTGGTTTAGCTGATTGTCGAGCTAGCTTGCGCAGCCAGTGGGTCCATGACGATGACCATACTTGCCAACCTTGAGACCTCCGAGTTCGGGAGATGGGGGTGGGCGGGGTTGGGGGGGTGGGGTTTGGTGGTAGCGGGGGTGTATATTGTAGCGTCCCGGAAGAGTTAGTGCTGCAAGGGGTTTTGGGTATTTGTTCTGTTGTGTTTACGTTGTGTTACGGTGCGGATGTTCTTCCGAAATGTGTTTGTCATTCTTGTTTGGTGTGGGTTCACAGTGTGGCGCATATTTGTAACAGTGTTAAAGTTGTTTATACGGCCACCCTCAGTGTGACCTGTATGGCTGTTGATCAAGTATGCTTTGCATTCACTTATGTAACCCCATACCTTTCCGTCTTGCAGGTTATCGCTGTTTCAAGGTGGTCATGTTCCTGTCGGGTCTGATGTACATATATATATATATATATATATATATATATATATATATATATATATATATATATATATATATATATATATATATATATATATATATATATATATATATATATATATATATATTTATATATATGTATATAGTTATATATATATATATACATATATATATATATATATATATATATATATATATATATATATATATATATATATATATATATATATATATATATATATATATATACACACGTTTTTTGATTGTGTGTATATATATATATGTGTGTGTGTGTGTGTGTGTGTATGTATATATATATATATATATATATATATATATATATATATATATATATATATATATATATACATATACATATATATATATGTGTGTGTGAATACAGTTTGGGTTGCCTACCCCTGGTTTAGACTGAGCTTTCAAAAGGATTCGAAAGGATTTGTCATTCATGTGTGTGTGTGTGTGTGTATATATGTATGTGTATATATATATATATATATATATATATATATATATATATATATATATATATATATATATATATATATATATATATATATATATATATATATATATATATATATATATATATATATATACTGTATATGTGTAAATATATGTATGTATATATATACTGTATATGTGTAAATATATGTATGTATATATATATATATATGTGTATATGTATGTATATATATGTGTGTATATATATATCTATCTATATATATATATATATAGATATATATATATATGTGTGCATATATGTATATATATATGTATGTGTATATATATATATATATACTGTTTATGTATATATATGTGTATGTGTATGTATATATATATGTGTGTATATATATATATATGTGTGTTTATATGGTTTTCCTCAATCCTCAGGAGAATCTCCTGAGGATTGAGGAAAACCCCTCATGAAACAGGCCTGTAGAGATGAAATAGTCTTGTGATTTTTTTCCCACACATACATATTACGCTCTACCACGGTATCGAGCCCTATTTTTTGGATAATCTAATTAAGATATATATATATATATATATATATATATATATATATATATATATATATATATATATATATATATATATATATATATATATATATATATATATATATATATATATATATGTATATATATATATACCTTTCCGTCTTGCAGGTTATCGCTGTTTCAAGGCGGTCATGTTCCTGTCGGGTCTGATGTTTGGCTCGGTCATCATCTTCCTGCTGTGCCACAAGGAGCATGTGCTGGACACACAGCTCAGCGTGGAGGCCAGCGCGGGCATCGGCCTGGGCATCGGTCTGCTGTGCGGCCTGGTGACCATGCTGGTGCGCAGTGTGGGCCTCTTCATGACGGGCCTCCTGCTGGGGCTCCTGCTGGCTCTGGCCGCTCTGCTGCTCACCCAGCAGTTCTACACGCCTGTCACCTTGTGGGTGCCCCTGGGGGCGCTGCTGGGATCCGGCATGCTGTTCGCCGTGCTGACTCTGCAATGGCAGAAGCTCTTCACGGTCGTCTCCACGGCGGTGTTCGGCGCCGCCATCATGACGGTTTGCGCCGACTACTTCGTGGAGATGCTGGCGTTGGCCACGCACGCGTACGAGTGCCTGCGCCTTACTCCTGGGCCGCCTCTCTGCTGGTACAGCTGGGTCATCCTCGGCATCTGGCCCGCCCTCAGCCTGGTGGGGGTCCTGGTGCAGTGGAAACTGACGCAAGACAGCTTCTCCCACACGGAGGGTAAGGACTAAGGAGCCGCCAGCACCCGCCACCAAGCTAACCTTCTCCTCTCCTAGTTGTGTTGAGTCGGCGCCAGAAGAGAGTGCAGCTGATGCGCATTCGCCAGAAGGACGGCAAGAAGCGCCAGCAGGCAGGTGGGCAGGAAGGCACGTACCGCCGTAAAGCCACCCCACTCAAACGTTACGCTGGGGACCTTCTGGCACCGGTCAGTGTCGCCCAACATGGCGTGTGCTGTGGTTTCTCTCTTTTCTTACTCCTCACCTTCTGGACTCTCGGAACTCAAAGTCTTTTTTTTTAGAAGAATCAGTCAACTTTGGACCATCATGGTCTGGAATTTAGGCTTGTAAAATTTCCACCTTAAGGCACACAAAAACATCAACAACACTTTGGGTTCCGAGGGTCCGACTGTCAGATTCTACTTGTGCATGCAATATTCCAACCGCACTGCTCTGCGTGTGTCCCTCAGAGCTACCTCCAAAGCTACCATTGCTAGCGTTTGTTGGAGTTAGTTTTAGTCTTTGTTTTCTGATAGTACTGACAATAACCATATGATTGCCATTTGTTGTGATAATGTACGCAGGCATGACCTACTTCTTCCTGAAAATAGCCTCATTTCTGTGTCAAATGTGTTGGTTAGAGATTTGTTATTGACAAAACGCTTGTCTATTCAGCTATTATGGTCCCAGCACCTCAACCCCTAGTAAGAGGCAGTGGAAGTTTGAAGTTCCTTGGATTAGCCCAGTCCATCCAGCTGGATTCGGCTGCGTATCTGGCAACCTCAGTCAGGCAGAGGGGGAGGGGACTACAGAATTTTGGCCGTGGCTGCAGTACCATTTCTAGCCACATTATTACATATGGTTCCTTTAAATGTAAATGTTAAAGCTAAACCTAAATCCTACATCTAAACCTAAATGTCTAATCTAAATCTTGATCGTAAATCTAAATTTAGCTGGTAAATCTAAACCTAAATGTTAAATATACATCTACATGACAAATCTAAACCTAAATGTTGAATCTAAGTCTAAACGTTGAATCTGATTGATTGATTGATTGAAACTTTTATTAGTAGATTGCACAGTTCAGTGCATATTCCGTACAATTGACCTCCAAATGGTAACACCCGAATAAGTTTTTCCACGTAAATCAATTCATGGTAATCTAAACATATATGTTAAATCTGAACATAGGTATAGTATTTAAACCTAAATGTTATTTATAAATCTAAATGTTAAATCGTAACCTAAATGTTAAATATAAATCTCCATGTCAAAACTAAACCTAAATGTTAAATCTAAGTATAAACGTTGAATCTAAACCTATATGTTAAATATAAATGTTAAATCTAAACCTAAATGTTTAATCTAAACCTAAATGTTTAATCTCAATGTTAAATTTAAACCTGAATGTTAAATATAAACCTAAATGTTAAATCTAAATCTAAATCTAATCTTGATAGTAAACCTAAACCTAACTGGTAAATCTAAACATATATGTTAAAACTAAACCTAAAAGTTAAATACAAATCTCAATGTCAAATGTAAACCTAAGTGTTAAATTTAAGTCTAAGCGTTGAATCTAAACCTATATGTTAAATCTGAACCTATGTATAGAATTTAAACCTAAATGTTATTTATTAATCTAAATGTTAAATCTAAACCTAAATGTTAAATATAAATCTCCATGTAAAATCTAAACCTAAATGTTAAATCTAAGTATTAAGGTATTGAGGTTGATGAAGCATATGAACATTTCTTAAACAAGTTCATAATACTTTATGACAAACATTGTCCATGGATACAACTCAGTAATAAACAGAGAAAGAATAATCAACCATGGATGACAAAAGGATTAAACAATGCTTGTACGAAGAAGAATACACTATATAGAAAATTTATAGCACAAAGAACTACAGAGGCAGAAATTAAGTAAAAAAAGTATAAAAACAAGTTAACAAACACACTACGATCATGTAGAAAAGAATATTACAGTGAATTATTGGACAAGAACAAAAATAACATGAGAGCAACATGGGGCATCCTTAAAAGCATTATTCAAAATGGCACTAAGAGGGACTACCCCCAATACTTCTTAGACGGAAATAAAAAAAAATGACAACATAAAGGAAGTAGTTGAAAGCTTCAATAATTATTTTGTAAATATTGGACCAAAATTGGAAGAAAGGATTCCAGACCCTGTTTCAATCGAGGACTATAATGATACCATAGAGCGAAATCCCAACTCCATGTTCCTCAGTAATGTGACACAGGAGGAAATAGTTACAATCGTGAAAACATTTAAATCTAAGACTTCAACTGATTGTAACGGAATTGATATGGAAACGATAAAAAAGGTTATAGAAGAGATCTCAGGACCATTAATGTATATGAGTAACCTATCATTTCAAACAGGTAAATTTCCAAACAAAATGAAAATAGCTAAAGTTGCACCAATTTATAAGACTGGAGACAAACATCAATTTACAAATTATAGACCTGTTTCTTTACTTCCACAATTTTCTAAAATCATTCAAAAACTGTTCAATAACAGATTAGAGAGATTTTTATAAATAAAAATAGAATACTCGAAGAGAACCAGTATGGATACAGAGCTAATGTTTCAACTTCAATGGCTTTAATTGAAATTACAAAAGAAATTACCAATGCAATAGATAGTAAAAATGTGCAGCAGCAGTGTTCATGGATCTAACTAAAGCATTTGACACTATTAATCACAATATTTTAATCAAAAAACTAGAACGATATGGCATCAGAGGGTTAGTCTTAAACTGGATAAGAAGTTATCTAACGAACAGGAAACAATACGTGAAGCTAGGCGAACACACGTCTACAACGCTAAATATATCTTGTGGTGTACCTCAGGGATCAATACTAGGACCTAAATTATTCAATCTCTATATAAATGACATTTGTAAAGTTACAAAATATTTAAAGTTAGTACTATTTGCGGATGATACAACAGCGTTTTGTTCAGGAGAGAACACACAGGAGATAATACAAATAATAACAGAAGAAATTAACAAATTAAAAAGATGGTTTGACAAAAACAGACTATCGTTGAATCTCAGTAAAACTAAAATAATGCTATTTGGTAACAGTAGAAGAGAAAGTCAAACACAAATACAAATAGACGGAATAGATATTGAAAGAGTAAATGAAACCAAATTTCTAGGTATAATGATTGATGATAAATTTAACTGGAAATCTCACGTAAAAAATATACAACATAAAGTAGCAAGAAACACGTCAATAATGAATAAAGCAAAACATGTTCTAGACCAAAAATCACTTCATATTCTCTACTGCTCACTAGTGTTACTATATCTGAGTTACTGTGTAGAAATATGGGGAAATAATTACAAAAGTACACTTCATTCATTAACGGTGTTACAAAAAAGATCAGTTAGAATAATACATAAAGTTGGATATAGAGAACATACAAATCCTTTATTTATTGAATCAAAGATACTGAAATTGCACGACATAGTGAATTTGCAAACAGCTAAAATTATACACAAAGCAAACTATAACCTGCTACCCAAGAATATACAACAATTCTTCTCAAAAAAAGAGGACAAATATAATCTTAGAGAAAAATTTAATTTAAAACATTTGTACGCACGTTCAACACTTAAGATCTTCAGTATATCTGTATGTGGAATTCAATTATGGAATGGATTAAGCAAAGCAATCAAACAATGTACTAATATGATCCACTTCAAGAAGCTCTTCAAACTTAAAGTGTTTACAAAGTACAAAGAAGAAGAACCATGATAAACATTCTGAATTTATTTAATTCATCCATTCTTTCACTCTCAAAATAATCTTACTTATCTCATCATATGAAATGTAACTTACTTCACCAATTATTATTTATCTATTTATTTTTATTGTGATTACTTATGGAGTACATTGTGAATAAATTGAGAACAAGAAGTGAACAAAAAAGTTTAGCAACTGTTATGTAAAAGAAAAGGGGTAGGATTAAATAAACTCTGCTTCTTCCTACTCCTTTTCGAACATGTTGAAAAGAGAAACTGGAAATTGTGATGTATCATGTTGTATGCTTGCATGTTCCAAATAAACTCAAACTCAAACTAAGTATAAACGTTGAATCTAAACCTATATGTTAAATCTGAACCTAGGTATAGAATCTAAACATAAATGTTAAATATAAATGTTTAATCTAAACCTAAATGTTTAATCTCAATGTTAAATATAAACCTTAAATCTAAATCTTATCTTGATAGTATATCTAAACCTAGCTGGTAAATCTAAACATATATGTTAAATCTAAACCTAAATGTTAAATACAAATCTCCACGTCAAATCTAAACCTAAGTGTTGAATCTAAGTCTAAACGTTGAATCTAAACCCATATGTTAAATCTGAACCTAGGTATAGAATCTCAACCTATATGTTAAATATAAATGTTATTTATAAATCTAAATGGCACACAAAAACATCAAGAACACTTTGGGTTCTGAGGGTCCGACTGTCAGATTCTACTCGTGCGTGCAATATTCCAACCGCCCTGTTCTGCGTGTGTCCCTCAGAGCTACCTCCAAAGTCTACGGGACAGACAAATGAGCACCGGCACTTCCCTTAGCAGCCAGAGCACATCCAACCAGACCACCGTGGACCTGGACTGTGACAGCGCCTCCACCGTGCCCCTCACCGCCACAAGGCCCATGGTCCGGGTCTGAGAGCCTCTCTCAAAACCCAGGACAGGGACAATGGTCTTGGTAAAGAACATGTGAGCTACTTTCTGCCCTCGTTAGTCCACCTTTCTAGCAGTGTTCTACTCCCTGTCAGGTTTTTACTGGTTGGAGGACCATTTGGCTTCTTCAGTGAAAAATGTCCCAAGCATACAAAGTTCTTCTCTAGCAGAACTCAGATTCTGTGAAGGAGTTTTATAATTTATTTGTCATACATGGTAGTGATGAAGACTGTAAATACATGAATGAAATATGTCTTTCATACTTATCACTGCTTGCTTTGTTTTTGCTGCGTGGTCTCCTAGCAACCGGACCTCACTCGGGCAATAAGCAGGTCACTGCAAGGATTTCCTATTCTGGACTTGAAGTTTTGTTCTTCTTGCTCACCCAAGGCAGGACAAAACCTCCTTTCATGAGCACTCTTTAATGAGCCACACTTTTCTCTCTTGTTTTTCTGCTGCTTTGGTTTGATTGTGCAGAACATCTAAGAGGTGGTCAGTCTAAACACTCTCTAGCAGACATATTTATCCCATGGAGCGCACTTTTCTCACACTTTTTGCTCATTTTCATCGCATTTACAGTGAAATTGTTGACCCTAAATGTTACAACTCAACTTCAGTGTTAAATCTACAAAGCCCAAAACCAAAGAAGTTGGCATGTTGTGTAAATTGTAAATAAAAACAGAATACAATGATTTGCAAATCCTTTTCAACTTATATTCAATTGAATAGACTGCAAAGACAAGATATTTAATGTTCACACTGAAAAACTTTTTTTTTTTTTGCAAATAATCATTAACTTAAAATTTAATGGCAGCAACACATTGCAAAAAAGTTGTCACAGGGGCATTTTTACCACTGTGTTACATGGCCTTTCCTTTTAACAACACTCAGTAAACGTTTGGGAACTGAGGAGACACATTTTTAAAGTGGAATTCTTTCCCATTCTTGCTTGATGTACAGCTTAAGTTGTTCAACAGCACATCTCCGTTGTGGTATTTTAGGCTTCATAATGCGCCACACATTTTCAATGGGAGACAGGTCTGGACTACAGGCAGGCCAGTCTAGTACCCGCACTCTTTTACTATGAAGCCACGCTGTTGTAACACATGGCTTGGCATTGTCTTGCTGAAATAAGCAGGGGCGTCCATGGTAACGTTGCTTGGATGGCAACATATGTTGCTCCAAAACCTGTATGTACCTATCAGCATTAATGGTGCCTTCACAGATGTGTAAGTTACCCATGCCTTGGGCACTAATACACCCCCATACCATCACAGATGCTGGCTTTTCAATTTTGCGCCTAGATTGGTGGTTCTTTTCCTCTTTGGTCCGGAGGACACGACGTCCACAGTTTCCAAAAACAATTTGGAATGTGGACTCGTCAGACCACAGAACACTTTTCCACTTTGCATCAGTCCATCGTAGATGAGCTGGGGCCCAACGAAGCCGGCGGCGTTTCTGGGTGTTGTTGATAAATGGCTTTCGCTTTGCATGGTAGAGTTTTAACTTGCACTTACAGATGTAGCGACCAACTGTAGTTACTGACTGTGGGTTTCTGAAGTGTTCCTGAGCCCATGTGGTGATATCCTTTACACACGGATGTCGCTTGTTGATGCAGTACAGCCTGAGGGATCGAAGGTCACAGGCTTAGCTGCTTACGTGCAGTGATTTATCCAGATTCTCTGAACCCTTTGAAGATATTACGGACCGAAGATGGAGAAATCCCTAAATTCCTTGCAATAGCTGGTTGAGAAAGGTTTTTCTTAAACTGTTCAACAATTTGCTCAGGCATTTGTTGACGAAGTGGTGACTCTCGTCCCATCCTTGTTTGTGAATGACTGAAAATTTCATGGAAGCTGCTTTTATACCCAATCATGGCACCCACCTGTTCCCAATTAGCCTGTTCACCTGTGGGATGTTCCAAATAAGTGTTTGATGAGCATTCCTCAACTTTATCAGTGTTTTTTGCCACTTTTGCCAGCTTTTTTGAAACATGTTGCAGGCATCAAATTCCAAATGAGCTAATATTTGCAAAAAATAACAAAGTTTTCCGGTTCAAACGTTAAATATCTTGTCTTTGCAGTCTATTCAATTGAATATTAGTTGAAAAGGATTTGCAAATCATTGTATTCTGTTTTTATTTACCATTTACACAATGTGCCAACTTCAATGGTTTTGGGTTTTATAAATCTAAATCTAAATGTTAAAGGTGCCATTTGTAATAATTTCATGTCAAGTCATCATTAAATGGCCCTGATATGTCAAAAGGCATTAATAAATCATGTTCTTTTCCAATACCTCTATAGCTGATAACAGTAGTTCAGCCGGGATATGCTCATTTAAAAATTAGATTTACAGCCCCGAAATCTTGTTATTGTTTTCATTTCGATGTCCCGCCCTCCACCGTTTGACCAATTAGAAAGTCTGTGAGTGTGTCACATCCAGATTGCCAGTTAGTTGGTAAAGTTACTAAACATGTCAGACCTTCGTAAATCTAAAAGGCCTCGTTACCATTCTCAACTTATTCATGACAAAGCCGGGAACAAAACCAGGATTTGTATCTGGGATGCCTTTGAAAGATGGAGGAGATTGAAGGTGGGGGAGACGGCAAACTTGCTAATTTCCTCCTTGATAGGTAAGTCAGACATTTACGTTTTCTTATTACTTGTAATAAATGGAAATGGACATTTGGTATGTAAACTATATTGTCCAATACAGTCTATGATCTTGTCTAACAAAGCTAGTATATTCCTGCAACCAATGCTTAGTGTGATGGTGTGTAACTCCTAGTGCAATGCATAGCATGCTAGCCCGGTCAATGACACATGGACATACAGGCTAACAGGGGATATATATGCCAGTTAGCCTGTATGTCCATGTGTCATCCAACTGACAGGCATCATATATCTTGGACAAATAAAAGCAATGTGGATATGGGTAGTGTCAGTGCCTATTTCCGTCTCAATATGCTGAGACGCTGAGGAAATGGGTTCCAACATTAGCATGGCTGTCATCATGGCAATGTGAAAGGTATGGAGAAAATCACATGGTCAAATAAATACTCATTGGTGTTTGCATATTGTGGATTACATGTACCAAGTTATATGGCGATCTGAAAGGTTTGAAACAGTAGTCTGTAGGCATACCTTGGTAAATGTCTCCTCTTTATAACCATTGCTAGCGTTGGTTGTAGTTGGTTTTAGTCTTTGTTTTCTGATAGTACTGACAATAACCATATGATTGCCATTTGTTGTAAAAACGTACACAGGCATGACCTACTTCTTCCTGAAAATAGCCTCATTCTGTGTAAAATGTGTTGGTTAGAGATTTGTTATTGACAAAACGCTTGTGGAAGTTTGAAGTTCCTTGGAGTAGCCCATTCCATCCAGCTGGATTCGGCTGCATATCTGGCAACCTCAGTCAGGCAGAGTCTATAGAATTTTCACATTAATACATATGGTTCCTTTAAATCTAAATGTTAAAGCTAAACCTAAATCCTACATCTAAACCTAAATGTCTAATCTAAATCTTGATAGTAAATCTAAACATAGCTGGTAAATCTAAACCTAAATGTTAAATATAAATCTACATGTCAAATCTAAACCCCAAATTTTAAATTTAAGTCTATACGTTGAATCTAAACCTATATGTTAGATATAAATGTTATTTATAAATCTAAATGTTAAATCTAAACCCAAATGTGTTAAATCTAAATTGAAATTAACTCTAAACCTAAATGTTGAATGTAAATCTAAATGTTAAATTTACACCTGGATGTTAAATATAAATGTTGAATCTAAACGTAAATGTTAAATCTGAGTCCAAATGTTGAATCTAAACCTATATGTTGAATAGTAACCTAAATATAAATGTTACATCTAAATCTGAATGTTAAATCATCATCATCTACATTTTAAATCTAAATGTTAAAGCTAAACCTAAATCATCAAGTGATGTGAATTATATTTATATAGCGCTTTTCTCTAGTGACTCGAGAAAATTTACAGAGTGAAACCCATGATCCAAGTTACATTTCAACCAGTGTGGGTGGCACTGGGAGCAGGTGGGTCAAGTGTCTTGCCCAAGGACACACTGGCAGTGACGAAGATGGCGGAAGCGGGGGTCGAACCGGGAGCCCTCAAGTCGCTGGCATGGCCCCTCTACCAACCGAGCTACGTCGCCCCATTAAACCTAAATCTAAATCTAGATGTTAAATCAGAATGTAAATGTAAATATGAGCTGATACAAATACAGCGTGCGCTGTTTTGTGGGGTCCCTGTGGGAACAAGTGGTGCACAATGATGGGACAAGCAGTAGAAAGAGCATAGTCCCATTATTGCGTTACATCGTTAAAACTTACAATGCAACAGAGAGAAAAACAATTTAATTTCGCCACAAGATGGTACAAAGGTCTTTACATAATCCTGGACATCAAACAATATCCTGCAGGTTTGTGCCAAGAAGGTGAAGTTATGGGTCACACTGCAGTGGAGCAGGTCTACAACAAGACAACAGCTCCCTCTTGTGGCCATTCTTCAGCATCTCATCCAACGTTCTCTCTTGCTCAGCGGGTATCCTCTGTCCACAGTCAGCCTCTTGTTGACTCGCCAGTAGTCATCCCCCCTGAAGAAGTACACCTTCCCGTTGGTCCAGGTGAAGGCGGCGTCTGGGCTGGACGGTACACCGCTGAAGAGCCTGGCCAGCGGTCTGGAGAAGTGGGCCAAGATGTTGTACCTCAACTCATCCCACTGCCAGAAGTTGGAACCCTGCGAGCAAGGAGACGCCATGACCCGATGTTTCTGTGCCATAAAACTCCAGGTGTACCTTGATGAAGACCAGCTTCTTGTTGTTCTCCAAGTACAAAGCTGCGTCGATGTTAGCAGGGATGCGCTGCACCTTCTTAGGGTAGCCGTAATCCAGCACGGAGCCAGAGTACCTCCAGACCTGATTACCTAGCAACAGGAACCTCACACTTTAGAACTGTAGTACTCTGTGACAACCGGTGGTGTGTACCTTTAAAAAAGTAGGTCTTATTGGTCCTTGGCGAGTGCACGGCTGCATTCAGGTTCCCGGGGAGTTCCTTCCACAGTTGGTTTATATTCGTCGGTGGGTTGTGTCCAAGATCAGTGATGGTCCACATGTCATTTCCACTGAAAGCAAAGGTTATCTTCCAAGGACCTGGGTGAACACAGAAGCATCTTACGTTCTAAGATCTTGTCTCCGATCTTAACGGATAAGACTTGTAATCTGAAACCTGCTGCACAATAATTCTGCCCCAACGTTAACCCTACACCCTTCCTTACTGTCCGTTATGCCTCACTGATAAAACTAAACCCTGACCAACAACCATGACCTGAGGACACCAGACCGTACCAGTTTTCTTAATAAAACCCTTTAACGACAACAGGACTGTAAATCAATGGAAGTAAAATACAAAGGAAAGGAAAGTATAACAACCCTAACTCATAACCATAGTCCAACCCTAACTAACCCTACTCTGTTTTGACCTCAACTAACCCTTAACCTTAAACCCCTTTTCCACCTAACCCTTAACCCATCCATATTCCGTAGCCCTACACTATAACCCCAAATCCTACCGTAAACCTTAACCTACAATCCTTCCTCAGCCCTTGAATCTTAAACCCTAACAAACCCAAAAACCAATTATTCTTTACCCTACCAGGCCCAACTCTACCCTAAATGTAACTCTAAACCTTAACCTACAACCCCAACTTTAATGCTACCCCAAACCTAACCTTTAATCCCTGACAAAAGCCTAACCCTGATGCTAAACCCTTATTCCTATAACGCAAAACCTAACCCTGAAACCTTCACCCAACTCACAAAACTCCAAACCAAACCCAAACCTACCATAACCTTACACCTTAATTCTAACCCCGAACTTCACCCCAACTTTAATAATACATGAACCCAGACCTCAATACTGACCAATAAACTGAAGACTCACTCTGCCCTAATCCTAACCCTGCAAATATTACAACTACCAAATTTCATTTTTCTCTCACCCTAACCCCACCTGCTCACTTTGGCTTTGTCTCTCCTTTTTTTACAATCCCAAAAACTCAACTCCAACTCTGACCCATACCCCAACCCTAACTCCAAAAACCCTACCCATAACCCCACACCCTACTTCTAACCCTCAACCTCCGCCTAACCTTACATCGCCCCGAACAGTGACCAGTGAAGTCTACCCTAACCCTACACCCTGATACAGTCCTGGCACAGAACCAGGTCCAGCAGAGTCCATGTGTGACGTCATACCCAGCATGATGGCGTCCAGCCTGGCCGTGCACGGGTCAGCAGGACTGTGGTTGCTGCCTTCAGTCGGAGGAACGTCAGCTGGCGTTGTTGGACTCCATGAGGGGCTGCCGGTTGTGCGTTTGCCTGAAACGACAAAGTTGTGTTGATTTTGTGCGTTTGCCTAAAATGATAAAGTTGTCTTAATTTTGTGCGTTTGCCTGAAACAACAGTGCTGTGTTGATTTTGTGCGTATGCCTGAAACGAAAAAGTTGAGTTGATTTTGTGTGTTTGCCTGAAACGACAAAGTTCTGTTGTTTTTGTGTGTTTGCCTGAAATGACAATGTTGTGTTGTTTTTGTGCTTGGCTGAAACGACAAAGGTGTCATGTTTTTGTGCGTTTGCCTAAAACAACAAAGTTATGTTGATTTTGTGCTTTAGCCTGAAACGACAAAGTTGTGTTGATTTTGTGCTTTTGCCTGAAACGACAAAGGTGTCTTGTTTTTGTATTTGCCTGTAATGAAAATGTTGTGTTGTTTTTGTGTGTTTTCTGATAGAACAAAGTTGTGTTCTTTTTGTGTGTTTTCTGAAACAACAAAGTTGTGTTGTTTTTGTGCTTTTGCCTGAAACGACAAAGTTGTGTTGTTTTGTGTGTTTGCCTGAAATGACAATGTTGTGTTGTTTTTGTGTGTTTTCTGAAAGACAAAGGTGTCTTGTTTTTGTGTGTTTGCCTGAAACAACAAAGGTGTCTTGTTTTTGTGCGTTTGCCTGAAACAACAAAGGTGTCTTGTTTTTGTGCGTTTGCCTGAAACAACAAAGTTGTGTTGATTTTGTGCATTTGCCTAAAATGATAAAGTTGTGTTGATGTTGTGCATTTGCCTGAAACAACAAAGTTGTGTTGTTTTTGTGTGTTTTCTGAAAGACAAAGTTGTGTTGTGTTTTGTGTGTTTGTCTGAAACGACTAAGTTGTGTTGTTTTTGTGTGTTTGTCTGAAACGAAAAAGCTGTGTTGTTTGTATGTTTCCTGAAACAACAAAGTTGTGTTCTTTTTGTGTTTCCTGAAACAGCAAAGTTGTTGTTTTTGTGCGTTTGCCTGAAACAACAATGTTGTGTTGTTTTTGTGTGTTTGTCTGAAACGACTAAGTTGTGTTGTTTTTGTGTGTTTGTCTGAAACGAAAAAGCTGTGTTGTTTGTGCGTTTCCTGAAACAACAAAGATGTGTTGTTTTTTTGTGTTTGCCAAAAAAAAAAATTGATTTTGTGCTTTTGCTTGAAACGACAAAGTTGTGTTGTTTTTGTGTTTGCCTGAAATGAAAATGTTGTGTTGTTTTTGTGTGTTTCCTAATAGAACAAAGTTGTGTTGTTTTTGTGTGTTTTCTGAAACAACAAAGTTGTGTTGTTTTTGTGCGTTTGCCTGAAACGACAAAGTTGTGTTGTTTTTGTGTGTTTGCCTGTAATGACAATGTTGTGTTGTTTTTGTGTGTTTTCTGAAAGACAAAGGTGTCTTGATTTTGTGCGTTTGCCTGAAACGACAAAAGTTTTTTTTTTTTGTGTTTGCCTGAAATCACAATGTTGTGTTGTTTTTGTGTTTGGCTGAAACGACAAAGTTGTGTTGTTTTTGTGCAATTGCCTGAAACTACAAAGTTGTGTTGTTTTTGTGTGTTTGCCTGAAATGACAAAGTTGTGTTGTTTTTGTGTGTTTCCTGATAGAACAAAGTTGTGTTGTTTTTGGGTGTTTTTTGAAACAACAAAGTTGTTTTTTTTAGCGTTTGCCTGAAGCGACAAAGTAGTGTTGTTTTTGTGTGTTTGCCTGAAATGACAATGTTGTGTTGTTTTTGTGTTTGAGTGAAACGACAAAGTTGTGTTGTTTTTGTGCATTTGCCTGAAACGACAAAGTTGTGTTGTTTTTGTGTTTGCCTGAAATGACAAAGTTGTGTTGGTTTTGTGTGTTTCCTGATAGAACAAAGTTGTATTGTTTTTGTGTGTTTCTTGAAACAACAAAGTTGTGTTTTTTCGAGCGTTTGCCTGAAACAAAAAAGTTGTGTTGATTTTGTGCGTTTGCCTGAAACGACAAAGTTGTGTTGTTTTTGTGTTTGCCCATACTTGCCAACCTTGAGACCTCCAATATCGGGAGGTGGTGGGGCGGCGTGGTGGTGGGGGGGGCGTGTTTAGGGCGGGGGGCGTGGTTGGGGCGTGGCCAAGGGCGTGGTTAAGAGGAGAGTATATTTACAGCTAGAATTCACCAAATCAAGTATTTCACACACACACACATATATATATATATATATATATATATATATATATATGTATATATATATATATGTATGAAATACTTGACTTTCAGTGAATTCTAGCTATATATATATTTTATTTGTATTTTTTATTTTATTATACATATAAATAAAAGACATACTTGAATTTCAGTGTTCTGCAGGCTATCCGGTAGGTGGCAGTATTGTCCTGTTTAAGAGTGTCACAACATTGCTGTTTACGGCAGACGAACTGCTTTACAGTAGACTAAACGTGACTGCTGTTGTTGTGTGTTGTTACCGCGCTGGGAGGACGTTAATGAAACTGCCTAACAATAAACCCACATAAGAAACCAAGAACTCTCTCTGCTTGTTGTGCACTCTACTCTCTAAAAGCCATAGATGTTATGACGTCATTGGGCAGGCAAGCTGATGGGAAAGCGGACGTGAGAACGGCTGTCCCCACTCAGGTCCGCACTGAGCTGGAGGGGGCGTGGCCTCCAGCTCCGGCTGAATACCGGGAGTTTGTCGGGAGAAGGGAGGTTGTCGGGAGAGGCGCTGAATACCGGGATTCTCCCGCTAAAAACGGGAGGGTTGGCAAGTATGTGTTTGCCTGAAATGACAGTTTTGTTGATTTTGTGCGTTTGCCTGAAACAACAAAGTTGTCTTGTTTTTGTGCATTTGCCTGTAATGACAATGTTGTGTTGTTTTTGTGTTTGGCTGAAACGACAAAGTTGTGTTGTTTTTGTGTGTTTGCCTAAAACAACAAAGTTATGTTGATTTTGTGCTTTTGCCTGAAACGACAAAGTTGTATTGTTTTTGTGTGTTTCTTGAAAAAACAAAGTTGTGTTTTTTGTGCGTTTGCCTGAAACGACAAAGTTGTGTTGTTTTTGTGTGTTTGCCTGAAATGACAATGTTGTGTTGTTTTTGTGTGTTTGCCTGAAACAACAAAGGTGTCTTGTTTTTGTGCATTTGCCTGAAACAACAAAGTTGTGTTGATTTTGTGCGTTTACCTGAAACGACAAAGTTGTGTTGTTTTTGTGTTTGCATGCAATGACAGTTTTGTTGATTTTGTGCGTTTGCCTGAAACAACAAAGTTGTCTTGTTTTTGTGTGTTTGCCTGTAATGACAATGTTGTGTTGTTTTTGTGTTTGGCTGAAACGACAAAGTTGTGTTTTTTGTGCGTTTGCCTAAAACAACAAAGTTATGTTGATTTTGTGCTTTTGCCTGAAACGACAAAGTTGTATTGTTTTTGTGTTTGCCTGAAATGAAAATGTTGTGTTGTTTTCGTGTGTTTCCTGTTAGAACAAAGTTGTGTTGTTTTTGTGTGTTTCCTGAAAACAAGAAAGTTGTGTTGTTCGTGTGTTACCTGAAACAACAAAGTTGTGTTTTGTGCATTTCCTGAAACAACAAAGTTGTGTTGTTTTGTTTTTTTACTGAAACAACAAAGTTGTGTTGTTTTCTGTGTTTCTTGAAAACAAGAACGTTTTATTGTGTTGGTGCATTTTCTGAAACAATAGTTATGTTCTTTTTGTGTTTCCTAAAACAACAAAGTCGTGGTTTTTTTTTGTTGTTGTTTGTTGAAACAACAAATTTTTGTTGTTTTTGTATGGTTCCTGAAATGACAAAGTCGTGTTGTTTTTGTGCATTTGCCTGAATTGACAAAGTTGTGTTGTTTTTGTGCGTTTGCCTGAAACAACAAAGTTGTGCTGTTTTTGTGTGTTTGTCTGAAACGAAAACGTGTTGTTTTTGGGCGTTTCCTGAAACAACAAAGTTGTGTTGTTTTTGTGTGTTTCTTGAAAACAACAAAGTTGTGTTTTGTGTGTGCATTTCCTGAAACAACAAAGTTGTGTTGTGTTTGTGCGTTTCTTGAAACAACAAAGTCGTGTGGTTTTTATGCGTTTCCTGAAACAACAAAGTTGTGTTATTTTTGTGTGTTTCTTGAAAACAACAAAGTTGTATTTTGTTTGTGCGTTTCCTGAAACAACAAAGTTGTGTTGTTTTTGTGTTTGCCTGAAATGACTAAGTTGTGTTGTGCTGTGCTTTTCCTGAAACAACAAAGTTGTGTTCGTTTTGTGTTTCCTGAAACAACAAAGTTGTGTTGTTTTTGTGTCTTTCTTGAAAACAACAGAGTTGTGTTGTGTTTGTGTGTTTCCTGAAAACAACAAAGTTGTGTTGTCAACACAACCTCAATTCACCATAGAGCGCCTGGATGCCGTTCACGTCGTCCGAGTGCAGCTTGAAGTTGCCACGGTAACCGACATAGACCGGTGCCATCAGAGCACTTCGAAACTGGGAGTGGCCTAGCCCGAGGGCGTGGCCTATTTCGTGCGCAGCCACGATGCGCAGATTAGAGCCGCGGCGCGTGCCTTCCGTCCACAGCTCGTCCTCGTCCAGGTGGATTCTTCCTGATTCTGGTGCTTCTGCGTGGGCCAGAACACCACCTGTGCACACAGGAGGAGTACATGCACCACATGTACTACATGCAGTACTACATGTAGCACATGTACTACATGTAGTAGCACATGTAGTACTACACGTACTAGTACACATAGTAGCACATGTACTACATGTAGTAGGACATGTAGTACTACACGTACTAGTACACATAGTAGCACATGTACTACATGTAGTAGCACATGTAGTACTACTTGTACTAGTACACATAGTACTACACATAGTAGCACATGTAGTAGTACACGTAGTAGCAGATGTAGTACTACACGTAGTAGCTCACGTAGTAGCACACGTAGTAGTACACGTAGTCGTAGTATTACACGTTGTAGTACACGTAGTACTAACCGTAGTAGTACTACATGTAGTACTACACGTAGTAGTACATGTAGTAGCACATGTAGTACTACACGTAGTAGTAGACGTAGTAGCACACGTAGTAATACACGTAGTAGCACACGTAGTAGTAGTACACATAGTAGTACACGTAGAACTACACATAGTACACGTAGTAGTACACATAGTAGTACACGTAGTACTAACCGTAGTAGTACTAAACGTAGTAGTACATGTAAGTAGTACACGTAGTAGCACATGTAGTACTACACATAGTAGTACATGTAGTACTACACATAGTAGCACATGTAGTACTACATGTAGTAGTATGTGTAGTACTACACGTAGTAGCACATGTAGTACTACACATAGTACACGTGTAGTACTACACGTAGTAGCACGTGTAGTACTACACGTAGTAGTAGCATGTGTAGTACTACACGTAGTAGCACATGTAGTACTACACATAGTAGTACACGTGTAGTACTACACGTAGTAGCACGTGTAGTACTACACGTAGTAGTAGCATGTGTAGTACTACACGTAGTAGTACACGTAGTACTACACATAGTAGCACATGTAGTAGTACACAGTACTACACGTAGTAGTACGTAGTAGTCCACACACATAGTAGTAATACACATAGTAGTACACTTATCAGTACACGTGTAGTAATACGCAATGTACTACTATGTGTTGTAGTACACATAGTACTACATGTAGTAGTAGTAGTAGTAGTAGAGTCTAACCAAGGCCATCAAAGGGGAAAGGACAAGAGGTGTGTGAGTCATGGAAGGAGATCCTGATGTCCTCCTGTAGACCATGGTCCACCTCCCTGAAGGTCAGGTCGCTGACATCACTCCACATGTTGAAGGCCTGCTGGATGGACAACTTCACCTGAGCTCTGCTCATGTCAGGTGTGTAGTTGTGCAGGCGGTACGTCAGGTGCTTCTTTCTCCAACGACCTGACACACAAACGCACGCGCACACACACACGCACGCACACACACACACACACACGTACGCACACACACACACGTACGCACACACTTAAAAGAGGCGACTGTAGGATCTTGGACTTTTGTTGACATGTTTAGAATCCTTCCTGCATGTAGAACAAACAACAACAACTCACCCATCAGTCTGAACTTGAGGTGAGTGTTGAAGAAGTTGTCCTGCAGGCCGCAGCGTGGGAGACTCATCACCTCCAAGGTCGCCTCGTCCAACTCTCCGCTGGGCTGAAGGTCGTTCACCTTTTGGAACATCCTGACCACAAACAACTCATCAACATAAACAACTTGTGAACATAAACAACTCATCAAATAAACTACTTGTACACAAACAACTCAGAAACATAAACAACTCATAACATCAACAACTCACCCACACAAACAACTTGTAAACGTAAACAACTCGTACACATAAACAACTCGTACTGATAAACAACTCAGAAACATTAACAACTCCTAAACATAAACAACTTGTAAACATAAACAATTTGTAAACATAAACAACTCAAACATAAACAACTCCTAAACATAAACAACTCGTACACATAAACTTGTTCACATAAACAACTCAGAAACATAAACAACTCCTAAACATAAACAACTTGAAAACATAAACAATTCGTAAACATAAACAACTCATCAATATAAACAACTCATGAACATAAACAACGCATAAACATAAACAACTCCTATACATAAACAACTCGTTAACATAAACAACTCCTAAACATTAACAACTCCTAAATATAAACAACTGGTAAATATAAACAACTCATCAATATAAAAAACTCATAAACATAAACAACTCATAAACATAAAAAAAAATCCTATACATAAATAACTTGTTAACATGAACAACTCATCAACATAAACAACTGGTCAACATAAAGAACTCCTAAACATAAACAATTTGTAAACATAAACAACTGGTAAACATAAACAACTTGTAAACATACACAACTGGTAAACATAAACAACTTGTAAATATAAACATCTCATCGACATAAACAACTGGTAAACATAAACAACTCGTCAACATAAACAACTCCTAAACATTAACAACTCCTAAACATAAACAACTCATCAACATAAACAACTGGTAAACATAAACAACTCATCAACATAAACAACTGGTAACATAAACAACTCATCAACATAAACAACTGGTAACATAAACAACATATAAACAACTCATCAACATAAACAACTGGTAAACATAAACAACTCATCAACATAAACAACTGGTAACATAAACAACATATAAACAACTCATCAACATAAACAACTGGTAAAAATAAACAACATATAAACAACTGGTAAACATAAACAACATATAAACAACTCATCAACATAAACAACTGGTCAACATAAACAACTCCTAAACATAAACAACTTGTAAACATAAACAACTGGTAAACATAAACAACTTGTAAATATAAACATCTCATCGACATAAACAACTTGTCAACATTAACAACTCCTAAACATAAACAA